>NC_140936.1:151179081-151622439 GCF_014529385.1 Adiantum capillus-veneris | reverse complement strand
CATTGTATTATGAAGAGTAGAAAAGAAAAGCTCCACCACTTGTCTAAGGTAGTTCCAAAATCAACATGGAGAGAAGCAAGCTTCACCATTTGTCCAAGATAGGTTCCATTAAAACATGGAAAACCTCATATATGTTGTACATGGAAGCTTTTTTCCAAGGTCCACCACTTGTCCAAGCTAGGATCCATTAAAACATGGATAGAAACAAGGCTCCACAACTCGTCCAACCTTTATAGCTGCGAAGTGTACCGGTTGTCTAAACTAGGCATGGGAAAATAATAGAAGGTCCACCACTTATCCAATATATTATCTCTAATAGCATGGGAGGTTTGGTCTCAAGATTTAGGAATTGGCTGACCTGTATTTCATTGTATTATGATGAATTTGGTTTTAAAGTCAACTACTTATCCAAGCTATAAGTTTATATCTTGAATGGTATTCCTTCCCATCACTTAGAAAACCAATGATATGTTGTACATGGGGGGGTTTGTTACAAGGTCCACCACTTGTCCAAGCTAGTTTTATTGAAACATGGATGAAGACAAGCTCCACCATTTGTTAAAGCTAGACTCCATTGAAATCTAGAAAATCCATTCTATGTTGTACATGGGGTTTTTGTTTTAAGGTCCAACACTTGTCCAAGCTAAGATCCATTGAAACATGGAGTAGAGAAACACTCCACCACTTGTCCAAGCTAGGCAACATTGATAGTAGTTGGTTTATTTTGAAGATCCACCACGTGTCTAAGCTAACTCTATTGAAACATAGAGAGAAGCAAAGGTCCACCAACTGTTCAAGCTAGGCTCCATTGAAACATGGACAGAAGCAAGCTCCACCATTTCTCCAAGATAGACTCCATTGAAACATGGAGAGAATCAAAGGTCCACCATTTCTCCAAGCCAAGATCTAGTTGTCCAACCTATAAGGTTATATCTTAAATGGTAATCTTTCTAATCACTTGGAATACCCATGATATGTTTTACATGGGGGTTTTGTTCCAAGATCACCACTTGTCCAAGCTAACTCTATTGAAACATAGAGAGAAGCAAAGGTCCACCACTTGTCCAAGCTAGTCTCCATTGAAACAAGGAGAGAAGCAAGCTCCATCATTTCTCCAAGATAGGCTAGCATGGATAAGTGCACCTTGAAACCAACCTTCCTATGAGGCAATAGAGCATATGCTACATATTTTATGTATGCCCCATGCCTCAAATTAAGAAGTTATAGATTAGAAGTGGACCTTGCTTAAATGTCACATGCAATAAATTAAGGAAAAATAGCCAAGTGGATTGTATTCCTCAATGGATCCTTGCTTTCACAAGTTGTGAACCTTGAGTCACTTTTACATTAACTTGGACAAGTGGTGGACCTAGAAACCAAGCTCTCCATGTTGAGATAAGTTGTAGGTAGGACAGTAGAACATAGACAACGATAATGGATGCAATATACTCCTCTCCGAATAATCCAATTGATTGAAACCATGATATTTTAGTTGTTTTCATTGTGTATTGTATGTGCATAAAGTGGAATGAGACCTTAAGAAAACTCAAATTTTTGACAAAATCTCTATATTTTATACATGATATATTGAAAGTTGTCCAACCTGGGAATTGGGATTTTCCCACTTTACCTAATATGGTCTTATCATTTTGGCCTCAATCTTGAACTTAATATATCATTTCATTTCTCTGCAGAGGCCATCAACTTCAAAATTCAAGGCATTACCTAACAACAGGCTCGCCCACTCTCCAGTTCGATCTCTCTTTGCAGCTCTCTCTCTCTCTCTCTCTCTCTCTCTCTCTCTCTCTTGTGTTAATCACTTGCACACGCCTCTACACTCTCTCCAATTAAGTAAGATATATCAACATCTTCTGCAACGCCACATGCCTTCAAGGTGCAAACATGGTATCAAATTCACTAGTTTGTGTCTCATAGGTCATTTTGGCTCGTCGATGCACTCCATGAGACAACATTTCTGTGTGTGTGTGTGTGTGTGACCCTCGTTGCCTTGTCCGACGGTGCCTACAAAGGAAATTAGGTCTAAAATAATGAAGCAATTCATCTCCAAAGCCTAGATAATCAACTCAAATTCTAGTTTTAGCATCTTGTATTGATAGACAATCAGTCTTCTTACGTAATTATGTAAGCTACAAAGGTTTTTTTTATCGTGAGAGAAATTAAATCTCACAATCTGGGGTATTTTGGGAATTTTTGACAAAATATTGGGGTATTTTGGAAATTTATGAAATTTGAGGAGTATTTTGGGAATTTCCACAAATTAGAGGGGTTTTTTGTTACTCCAAATTTCATAACCCTCATTCTACAGCATGCCAGCAGCGGGAGAGAGAGAGAGAGAGAGAGGGAGAGAGGTGCAACATGCTGGCAAACTGTGGCAGTAGCGAGAGAGTTGAATGGCGCAAACTCTAGAGCCAGGGGCATTAACTCTCTCTTTCTTTGTGTGTGTGTGTGTGTGTGTGTGTGTGTGTGAATACTACTGCTCTCTCTCTGTCTCAAGACCGTTGTGTCGTCGAGGCTGCAAAGGATACAAACTGGAGGAAGGAGGTTGCACCATGTGTCCGGGGGGGGGGAATCCCTCCCCCTCTTATTATAGTATAGATAAACTAACTTGATCTTGACAACATGCATAGAATAAACACTCATGCCTTGCACAGTGCTTGCAAGGAACACTTAATTTTGATGAATGTCCTTACAAAAGTAATTAACATAATCTACCTTGCTTAGCAATATGCATAGAATAAACGCTCATGCATGCTAACATTAATTCCACTTGATAGCATGGATGCTCCCTTTTGAGACAACGTAGCTTCCCCAATGTAGCCTTGCTAAATGATGCCATCGGCTAAGCCATCCTCACACAATAGTGCATCTCGAGCAACTCTATTATCAAAATTTTAATTTGGTAAGTCTAGATCACGCAACGCAATATTATTTTGATCACTAAATTAGGTCTCCCCATTCGCAAAAAATTAAAAATTCTTACAAAACGTATTTAAGTGCAGAAGTGAAGGGTGAGTTTAAGAAATGAAAAGATAGACGAAGGTGGAAAGTCAAAAGACATATGAAGGTGGAAAGTCAAAAGACCTTGTGTGTTTATATAAAGAGGCATTTCTTTTCTCTTTTATTTTTCTTTTAGCATTTTCTTCTCTTTAAAGTGTCCTTGCTCTCTCTCTCTCTCTCTCTCTCTCTCTCTCTCTCTCTCTCTCTCTCTCTCTCTGTCTCTCTCTCTCTCTCAATATTGTATCCATACTTTTCAAATAATACTGTTATAAATTTACGTGCTTCGTCATTGCCGATTGCTATGTGCTATACACTAACACAACATTTTTGTTGTTGTTGAGGGAATCTTTAAATTAAGAATACCTTTTAATTTTTTTGAAACCATTAGTAATACCTTTTAATTAAAATATATTTTTGTGTGATCAAAATGGGAATGCCAATGCTTGGCTAAAGGTGTGTAATTAAACTTGCAACCTCGCTACATTATGTACCCATTGCAAACTCTAATTATCCCACACTTATCTTGTAGCAATGCAAAGAACAAACACACTTTGCCTGCAACTATTTCTACCCCTTACTTCCAAATGTAGCATACATTTTTTTTATCAGGTAGACATGTGAGGTTTAAACTAGTTGGGGGAAGCCTCAATTTATTACGGAGATGCAAATGTGTAAGTGCAGTTAGATGTGCAAATGCAAGAGCCTATTGATGAATGTATGGACAAGGCTCTTGTTTTTTTCCATGTTGAGTAGTGACCCCTTCAAAGAAGAAGGATTTTGACATTACGGGACAAGATTCCGTTTCTTTTTCCTCATCTCTATTGTACTCCCTTGCAGGGGTGAAAATTGCACAGTGCCCTCACACTTCCTAAGGAAGGGAAACCTTCGTGGTTCCCCATCCTTGAGGAAAGGCTCTAATAGGCCCATCAAAATGCAAAGCTAAAATTTTGTTGCCCTTCCTAAGGAATTGCCGCATCTTTGAAAACACCATTATAACAACTAAATTTTTAGAGATAATCCAAGAAAGCAGGGGGACGATCATTGCCATTGGGAAGCAAACAAGATCTGATGAATGGAACAAGACCTTCAACACTGCTTTGACTAACATGCTAGGGTGAAAAACGGACTCCTCCTTCTCCTTGGGGTGGCTCCCCTATCGGTCGGTGTAGTTATGTCTCATTATAATTGTCATGGCTCACGAGCATGACAAAAAATTGTAATTTTTTGGTTGTGCTAATATAATCCACTCATAATTGTGAGTTTTGCCCCAAATAAATAAATAAATTTGATTGAGCTACTAGCATGAAACCTAATTGTCCTTACTATTGTCACCACATAATTGATTCCATCAATATTGGAACTTTCTGTTTTAGATATTTTTGCACATCACAGTGAGTATACATAACAAGAGGTAAATGCAACCAACGAGAATAAAGAAAGATGCATCTTACAAAAATATATATTGAAAGATACAAACATGCTAGAATTTGCCATCATTGTGCAACATAATAATTCCCAAAATTTCAAATTTGCACATGCACTACAATATCCATGTTTGACTCCGATAGGAATTTGGCATCCGAAAATGCTATATAGCCTAGCCAATGTGTCTGCTATGGTCCCCTAGCATTGATGTTGGTTCTCAGAATGCCCTTGTCATTGACCATAAAAGAGCCTTCAAGGTCGCAACTCCATCAAATGTGAACACGATGCTGAATCTAGGTTGTTGTAGTTGGGGTTGAATCTACGTTGTTGGATAGAATGTGCAGTACTTAGCAAGTAAGCAACATGAACAAGTGGAGATATTGATAAACTTCCCAAATTTTCATTAGAAATTGAAATGGTAGAGTTGACATGGCACATAACTCAAAATGTGTTTTAATAAACCATAGTGGCTAGTGCAATTAGTCAATGTCCCTATAAGGGGCGTTGGCCTAGAGGTGAAGACGAGGGGCTTTAAGCACCCATGCTATGGAATACCCACACCTTCTTTGTGTAGTGTTGTTTTTTAACACCCATCCTTGAGGAAGAGCATGCTGTGGGACTTGCCCATCATATGGAGGAGAAACAATTGCTTAGGCCATCTCCACAATCAACCATATCGGAGTCTCATGTGGATGGCTACCATTTTAGCCGCAATGAGAGACTACAATGGGATAGATTGAAAACAATTTGATAAGGGGTATGGTCCTAGTGGCTCATAGCCTCCTACATCTACTGGCTCCTCTTTATTTATATTTGTTAGTTCCCTAGATTCCTCCTAGGAATCGTAGGAGGATCACCCTTGCCAAGTGAAGGGCCTTCAACCTCCAAAAGGAGGACTCGATCCTGTGTGTAGGAGATGAACGCCTCACCTTGGTTATTTTACACCAAATAGGCCCGCATGTTGATCTGATATAGCAGCACATTTCCTTTTTGAAGAAAAAATGAATTCGACACAATCCACCGCTCACGGCCTCCTTGGTGACTCCGCAGCGCAACACCCTCCCTGACTTCGCCTCCTGCTTGCATGATATCGGGCCTCCAACCCTTGCCTGTGTCCCCCCCTCTTCCGCCTTTTGCCTGCACCACCTGCGCCCAACAAATTCCTTACTGCTTTGTTCGAGTGCACCAACTTCCGTGCAAGCATCCGCCATCGTTGCTTCCAGTGCGCAAATCTCTGCTGGTCTACTCGAGTGCACCGGCTTCCGTGCAAGCATCGCTACTTTCCTCTGCTGGCTGCGCGCAACAATTCTCTTGCCAAGCTGCGGGTATCAGCTCAGATTCCTCTCTTTTCCCGATTTTATCTGATTGGGTACCCCCTACTGGCTCATAGCTTATTTTATTCGTTACTTTGCAAGATTCCTTCATTCCTCCCACCACCTGAGGCTTCCCTTCCACCTACCGAAGCTTCAAAATTGGAATACAGAGCTCCAACCGGAGCCTATGGTACTAAGATTCACGTGAAGACTTCGTAACCAGTCCAGCTCGCAAGCAATGCTGCAAGCGCAACGTAGTCTATTTAATAAGGAAAAAAACCCGTTTGCCCTCTTGTGGCATTCGCCTTCGCCTTCCCCTCAGTGCCATCCTCTTGGTGTTTGCAATCCAAAAATGACCACGTTTCGGCCTTGTGGCGAGCAGGACAGCAAGTAGAGTCAGCATTTAGAGGGCGCCAGAGTGCAATCCCTCTTATCAAACTCTATAAGAGGAGGCCTCCTTCTGTCTTTGTGCATCTCAAAAGCTGTGTGCAGATTCAATACTAAAATTATGTTATCTTATCAAATTGTATAAGAGAAGCCCTTCTTCTGCCTTTGTGCATCTCAAAGTCTGTGAGCTCATTTAGTATTTAAATTACCTTTACCTTTGCTTGCCAATGGCTTCCAAACAACATAGTGGGAGTTCTTTTGTTGCTGAAAGACGAGAATGGTATGTAAGCAGTGGAGACTCCGATGGTAATGACAACATGGATTTTGAAGGCGGTGAGGCTTATTGACGGCTTTTGTGTTGTAGTCCCTCATTTTGCTTTGTCAAACTTTTGAAGAATTTATATTGCGAAATGTATCACTGACTTGTATTACGAATGTGCTACTCATTCCGAAATTGGCAAATATCGATGTTCTCGATGATGGTTATTTTGATTACTATTTTGCAAATCTAATCTTTGTTTAAGTCATTCTCTTGTTGCTGTGTTATGCTACTCTTGAATCCTTGCATGGTCTTCACTTATTTCTTGTGCCAATTTTGATTGTTGGCCTCATCTCTGACACTTCTCGAGGAGCATTCCAATCGGAGCTTGTTATGCTCCTGTGCCATGATGCTTCTCTAGTCTTGCATTGCTACTCACATCATCAAAAGATAGTCAAAATCTAGCAGTAGGTCAATAGCAATGTTGCTCTAATCAATTGATTTACCTCAAGAAGTATAAGAAGACTTACCTTTTAGGGACTTTTTAGAAAAAGTCAGATGTATTGCTTTTGAAAATAGTGATCGAGGACATTGCATGTCTGACAAGCAGGACGGGCTCCAATAGCAATATTTTGAGTGGTTGAGGCTGTGAGCATTGTCCCTTGAATACACCATTTGATGCACAACGAGATTTTGAAACACACTTGGCCTTTATTTTGCATCCTCTCATTGTGCCTTCTCTCCACCATGATAGCATTGCATGCGTAACACATGCACACAATATGCTTGTACTATGTCGTTCGAAGACCACTATTGTAGGTGCATGCACTCTTCTCCATGTTTGCGAATACATGTAGGGGTTTCTTATCTTTGTTAGTTTTTAAGAAGCCGATTGACAGAACACTCTTAAGCAACAATATTTGGGCGGCATCCACTTACACAAGACTTAAAAGTCCTATCTTGTTGATTGCATTGCGGCTAGAGCATAAGAGTTCTTGTCTTGTCTTGTGTCATGACATCTCTCTCTCTCTCTCTCTCTCTCTCTATAAGACACACAAACACACATAGACCTATATGACAAGAACATTCACCACTCTCATATGATTACCCACCTTGTTATAATTGCAAGCACCTCTTTGCCTTCTAGGTGCTTTAATATCCAAAGAGTAATTTGTATTGCAAATGAGTGCTTGCCTTTCTAGCGTTCATTCCTGAATTTTCGTTATATCTGGAAGGCATTAGGTCCTCATAATTGATGTTCTACAGAGCTCCGAAGGTTGACTGAAGCTACTCCTATCTCGAGTGCTAAATCTATCGATACATCCCCAACTGCATGTACAACATCACCACCTTGCAAAAGATCAAAGCAAGAGCTTCATAGGCCTGCCAAGCCTATTACACGCGCATTGTTTCATTTGAATGATTCGCTGAACTCTGGACGTGAGCCTTCTCTTTTGCAAAAGTGTCTTTTTTTGAGAGGCATTTTATTAACTTGTACAGGCTGTTCGCTTATGTTGCTATCTTTTGGATTCTGTAGGCAACCAAGCTGTGGTGGAGCCCATTAATGTCAACAAGAAAGCATATCTTGAAACAGATATTCCATCTCATGCATTGAACAAGGCAAGACCTCTTCATATTGAACCTTTGTCTACTGAGGCTCCGCTGCCACTGCAAGCCAGAATTGTTCCAAATCGTTTTGAGGAGATACCTCTTAACATTGCTAATGATCCAAGTCCGATTGAATTTGAGCCTGCTGTTCAAGCTTCTGGCCTATACCAAGTGGGTGAATCATCTCAACTACATAGCAAGCCTATTGATCTTAGCATTGTTCCATTTGCTCAAAGTGTTCTCCCACAATTCTTGATTGCTGATATCTCTGACTCAAGCCCACGATTCTGTATTGAGGGCAAGATATTGAATCTATATGGGACCTACAAGGCTTGTCTTGACCAATTAAAATACAATCATTACTTGAAGGTCGACTTAGTTGATGAAGAGTGCACCGACACTATTACAATTGTGGTCAATGATCCATACATAGACCTCTACATTCACCTAGGTGAGTTTGTTCACATTGATAGCCCAATTGTTAGGCGCAAAAATAGGGCAGATGGGGGGTCAGCATTGTATTCCTTGTACATTGATGCTACAACTGTTGTAAGTGCAGCAGAACCTTTCCCAAGATACGTGTATTTCTTGATGACATAAGTGCGTAAAAATCTTCAAGTGGATGGTCTCAATTGAGCACACTTGCTTTTCTTTTTTTACAAAAGCACAACTTACAGTCAAGATTTGGTGGCTCTATTGGTGACCTCTTGGTTGTAGATGGTCCTCTCCCATCAGACAGGGCATTTGTAAGAATTCAACTATATTGCTTACTATTTTTTGATCTTTTATTATAGATTTGAAATCTTCCATGATTCATTCATGCTCTTTTTGATTTGGTTTCCATATTGAATATTCTCTTGTAGCTAAGTTTTGTCAACTCTCACAAAGATGACTGCCAACAATTGCTTCAAGAGATGATTGCTGATGGCCCTGTAATGTGCGTTGCAAGAAACATTGGTGCATTCCTTGGCAAACCCAACACCTTGTCAATATTGGACTTACAATTCTGGTGCTAGTTCGTAGTGCACGCCTCAGAGAGGAGCTTGTAGCTGTGGTTCAGGCTCAAACCGAAAACATAAGCTACAACCATGAGGTTTGCTCATATAGGATAAAGTGATATATTACAAGTGACTTGTTTCATTTTCTTCCATAGTTACCTTGTGCAGGTTGTTGGTACACTTCAGTTCATCAACTTCAATAGTGTGCTACTAGAGAAGCATTGTTCGAATTGTAAATCCACAAAAGTGTATAGACTTAGGCAAGCACCTTATTGTGGATCTTGCAATAAGAATACCACAATAATCATGACACCAAAGTTGGAAGCACATATTGCAACAAAAGACAAAAATCTTCTTGACGTGCAAGTCATTGGTCCAACAATGGATTTAGTCCTTGCATTGGATAGAACCTTCAACAAAATTTACATTGAGTCTGTTTCTGAGGCAAGAGATACCTTGGCAACAACCTCACACTTTGGCCGCTTCAAAATCAATGCGAGTGGCCATGTACTGGCGTTTGAAACTGAACATTAGTGTTATGAATCTTCACCTGTCATTATTAGCTGCCCTTAACTTTGCTTGCTTGTTCCAAATACATCCTCAAAAGAAAGGAATGCTTCCATCCTCTACTTTGTAACGTGCTTTTGCACACTTTTGGTCGTGCTCCTAAGTATTGTGGTTCTGCTTGTAAGTATTCTTTCCTTGCTGCCTACATTGAGAACTCAAAAGATTTCTCTTTTTCTCTTCTCTCTTTCTCTCTCTTCCTCTCTCTCTCTCTCTCTCTCTCTCTCTCTCACACACACACACACACACACACACACACACACACACAGATACCCACATCCATATGTGCATACATATTTGTATAGACATAGAGACACACACATAGAAACAAACAAACAAACACACACACACAATTTCCAATAGCCATGCAAAATCCTACTAATTTGAGTATTCCAAAAGAGGTCGACGTTGACATGATATTTATGCAGACACATCCTTTTAATCAACAATTTTTTGGCACTCCATAGTGTATTGCAAACAAACTTAAGCTTTCAATCATTTTGGCTTATGATGTCACAATGCCTATTTGAGAACTACTTAACAAATTCTATCACACACTCTTCAGCTTCATTGTTCTTTGGATCACAATTGGAGCCATCAGGTGAAAGAGTTACACAGTTGAATGCTTTATATGAAACTTGCAAAACATCAAAGAGTCTCACAACGGAAGTCATCGATATTTTTGTTCACAAATTCAAAAAAACACTCATGATAATCCTTCACAATGCCACAACTGGACACAACAAACAACAAGTAGTTGGAAAATCAATTCAACAATTTAAAAAAGGACTTCTAATTATAGATACATCTACTATGGGCTTAATCTATTATGCTTTCACAACTTCACAATCATCTCGTAACGTTGTCCATTGGACAATCAAAGAGTGTGATGCATTAACCCAATTGTGGAGAGAGAACATGGATAAACCAGCTACTCAAATCGCAAATCTATTTATTCAAAGAGAACCACTTTCTGTCCATACACACTCTGTAATCACAACAAAACTAAAGCGACTATGACATACAAAGTTGACAGAGATTGGATCATTGAAGCAACATCCTTCCATTCATCCACAACAAAAATCCAAGATCGTGAACAAATTTCTAAAGAGGATGAATGATACACCTACATATCCATGCGAGAAATGTAGCTGATTGTTTTTCGGCTCACAAGTCACACAAGTTGCTCCTTCGCTGTGCTTACATACTGAAGGTGGAAAGCGAAAAAGATGTTGGTCTCTATTTTGTTGACGCGCATGCAAACACAAATCAAACAAATCCAAGGTGTCATTCGAGAGCTTGCATAGATTAGGCTTTAATAACCCTTTGATGCCAATCATTCAACTAAACAATATTGAAGCGCGCTTGGTCTCTATTTGCAGCTTGCACACTTTCAAGAAATCTCCCACTCATCACTTCCCCTAGACACAACCAGATATGAGATGGAGGATGAGGAAAGTATTGACACTGATGTTCTCCTACACATCATCACTAGTACTGAGCAAGTTGTTGATTATAACAATAAAATTTTGCATGTTGCACCATCAGAGGGGAACAGTCCACTCGATTTATTTGCTGATGAGTTTTGTGAGGAACTTAGTTTTCCTACGATCTTCTTTGGAGAGGCTAGAAAATACCACCAACACATATCAAAAAATTACCAAGCAATAGCCAAATGGGAGCTGATGCACAAAGATAGACGTTTTGCACTCAACATCAAACATTTATTCTTCAAATCAGTGAAAATAATGACACAAAAAATACTTTCCTCCATTTGGATACGCCTTCTCAAAGCAAAACTTGAGGGAGCAACCTTTTGTGCTGGGGAGGTTTGTCAGGATACAAACATAGAGAAACTAGTCTCATCACAACTAGGCTATACAGACTTTGAAGTGCTTCGTACCTCATTGGATTATAAAGAAAAATAAAAAAAAGGGTGTTTGCTATGATTCGACAACTAGGGCCGCCAACTTTCTTTGTGACATTCTCTTCAGCTGAAAAACGTTGGAAAAGCCTTCTTAATGCCTTGCAACAAATAGTCCCACTTAAACAAGATACAAATGAAAGCAATAGCTCCTTCCATAAATGTTTGGTACGAGTAGATCCAATAACAACATCTCGCTTCTACCTTAACCACTTCACAGCCATCAAAAAAATATTGCTCAACGATAGCACAATCTGTGGAAAAATTCTTGATTATTTCTTCGTCTCACAAGGTTCCAAAGCCGAGGCAGTCAGCATGATCATGGTCTTTTACGGGTTGAACAAGCTCCTTTATTCGAACATGACACAGATGATGCTGTTGTGACATTTGTGGACATGTACATAAGTACAGACAGCTCCAAGCTTCCACCAGACCTTCACACAGACCTTCACGATATACAAACACATCATCATAGAAAAACTTGCCTCAAGAAAGGAAAATGTTGTCACCTTGGTTTCCCAAGGTTCCCCATGCAATTCACAATCATTCTTAGACCCACTATCAATGACTACGAAGATCAAATGAGAAGCAAGACAACTTTTAAATGCATTAAGAATAGCCTTGATACACTATCCACTGAAACCACCATTTCCTTTGAGGAATGACTACAAAGCTTGCATTTGACGTTTGAAGAATATACTTTGGCAATAAGAAACTCGCTATCCACAACAAAAATCTTCTTGAAACGAAATATGAATGACACTTATACAAACAATTTCAATCCCACAATTGCAATATGGTGCAACAAGTTATTGCACATCATACATGACAAAAATGGACAACACATTGATAGGAGCAATAAAATCTCAATTTTATAATCTGTGTAGCAAATAACGCAACAACAATTGAGCGATTGCGTAAGGTCGGCAACACTATTCTTAACACACAACAAATTAGCGCACAACAAGCATCTTACATATCACTATCATTACCACTCCATACTACAACTCGTGACTTTGTATACATAAACACTAACCCTGCTGATCAACGTGCATTAGTCCTCAAAAGAAAAGAAACTCTACAAAAACTAAACTCATCTGATACAAACATATTCTTCCAAAACATTATTGATAAATATGCTGAAAGACCACAGAGTCTCCATCATCTATGTTTGGCAGAATATGCATCAAAAATTAAACAAGACGGAATAACATACAAAGAATTGCGTAAACCTAAGATCATACGATTCGTCAAATATAACATATGTAAAGTGTGAGGGTGATGTACTTTTCATTGTGGTTCTTTCTGTGGATGATTTGCTGATCACTGGACCAAATGAGAGACATATTGCTAAATTTAAAGCTGATTTGAATGCTACTTTCAAGATGAAATATTTGGGGCTATTGCATCATTACCTGGGAATATAGTTTAAGCAGTGTGATGGTGGTATTACCTTGTGTCAGAAAAGTTACATAGAGACATTGATATGTAAGTTTGGACTTGCGGAATACAGTTTAAGCAGTGTGATGGTGGTATTGCCTTGTGTCAGAAAAGTTACATAGAGACATTGCTATGTAAGTTTGGACTTGAGGATTACAAACCTATTGCCATTCCCATGGAAAGAGGTTTGAAATTGAGTCTTCATGATGCTGGCGATCCTGCAGATGTCACTCTTTACCAAACTGCTATTGGATGCCTCATTTATGTATGCAAAAGAGGCTGGATATTCAGTTTGCACTCTCACAGGTCAGTAGATTTACGCATAGCCCAGGGTCTAAGCATTGGCAGGTTGTCAAGAGGATTTTTCACTAGTTGAGTGGCACTTTACATCTTGGCTTGTTTTATCTCAAGGGGGGATCATTGATGCCAGATCTACATGCTTTTTTGGACTCAGATTGGTGGGCTGGTTGTTTTGACACATGAGTGTCCACAAGTGGTTTTTGTTTCATGCTTGGTAGTTCATGTATATCATGGTTGAGCAAGAAGCAATCTACCGTGGCCACTTCAAGTTGTGAGGCTGAGTACGGGGTAGTCTTCATAGCTACGGTTGAGTTTGTATGGCTCAGACGCCTTATGGCTGATTTTGGTGTTGGACGGGACACTGTTAACACTATCTACACTGACAGTCAGAGCGCATTGGCAATTGAGAGGGACCCAATTTTTCATGCTCGCACAAAGCACAAAGCACGAGAGATGAGCTTGGCTTATGTGCCAACACAAGACAACCTTGCAGATCTTTTCACAAAGGCATTGTTTCGTGAGAAGTTCAAAGCTTTTCGCAAAGCTTTGGGCTTACTCCCCTTTGTGGTCTGATCATGTCCGCAGGGCATGGCAGTTCCCTTTACTCTATGTGCTAGCTCTCATTCACCGTCACTCCAGGGGGGATTTGTTACCATATACGTGTGGTAGTGATGTGTGTGAACACACTTAGGACTGTCCGGGCATTTTTTCCCTCACTAGGAGGTTTTTCCTCCCGTGCATTGTATATACGCCCATCACTCTAGGGCTAATTTATCTTTCCATTGCACATTAAGTAATACTCTCTATTGTGTGCCTTGAGCTTCCTTCGTCTTCTCCAAGTTGTGTGTGTTTTCATGCAACCCTAATTCCAACAGGGGAAAAGGTAGGATGCAAGGACAACTCACGCATCTCTCTCTCTCTCTCTCTCTCTCTCTCTCTCTCTCTCTCTCTCTCTCTCTCTCAACTTTGCTTTGGTAAGAGAATTCATGACGTGATTGTGTTAGTCAAGGGTTGTCAAGGAAACTATCGCGAGGTGGGAAGAAGACAGAGACTGCTTTTTTTTTGGTGGGGGGGGGGGGGGGGGGGGGGTAAATTAAACCTTGATATAGTTAGTTAAATGATTTTATTTTAGTAGTTGTCAAATGTGTATAAAAGCTTGCCAAAATCAAGGCAAGCATTTATAACAAAAACGCCCAATTTTTCACTTTTGATATAATTTAGACCCAATGAAATTACAACCGAGATTGCTCATTTTCAACAAGAACTTTACGCTAATGATATGTGATATATTTGGTCCACCATCCAACTAAGTACTGGCTAACCTCAACACTAAGTAGCACCTATATTTGAGAGGGGGGGGGGGGTAATGGGATCAAGGGCGGGGAAGTTCAAGCACAAAATTCGGGGAGATCACAACCGCAAGCATCAAAAACTAAACCTGGACACTCCCTAAACCTAGACAACCTTGAGAATACATGTCACCTCACAATATAAGGTCTAAAAAACGATTGTGCATACATGATGCGTGCGCGGGTGAGGTAGTTAGCCTATGTGACTCTAAACCCAGACTGCAAGATCACCAATTCCAATCCCGGTGGCACGCCTCGTTTTTTCTCACTGGCCAGGTTTACTATGCCTCATTTTTTGCGCGGCTATGTTTAGTGCGCCTCGAGATCCCACCCCCCAACCTAGACTGTCGATCTCAATTCCCCCCCCCCCCCGCCCCCCCCAATTAAAGATGGGTGTCATTTAATACCAAGGACTGGCTAATTGCCAAAACCGTAAAATTTCGCACATTTTATTGTGAAAATTTACAAACCTTTCAAAATTTGACCCAAAAGGGGGAATTTTACGTGTGGCCTTTTTTTGTTGGTGTAAAAACATGTTTCTCATGATCGTTGGTCCTTCAATCACCCCCACAAAAGCCATTCTCACCCTCCTTGCTTCTTGAAGATAAAAGGGTTGTTGGATAGAATGCACCGATCATCGAGGTGATGATGATAAGCTGTTGTTCTAGAGTCCTACAAGTCATGGTGATAACATGGAGAGCCTGTGACAGATTGTCATTCAAAAAGGCATGCTTGAACGAGTTGGATGCAAGAAACAGTGCGTAGGTTGAGCAATTTTTGAGCGTGAATTGGGGCTTCAAGTCTTTTCCTTTAGGATTTGCAAGATTCGAGAGAATCTTGATCATAAGTTAATTGAGTTTTTTGGTTTCATTAACTGGAATCTAAGGGAGATTCTCCCATCCTTAAGAGCTAAACAAACACAAAAAGTAAATTCATTAATTAGTTGAGAGAGGGAAGAAAGGAAAAGGGAAGGGGGACTGAAAAAAAAGGGAAGGGCCGGGGGGGGGGGGGGGGTTTCCTTTAATGCCTAGTGGCTTAGCTTGACCCTTACACCTTCAACGTGATGGGTTCAAATGCCAGTTATCAAAATTGAAATTAAAAGTGGTTTTGTTGTAGCCTTTGAAATGGAGACTGGGTGGAGATTTATGAAGCATCTTGTGAAGATTTTGCATAATCTATACTATATATGAAGCAGCTTAAAATTTTCAAGGAAAGAGAGACCCTCCATGTGTCACATTATGCTTCATTTAAAGAGAAGCTTTAAAAAACATTTAATTGAAAATGCAAAATGAAGGGTAAGTACTAGGATGGTAGAAAATGAAAAGACTTCTGAGGGAGTTTTCGCAGCGGAAAGTGAAAAAGACCTTAATACTCTATCTAAATTTATAATCTGCCACTAGCAAATAGACAGAGAAAGAGAAAGAGTGAGGTGGGTCATCAGGATCAAGACCAAGACCTTGATCATGATAGCTACTAATGATCATGTAGATGTGAACAGAGGACAAGCATTGTCCATTGGTGGGGAGTGCTTGGTAGTAGAAGATGGGTGCTTAAGGCAATAGGTGTGCATGGGTTTGCTTGAGCCACTAAGAGTTTGGTATGAAAGAGATAATGGCTTAGGTGAGAGCAGTTGTAGCCACAACTCGGACAGACTGTGTGTGTGTGTGTGTGTGTGTGTGTGTGTGTGTGTGTGTGTGTGAGAGAGAGAGAGAGAGAGAGAGAGAGTAAGATGTAGGAGCCCATTTCATTGTCCAAACTTAGGGGACGCATTCTTCTCCATGCTCTCTCTCACCACCCCCACCCCCCCCATCAACAGCGATGGCACTTCCCTGTACATTAGAGCACTGTGGGGACTGACGTATTGAGAGATATTTATCTATAGGTTTTGATAGTGATGTAATAATTGAAGAAAAAAGTTAAAATGGTCCTTTTCTAGCAATGGTAAATACAAAAAGACCTTGATTGGGGATGCAAGGATGCAAAGCATTTTAGCATTGGATGCATTTGGGCTTCTTATATGGCTAGCAATGTTGTTTTAGCTTTTAGGAGCCATTGCCGCCAACTACTTTAGCTTCACATATTGGAGAAGTTGTAGATGTTTTACATCTATCCCAAGGCATCTGTGTGTGTGGGTGAGTGAGTGAGTGTGTGTGTGTGTGTGTGTGTGTGTGGGCGCGAGAGAGAGAGAGAGAGAGAGAGAGAGAGAGAGAGAATATAATTTTAAACAACATAGGAACAATCCAAAAAGGGACATTGGGTGTGTGTGTGTGTGTGTGTGTGTGTGAGAGAGAGAGAGAGAGAGAGAGAGAGAGAGAGAGAGAGAGAGAGAGAGAGAGAGAGAGAGAGAGACAGAGGCATTGTTATCGTCCTAGAGTGATTCCAAGGACTACAGCTTCATTATCCTCACACGTAGGCACGCAGACACACACACACCCTTACCTATATATGACTTCGTGTGTGTGTGTGTGTGTGTGTGTGTGTGTGTGTGTGTGTGTGTGTGAGAGAGAGAGAGAGAGAGAGAGAGAGAGAGAGAGAGAGAGAGAGAGAGAGAGAGAGATCCAATAACCATGCTTTTCTTGGCCGCAGCAGCGGTGTGAGGATCACATACTAGTGAGAATTGAAGTTGGAGCCAATGGGGATGGGGGGAGGACCCATTTCTTTTTAACCGATAATCTTTTAATATTCCATAGCATTGCCTTTGAGAAAAATTAAAGTGGTGGCTTTGTGCAAACTAAACAAGGTGAAAGATCACGTAGGCCTGCAGCACAACAAATGAATCGGGAGTGGAAATGTTAAAGGCGGTCACAAGGTAGCATAATGTATGTTGCCGAGTGATTAGACTAATACATGTAGTTGGATCCAGCTTTGTAGTTGGAGACTGATGAGCTAGCCCAAATATGGTCTAAGGAAGATCCATAGATAGTTGTAACATCTGTTATGAATTGTCTGATGTTATATTTGTGTAGGACAGAGGAAAGGTGGTTGTAAGAAGTATTAGGAACTTTAATGTCAATGTTGAAGTCACCCAGGATAATGATTGGAATTTCCATAGTATGTTGTTCAAGCAATGATTTTAATGTGTTAATTAAATTTGTTGGTCGTGTTGAAGATGAATTGTAAAGAGAGACTATTTTGATGATTTTGCTGTTTGTGAGCTTGATTGTTTTATGCAACATCTCAACTCCTGGACGAGAGATATTCCCATGGTCAAAGTGGATCAGTGCTTCTTGGTGGAGAATGGAGACACCGACTTTTGCATTAAATTGATGTTGTAGAAAGCCTGGTATTGCATGTGGTATTGTTTTTGTTAGTCTTGTCTCTTACAAACAGAGTACATGCGATGTCATTAGTATTGAATTTGTTGCAATCTTGCTTATGTGTTTATTGAAGGAGACAATGTTTAGAGATTGAATGATGATATGTGTGTTTGAGTAAGGTTGTAATGATTTTTGGGTGGAGGTCCATTTAGCTTCTAGTTTTAGGCGATCCAATTCTTCTAGTACAGTTTGGTCAACTTTGATGTGGCAAGGTTGTATTCTTTTGAGTAGGTATAGATTAGTTGGGTCTCGAACACGTGATAATGCTGTGTATGCAAGTCCATGTGCTCTTATGTGTCCAGGATTGAAGGCTAGTGTTTGCAATGTAAGGCCTTGGGAACGATGAATGGTTTGAGCACTAGCTGCTTGCAATGGAAATTGATATCTAGAGATGATGTTCAAGCAGTTTTTGTTGACTTAGAATTCACGAACGACACGTTCTATTGGGGTCCATTCTTTGTTCATCGTTGATGAATACAATGTTTGATTTTCATAACATTTTCTCTTTTCAATGATAGGGTTAGAGAAATGAACCCAGATTATTGTTTTTTTGGTTGTTTTTGTAAAGTTTTTCTATTCCCCTTCTGGTCCATTAACCAATCCGTCAAGAATATCCAAGTTTCCTGCACATAGCTCGACAACAATGCCTGTTTTTAGGCTTAGTGTGGAATGCAAGCCTCTAGTTAGTTTGGGATCTATAGGAATGTTCATTGTTTTGTTGCATGGCTTGTTTCTTTTATCAATAGCGATGAAAGTTTGGGGTGTTCCCTCCATTTGGTTGAAAACAGTAAGATTATGAGTGTCCTTTTCTTTGTTGGAGTAAAATAGATGAGAAACTTGATGGCTGATTGGAACATCTCTATGGTAATTGTTGTTAAGATATTCCAAATCTTCAAAATTGTGTTGTGCAACTTGAAGTCTATTAAGGATATCTATGAAGATTGGATTGTTTTGTCGTATTGTTAGTGTAAGCTCGAAGCATTGTGGATGAGTGGGCCAATATGATGGGGAAATTGCTTCTAAAAGTGTAGTGTATGTTTTTTTGTGAAGATCCAGCTATCCTTAACAGGGTTTGCTTAACATAAATCACCGCAAAGAATGACATCCAATCCACCGAATGGTTTATTATGAACATGCTTGATCGCTCGCAAGCGTGAGTCGGCCATGGAGAAGACGCTTGAACCTATCAAGGAGACCTCATCAAAAACTACAATTCGTAAGTCTTTTTATAGGAGAAAGTGCATCTAACTTTTCACCAGTCAAGCTTGTTTGTTTAGAAGTAATCAGAGGCAAGTGAAGTGCAGAGTGGATTGTGGTGCCACCAATACTAAAAGCTGCCTTTCTTGTATACGCCATTAGTAATGTTGTTGGAGATTCTGGATATAGCGGGCTTTTATGGTTGTAAAATATTTGTAATCCTTCTACTAACAATAGTAATGTGAATGTTTTTCCTGTTCCTGCACCTCTTGTGAGAAAGAGGTGTATTTGTTTGTTGGGTTGAATTCGTTTTTCAACATTATGTCGTCAAATATGTGTCATTGTTGGTCATTTAATTTTTCAATGCCTGCATGGAAATCATCATTTGTCATGGATGTGTATTTGAAATGTTGCAAGCGGAAAGTGTTTTTAGAGCGCACATTAATGTGCAAGTCATTAAGAATGTCTGCGTGATGTGATACATGTGAGTCGTCATTTGTTGTGCTAGTTGTGGTTGGGGAGGAATGTAGTGCATTTCAAATTTTTCTATTGGGGTTGGGTCTTTATTGAACTTGAGTTCATTTGGTTTTATCACTTATAGGAATTGGTTATATACATCACTCTATGCACATTTCAAAGGATGACGAGTCACACATTCAAGGAATATCTAAGAAAATTCTTGGAAATCTATAAGTGTATTCTATACAAATAGATGAATATGTTGAACATTTGAAGAAGATCTTTGAGAAGGGAAAAACCTATCGCATTTGCCTAGACCCTAAAAAATGTGTCTTCATGGTAAGATAAGGTAAAATTTTGGGGCACATTGTGTCTAAAAATGGCATTGTACAAGCCTTTATGAGCCATTGTGGCTATTATTGAAGGTTTATTTACATGTATGCAATTTTTGCAAAGCCTCTCTATAATCTTATCATGAAATTGGAGTGGAATGAAGAATGTGAAATAGCATTTCAACAATTGAAGCAGAGATTGATTTCTACTTCAATTTTGAAAGCTCTTGATTGGAACAAGATATAAGCCCACATAGGGTAATTGTCCCCATCCAATGTCCTCAACAATGAACATCTTGAACACATCTGTGTTGTTGTTGGCCATGACGAATGCCTACACCTGATGTGAAAACTGCCCAAAAAGAGGAGAAACAAAGCGAGAACAACATGTGCTATGTAGCAAAAATCGAAGAAGACTATAAGGGACCTGTTATGCAGAAAACGGCAATGAAAGAATATCTGCACAAAATGACGAAATAGCCTGTGTAGTACTGGCTGTAGTGGAAACGGAGGACTAAATGAGCCCGAATAAAAAATCTGAGCAGATCGAGCTCTTCCAAAAATTTTGTTGACCTGCGAACGCTCATCAAAGCTCATAGAAATCAGAAAAAGTGAGCACACGTGTGTTGGAGCTGCAGGCGACTAAGCTCGGGAGGACCAACGTGCTCTGATACGGATCCCCACTACACCTCAAAGAGGCGGTGTGAGAATTTTGTCTTGTTACTCGTGTGTAAGACCTTGTCAATTCCATGTCAAATCAAGTCAAATAACAATTACCCTCGTGCATGTGGGGGGCACCATATAAACGAAGGAGAGAGAGCAAACCTATTCAAAGATTCCCCCTCGCTGATAGTGAGTCTGAAAGCCTCGAGTTGAGGGTTTTGGGCGGCAAAACCCTGTTGTTGTAGCTATGGCGACTGTCTGTACCCCTTCGTCTCCCTCGTCCCCTGCTCCCCTGCTCAGGCCTCTATGCCTGCTCTCCTTCCTCCCCCAAGCCCCCAGCCCCTCAACCCGACTCATCAGTTCTTTTTTGATTTAAGCAAGCAACTAGGGCTGTCATAGGACCCCGTTTCTCCTCCATTTCTCCAGATGGCCTCTCCACAGCCATCGCCTAGGGACAACCCTCCCATGGATGCTGCTGCACCTCAAGACAATCCCCCTTTTGTGCTTCTCCCTGCTTCAGTTATCAAACAACATAAAGCTGAGTATGCTGCCATTGCCATCATTGGGTATTTCTTTGGTCTACGTCCACCACTCGAAGCCCTCAAGGCATGGCAGAAATATCAATGGGCTCCAAGGGGTATAGATGTTTGCAGCACACAAGCCCTCCCCAACAACTTTTATGTTTGTCCCCTCA
Source organism: Adiantum capillus-veneris (assembly GCF_014529385.1). Classification (NCBI taxonomy): domain Eukaryota; kingdom Viridiplantae; phylum Streptophyta; class Polypodiopsida; order Polypodiales; family Pteridaceae; genus Adiantum; species Adiantum capillus-veneris. The sequence goes on along the minus strand of NC_140936.1, from coordinate 151,601,192 downwards.
AAGACGAAGCTATGGCCATCAAGCTCCTCGGTGCAGGACAATGGATGTTCCGCCATTCCTCGGTTTGCCTCATGAGGTGGACTCCATCCTTCACACCGGACATCAAACCCTCACTCTTCCCAGGTTGGGTTGAGCTACCTAACCTGCCTCTTCACTACCAGCCCCTCATCAGGTCCATTGTGAGCCCCCTCGGCAACATCCTGGGTGTCATGCCGCATCAGGAGATGGCACCCGCAAGTCCTCATGGAGCTCGACTTGTCCAAGGACCTCCTAAAGAATATCCTCATTCAACTTGATGATGGCTATTTCTTTCTCCAACTGTTAAGCTACAAGTACAAACTAGATTTGTGCTTCCATTGCGGTCTCCAAGGACACATCATAAAAGATTGTCCCAACAAAAAAGGCGGCAAGTCCACCTCCCGGTCTCACTCATCCCCCGAAGCTTAGCAAGAGGGTTTTCCCCAAGCTCCAACGTCTCCACCAAGCACTCGGAATGAAGAGGATCCCCCCACTCCGATAGCAAAGCGCCTGCCCAAGTCCTCCTCCGACAAAGGCAAAAAGAAGGTCAACTCCTTCACCCTTCTTGACTCCTTGGGTGAGGATGATGATGAAGGTAACCTTCAGCTTCCAGTAGTTGAGAAAGTCAATGCTCTAGACATGCAGCTTATTGAGTTAGAGAATGGAGAGCCCTCTACTCTCGAGTAGCCAGTGGCGAACCCCCATGGAAGTGCAAAACGTCAAGTGAGGCCCCGAACCCGACATACCCACCAAAGCCTCTAAAAAATAAGGTGTTCTTTTTTGGGTTTTTCTATTTGGATCTATTTGTATCAAGGCTATGGGACTTTCATTGTATTGCTCTCTCTTTTATAAAATTCACGCCTTTTACTGATTCCCCCTCGATTTTGATTTTTTTAAAGTAGAGGGGGACGGTGGACGTACGCGTAGTCTCAGTAGTTTCACCTTCAGCAAAAAAAAATGGCGGAGGCTCTCTCTTCTCTCCGTGCCTACATGGCAGCGCTGACTTTGTCGTTAAGCAGAAGGTGCCTTCTAAGTTGTCTGATAGCCGGCGGCTGGCCAAAGGATCTCCTTCTCTCTCTCTCTCTCACACGCAGAGGACATATACGTTGTCGACCTTCTTCTGATCCGTTGGTTGGCGTCTTGCTTCTTCATGTCAAGCATCTGCTTACCTCCCATGGTTCCCAACCCTAATCTGGACTGCCTGGACCTGCATCGAGCTTTCAAAGGTATGCTGCTTTCTCACCATTTTCGTGCATTTTTCCCTATCGATGCGCAGAAGGGTTGTATGACGATGCCCTGCTTGTACCCCCAATGCAAATTGTAGCCTTCTGCGCACGGAGAGAGGGCCGATTCATGTGTTTGGATCTTCATTCCTCAACCATTCTTGGGTCTCACATGCATTTTCGGGGTAGGCCTTGGATGCGACGCAGAGGAGGTCATCAGAATACTCGCCCATCGGAATGCTTCCCAGCGTGCTCAAATCAGAATGGTGTACAAGAATATGTTTGAGGAGGATATTTGCAAGCGTCTCAAGAGGGAGCTTCATTATCACTTTGAGGTGAGGTTTGAGCATTGTGCAAACGCTTGCGGTTGCGCATTCACATCCCTTGTGAGCTCTCACTTGGAATGTTGTGACTTGAATAGAAGGCCATGTTGATGTGGATGAGGGAAGCTCCTGAGAGGGATGCCAGGATCCTTAGAGGAGCCCTGAAGACCAGCAATGGGCTGCGACGGAATCGGATCCTTGCCGAGGTTTTTAGCACGAAAAGGATGGATGATGTCAATTCCATAGCCAAGGCTTACCATTTCTTAAATGGCAGGCCTCTTCAAGATGACATCGAAGCTACTTTGTCAGGCTCTTGTCAGAAGGTACTTATAAAGGGGGTTCCATTACATGTGTTATCATGAGGTGTGTTGTGTGTTGCTCATGTTTCTTACACATGTATGCGGCATGCACACATTCAATGCAGCTCTTTGTTCAGTATCTATGTGGAACTCGGGATGAGGCCGCGGATCTTGAACCTCACTTTGCGTTAGAAGATGCTTGGAAGCTCCACAATGCGCTATTCACACACATTGACGACACAACTGCCATTCATATTTTGACAAGCAGAAGCCAAAGGCAATTACGTAGAATTTTTGATGCTTACCGAACCACGCATGGACAGGAAGCTTTTGAGGTGAAGCTCTTGCATTGGACTACTTCTCTTTTCTGTTTAATTGCATAGGTTTTGAAGTTTTATATGGTTGCATAGGTTATCAATCAGATGGATGGCAGATGCAAAAATGAATTTCACACAACGGTGATGATGATTGCCAAATGTGTAAGCAGTCCAGAAGAATATTTTTCTGAGGTGAGGCTAAGCTATCAATTGCATGTTGTTTCAAGAATTGGTCCAGAATTATGTGTCTTGTTGTGCTTTGCTTTGTGAACACAGTGGTAACCTTGGTTTTCAATTTGGTGTCTATTTGGGTCATTTCCAAGTGTTACCGGTCTCACAATGGCTTTTTTGCATGCTCACATGAGGCTTAGTTATCTAGATTCTTGAAATAGTGAAGCCTGCATGCTTACATGTGGGCTTAGTTGTAACTTTGCATTCAGTTTTGCAACTATTCCAATACAAGCACCCTTCCATGCTTGAAGCTTGGTCTCGGGTGGTTCATTTATAAAGAATTTCCTATATCACGGGTGTTCCCCTCCTCATATACATACTTTTATGGATAAAATGTCCCCTCTTTCTTAAGAAGCTTACATTTTTTTTTTCTCTAAACTGAATTGAAAATCCCCTCTTGTAGATGTAAACCTATAACTCCACTAAAATTAATACACCCCTTATGAGGAACTTAAGGTGATATTTCTACATTTTTTGTATGAATCCTCTGGGAGATTAGTATAACTAAACCATGCATGAGCGTATTGATTGTCTTCTACAAAGTTTTAATGTGTGATTGTTTGATCGTGCTTTTGCGTATTTATTTGTTGCTTGTCATCCAATGGCGGTCAATCATCAAAAGCTCTCTATGTCACGCGCGCTCAAGAGATCAATATGTTATTTATAGAGTGGGCCATGTTATACTTTTTCTTGGGTGGTTGTATTCTCATACTTGGTGTTTGAACTTGTTTAGGTTTTATACAAGTCCATGAAAGGTCTTGGAACCGATGATGACACTCTTATCCGTGTAGTTGTTACTCATGCGGAGATTGACTTGGCAAACATTAAAGCTGCCTTTTCCCGGAGATACAAGAAGCCCTTGTCGGCTATGGTTCACTCAGACACTACTAATAACTATAGGAAGTTTCTTTTGGCTCTGATTGGTGTACCTTAGTAGTTTCATGAACTCAATCCTTCAAATATTTCAATGAGGTGTAAATGCAGTGGAGGATGGAGATTAGTTTTTCTCGATCATTGTCAAAAACAAGGTTTTGGGGTTGTGAGATACAATGTAGAGAAGCTTGTACATAAAATGCTATAATCACAAAAAACTGAAGGGGCGTTTGGTCTATGTATGTAAGACGTGCGGAGGCTACATAGAGGATTTGGATCTTCCCTTGGAGTATCATGTCTTGAATTAGACTTGTTGGACAGATCTTTGAGATCTCTTGGGTTTGTCCCTACGACATTAAACTCTTCTCTTTTTCTTCTTCTCTTGATTCAATGAGTTCATCCCTCAATTGGCGACATAAGATCTTTGGTAATGTAGGTGTGCATTGGTTAGTTGGAGCATTGATTTGAATATGCATTTCTAGCAAGATAGGACTTGTTAATTACAAGTGATCTTTGTAATATGGTTCCACTTCTACAAGCAAGAGCATTCATATAAGTACTCAAACCTTGTGTATTTCACATCAATGATGACTTCCATGTGGCCATAATCAATTCTCTCTCTCTCTCTCTCTCTCTCTCTCTCTCTCTCTCTCTCTCTCTCAATTCTCAACATAAACGTCTACTTTTGTAGATTAAAGATTGTCGTTCCCTTTGGAGTGTTAGGTTTCTTGGAATTGTTCCTACGACGGTAAAATTTCTCCTCTCTTCTTCTCTCTAGTAATTCTTGTACCCATCGCTCTTGATATGTTGTATTAGAGTACCTCACCTATTGTTAGCATTGTGATTGATTTTACTTACCTTAGTTTTATTTTGGTTCAAGGTACTTGTATTGGCCTCACTATGGCTCCATCTTTTTGGTCTCATAGGTCATTTTGGCCTTTTGAAAACATCAATAGTACATTTTAGTTTCTCTCTCTCTCTCTCTCTCTCTCTCTCTCTCTCTCTCTCTCTCTCTCAATTCTTAGCATTAGTGTCTACTATTGTAGCTACACGTTTGAGCCAAGTCGTACTACTAGATTTTATGAAGGATGTTTCATGGCTTGATTAAATCAATCATTGGAAGAGAGACCAATAAAGAGTTTGAGGTGGACAATCATCCATCATTCTTGGGAACTCCATAAAAACTCTAGGGGGTGTGGAACTTTTAAAGGAGAATGATAGAGCATTTTGAAGATTCTTAGGCCCCTGCCTCACTAGGTAGGCAAGGGTTGGCCACATCGAGGTGGCGGCCAACGGAAAAGGAAAAGTTGGCTACCCACAAGCAAGTTCTCCAAGCAGTGGCCTTTTGCAAAAGTGCACGTGCGAAGCAATATTATAGGCATTGAACCTTGGCGGCTGCCCTAGTGTGACAAGGGGCCATAGTTTTAAAATGAACTTTGTATGTATGATCGTGCAGAACTTGACTTGCCATCTATGCTTGCCCGACAAGGACACGAAACCATGGAGTACTAATGACCTCAGAGCGGCGGGATTGGTGCAGAACTTTGTATGTATGATCATGCAGAACTTGACTTGCCATCTATGCTTGCCCGACAAGGACACGAAACCATGGAGTACTAATGACCTCAGAGCGGCGGGATTGGTGGGGGATAGCCGTGCACAGAGATCTCAAGGTAGATGAATGGTGATTTTTTTTTCCAACATGTCCAATTCTCCCTCTCATGGGCTCGGTTTTGAGCCCCCACTTTTGACTCCCTAATTATGTGACTCATCATTCACCCTTACAATTTTCATGAAATGCCATCTTTTGGGACTCATGAAATTTTTTTGCCTTGACATGGCACAACAAAACATCGGCTGTTGCTCTCAAAGGACTCTTCTCAAGTCTTTGCATGGAGTCATGAATGATCCAAGCATCGTCCTTTTGGTTTGCAAGGGCAATGAATTCGCTGATGCTTTCATTTTTTATTGGCATGCTGAAAAAGACTAAAGAACAAAGGATTAAAGAGTGTGCATAGGAGTTTGATCCATATATGATGTGAAGTATTGATTCATTTTTTTTTTAATACTCACTTGTAAAGAGTCCTTTTATTTAAAGACTTTACCCATATTTATTTTATTTAATTATTAATTTGATTTATTATTCTCTATGCTTATTATATCTATATTTTTTTATGACAACATTAATATATATATATTTTTTAATTTTGTATTCAAATAATAATGTGTAATGTGCACCTTCCACCTTATTAATTAAGTGGAGTTTTTTTGGATATATAAATCATTCGAAATTATGGTTGGGTTAAAGAGAGCCGATGAAAGACATTCCAAAGGAATGTGCCTTCACCATGGAGTCTGTCCACTAGCACAAAAGAAAATTATACTTCTTTGGACCCCACAAAAAAAGAGCAAATCTTCCCTCCCTCGGAAGAGCACTTCTACCGTCCACTTTTCAACATGAAACGTGGAGCGGTGGGATTGAATTGAATCTAGCAACTACGTACTCACAACCACTACAATACAACTCATTGGACGTCAAAACTATACATAATAAATTTTATAGAGCTACCTCCATCCCTTGTGAATGAAGAGAGAGGTGGAAGAAAAGTACAAGGTTTTTGCCGCCAATTGTTATGAACTTGTGAATTTAGCTTGTGTATGTATAATAAATAATATAATGTATATTTTTATTTTATTTTGTTTTCAAAATAATGTGCAATGTACATTTTTCACCTCATTATTTAAGTGGGGCCTTTGCGATTGTAAGCACTTATTTAAACTTACTTTCCATAAATCTCATTCCTCCCTTAACTTAGCAGGCCTTCTTGCCTCTTCACCTTGTTATTTTAGTGAGAGGAGCTAGCTTTGAAGGAAATAGTTTTTAAAGTCACAGGCAATAAGATGACATTTAAATGGTGAAGAGTATTGCATTTTTTTTTATACGTTAAATAAGTTTGAACATCTTTTTAGCTAAGAAGGCCATAGGGGAGCGATAGAGAAAACGTGCATTTTTTTTTTTTGCACCTCTCATCGTCCAATGGTCACCATCACATTAAATTTATTTGTTGACATTTCAAGTCATTTCAAACAAAATTCACATCATATAATTTTAATAGTTAATTGTTCACGTCACGACTTGCGTAATAAACTATGAAGAATATTTATTTGAATTGTTGGTATGCAATGTTAAAAGCTATTTCTCTCTCTCTCTCTCTCTCTCTCACACACACACACACACACACACACACACACACACACACACACACACACACACACACACACACACACACACAAGACACACATGTGAGAAAGAACCTTACAAATGTGATGGCTGCATAAGACTATTGAAAATAATTTCATAATAAGAATTAATCCAAGGGATTCGGACCGCTCTTATTCTCAGCACAACCGTGCGGTCCAAGTGGCATCTTCAAACATTACAAAAAAGAATTGAAAGAGCGCAAGATGCTGATTGAGAAAGAGCTTGTCGAAACCCTCAACACTTTGTCTCTTAACAAGAGAACGCTAGAGGAAGTGGAGACTCCTGCCGGCTCTTTGGATGTGACAAGGGGGGACAAAGCTCTCATGCTCTCAAGAGATTGCTGCCACGAAGGGTTGAAGTTAAAGATGTAGTATGGTAATCGTCCCACTAGCTATCTTGGTGACCTGAAAAGCTCTACCTTGGTTTTTGGATTTATGGGCAAGGTGCCAGCTAAAGATGGGCTGATCAATTGGCTGCACAACGCCAATGTCCTTAGTCAGGGTGGACTAGTGGTGATGGCCCAATACGTCGCTAAAGGTTTTTTTTTAATGCAGTTCAACGACGAGTCAATTGCAAACAAAATTCTAGCCCAAAAGTCCAATTGTTCTATAATCGAACACCAGTGTGTGTGCTCCCATGGGACCCGTCCTTTGAATCCACAGATGCATTCAAGGACATGTGCCCGATGTGGGTGGATTTTGTAAACCTCCCGATGTGGCTAGGAGCAGCCTGAAGAATTTAGCAGCATCCCTCGGTGTCTCTTTGTTTGTGCCATCTGGCAAGGCCTTGGGCCATGCAACAAACAAGGTATGCATATGGTGGGATCTGAGAAAGCCCCAACCCAAAAACATGGTGGTGAACGTGGGGGCCGGTCTCAAACTCATTGAGTTGCACTTTGGTACATTTTTTGGGGCTTGCTTCAAATGTAACAAATTTGGGCACTTTGCAAGGGCATGCCCCATGCTCTCAGTAGCTGTGACAACAAGTCCCATTGAGAGTGAAAAAAGGAGAGCTAGGATCTATCGATGCAAGGACCACAAAAGGATGGGGAACGAGGAGAAGTAAACATGCAATCCAAGGAAAGTATAGCTAATAAAGAGGGTGTTATGAAGCCTCTCAAAATTCAGAATTGCAACAGAAAGGCCACTCCACACTTCAGATTCACATCCTCGGCCTAATTGAAAACAACAACCCAGGTGGTCCAAAAGATATACTCTCACCCGAATACAAGAAGAAAGAGGAAGGATGGAAACAAGTGTCCCACATCTCTTGTAAGCGCTTCAAATCCAAGGGAAGAGAGGTTGTGCTTCTGAAAGAAGCCCCCCCAGGACCTTTTCCAGTCCCCTATCCTTTACGATAACCTCTTCGAGGTGTTGATGGACACCAACCCCCAAGAATTCATGATTACCGAGATGACGAGCGTACAAACTGTGCTTGGTAATGACCATATGGAGGAGGACAATATGAACGAGGGCGTCGAGAAGGAGTTCCTAGAGGTGGAGGAGTCTGTACCCCTTTCTCAGTAATGCAAGAGTTCACTCTCCAGTCATGGAATGTGAAAGGTATCAAGACCCGATAGAAGAGCTCCCTATTCTGGGAGGAGGTTGAGAGAAGTAAGGATATACATTGTTGGGCCATCTTGGAGCACCACCTGGATGCCTCTAGCAAAAGAAGACAAGCTGTGGGTAAAAAACTAGTCTTCTATGGAGAAGGATCGGATGGGTTCAGTGGCGTTCTTACAATTGTGGACAGGGACCTAGAGCCTACTCTGGTCTTCAACCATCCCTTAGGGAGGGCTATAGGAATTCAATTCAAGTGGGATGACCAATGATTCACCATTGTCAACATATATGGTTCGTGTACAACGAAGGATAGAGCTAAGCTATGGGAGCACTTGAAAGACCTCCCTGTTTAAGGGGAATGGCTCCTTATTGGAGACTTCAATATGGTCGAGAAGAGTGTAGCAGGGCTACAATGTCATTGGCATGGGACAAGCAGTTAGTTGGAGTTGGGCTTGAGTTCACAGTGGGCAGACTCTTGCCTGGGTAGTGACACGAAGGGAGATGACAAGCCAATGAGAAATGGGTGGAATAGAAGGAGAGTTTAGACAACATAACTTTTTACTTGAACAAATCATAGAGGGGCATGATTAAGTCAAAGACATGCAAAACCTAAGAGTAAATATACATATTGAAATAATTCTTGCAATAAATCCAATGCTAAGGAAGTAATGGTTCACACCAAGTCTCAAAGTGGAACTAATATGCTCTCTACTAAGGGTATCTTATGTAGGCATCTCTATTGTAGGGGTGGAATGTATTGTTGATATGCTGACATGTGGGTGCCATATTAGAGAAGAAGACCCATGTCTAGGCATATGTAGATGGTGGATAGTGATGCCCAAGTGTGGATAGAAGACCCATGTCTAGGCATATGTAGATGGTGGATAGTGATGCCCAAGTGTGTGTCATGAAAGAAGTAAATATGAGAGAGATAGGAATCTATGCCACCACCAAATATTTTTTTCTTGTTTATGAATGGAAATTACAAGGATGCCATAGGCCTTGGTATCACATAAAATGTTAAAGTTCTCTTGAAGGTCTTGTAGACCTTTTTGTCAAGAAAGTAGGTGAGGAGCCATGTAGTATCACATATGGTTTTGATGAGGTTGCTCACATCAAACTTGATGCAATCTTATGTCCTCTTCAATTTTAGATGCTTTATGTGCACGAAGGGAGTCCATGCATGATGTAGAGTGTTTCCCAAAGAAGGTTAAATGTTTTGACAACATGTCCAACATCAAAAGGAAGAGAATGATAAGCAAATCTAGACACTACTCTCTTGTTAGTGAGTATCCTATCATGCTTGCTAGAGATGGTGCTTTAAGAAGGATGCCTTATAAGTAGGAGGTTGGGATCATCCTCAAGTAGTACTATGAAGAAGCTAGACATCAAGGCAAGGATTATATTATCCTTAGAATTTTTAGAGAAGACTAATGTTTGCTATCTAAATCTCAATGAACTTATATCAAGTTTGGATGCATTGATAAAGTGGGATATGAATGCTATTGAGATATGTACCAAAGTCTAGTAATGGGGAATGCAAGGGCCCCAACCTACTAAGGTCATGAGGAGAAGTTTGAGGTCTCTTTTTTGCCTTTTAACATTTAGAGAGAGAGAGAGAGTGCTTTAGGCCAATGAGAGAAGGGCTTCCATTGTGGAATATTCTTTTTAGAAATTTCTTTTGGTTTTCTACAATTAATTTTCTTTGAGCCACAATCTGAGGTAAACTTCAAGTACATAGTCTTTTTACCTCAAGAACGTCTCTTCACTGAAAATATTTTTTGAATCTTCTCAACGACCTTCTTTTCCCTCCTATTCCCACCCCTCTCTTTGTCTCACCATCTCCTTTTCCCTCCTCTTCCGGATGCCCTCTCTTCACCTTCATTTGCTTTGCAATCTATTCTCCTCAATCAATGGAGTCCACCTGGTCTAAACACCCCAGCACATCCATTGAAACCATCACCACTTATGACACATTAGATGAGCACAACCAATGGATTCAAATATCCATAACCAAGGGTAGTTGTATTATAATGAAACCGAGCAGAAGAAGAAAAGACTGATCCAAAAATCCATTCTTGTCATGTTGTAAAGGATGAGTGAAAGACTTTCTCTTGTTGGAGCCAGGAAGATAATAAAAGAGGTTTTAATGCAATATGTTTATATGCACAATGAGCTTCACCTTCATCCCAGAAGCTCAAATCTTCCTTTGCATAGAGCTAACTATAAGTGGTTCATATGTGCATACTAGATTATTTTCACTTTGCTTTGGCATGGCTGTTTTTTTGTGCTTGTATATTTTTTGTACATGTTTTTTACTATGTTCATTACAAATCTGTATCCCTTAAGAATAGAGGAATGACATCTGGTGGAGTGTGTCATGGGTACTTTGGATGTCTGGCATAGATCCATTTGTGAAGAGCTTTACAAAAGGATAATACAAAAGGATAATTCATGGTTCTCTGGCAAAAAAGGAATATTTTTTAATGATCATGTTTATGTTTCACCAAAAAATCCATGAAGTGCTATCACCAAGCTTGCACTACTTGATTTTAGAAGTGGAGAGTGGTCTCTACCAATCTCAATAACAAGTGAAAGCTATAGGTTTCAAAACTAATCCATTGATTGTTATCTTAATGTGGATGTATGTAAGGGTGCTCTCTCTCTGGCTTTTGCTAATGGAAAGATATGCTGTCAGTTTCTCCTTTTCTCTAAGCAGGACCACCAAGATATGGCTTGCAAATTTGACTAATGTATCTTTTAAAATAAATGAGTAAATAAACACTTCTACTAAAATAACTGTTGTGGTTTAGGGCTCTTGAGCTTTTGATGAAAACTAATAATATGCTTCAATTTTTATGTATATATGTACTTTTGTGTTGTGGCTGTATGGCACAATGTGGTCTCTTTTATTTCATATAAAACTCCCTTACGTGCCATTTGGATAAAATATATTGATACAACTATACTTATCTCTCTCTCTCTCTCTCTCTCTCTCTCTCTCTCTCTCTCTCTCTCTCTCTCTCACACACACACACACACACACACACACACACACACACACACACACACACACACACTCCAACATACTTTTCATTAACTTTTAGGTTGTAGCTATATGGCGTGCTTATGTAATTTTGAGTATCGCTAAAACTCCCCGCACGCCATTAGGACAATTGACCTTGTTGAAAAAATTATCACCCCCCCCCCCCCCCCCCCCCCCCCCCCCCCCCTCTCTCTCTCTCTCGCTCAAATTTTGAGCTCAAGCCTTGTAAGACAGTCCCACTGGCCAAGAGAAGCTGTAGGTATAAAGCTTAATTTTGTAAGTTTGAAAGGACATCTTGATATATTATCAAAGGCTTTGGAGTTTTTGACTGAGCGAGGCTACTCTCTCGTGCATTGTAATCCATTTTTTTAAAGCTCTGGTAATCCAAATTTGTTTTAACAATTGCATTGTGTTCCTTGTCTACCGTACTTTAATTTAAGTGTAACCATTGTCAATTTTGTTGTGGTTTGCAATGAATTCTCTACGAGCTAAATGTACTATTTTGAGTGCTTTGATGGTTAATTTTTGACGTTTCGACTAGAGGAGAGTACTTTAGACCATAGGGCGTTCTTTCTGGACTATTCTGCTGTAGTTTAGAGGACCTTGATAATGATGGATTGTGATTTTGGTACCTTGCCAGATTGCAATCAGACTTGGTAGTATAATGTCCCAAGGTGTCTTAGACCTCCTCCTAAAGTTTCATTGCATTTGAACCTCGTTTGCATGCCAAAATGGCGTGAAGACCGAGAGTGGTGAGATAGGACATAGGCAGATTGCGTGAGTAGAGAGTGATAGATTTGCTAGTGCTAGAGATGGCTTTGTTCTCTGTAGGTTGACTTCTTGAGCTTGACACTCTCAAAGAGTCTCCATGTCCCATCCGGGTCGCTTCCTTGTGTAATGCTATTATGTTAGTGCCACATAACTATGCTAAAGACGTGCACCGTGACCAACTAACATTGGCGTCGTTGTCGGGGATCGTGATCCTTAGGTGGTGAGTGACGTAGTCATAGCTTTTACTTTCAAGACCTTTGATTTTGATTTCCATTTACACATTAGCAATGAGACAACTAGACTTGGGGTTTAGTGCTTGGTAGAGGCTAGAGGTCGGGGACTTGCTAGACCTACTCTTGAAAGGTATAGGGAGTTGTAAAGGAGATACTAAAAACATTCATGCAAAAATTATTTTTGATGCTTTGAAAGTACTGTTGTATCATCCATTTTACTTTTAGTTTTGTACTGTTTGTTGGTTTATGTCCCTAGGATTCATTTCAGCACTTGGGAGTAGGTTAGATACATCCAAAACCATCAAAATTGGGTTGAAAAGTTCAGGGAAAAAAATCATGAAACCATATTTTGGTAAGAGAGACCATAAACTCTACAAAATTGGAAATTTGATAGTCAGAACTCAAAAGCCGATCGAAATCCAAAAATAAGTGCAAAAAGAGGATAATCAAACCAAAGAGAGTCAATCTGAAAAGTTTTCATGCAATTTTGTGTAGAAACATGGATCACAATCCATGCCCCCCCCCCGGTGGCAATTTGAGCAAAAACTTATACCATTGGGTCTAGTGTGATTCCATATCACTGAATACAAACTTTTGGTGAAAAATTTACACTGAAAACTCACTCAAATCAAGAAACTGGACAAAAGACACAAAAACCTTGTAGATTGATCAAAATTTGGGGCTTTTCAACCTTTTGAGATCCAAATCCAATATAAGTAAAACTTTGACATCTACAGAGTGCAAGCATACAACTGACCAAATTTCATGATAAGATGTGGTCAAACATGGATCATGATCCATGTACCTTTTGATCCTCTGGAGTCAAATTTGAGTAGTAGATAGGTGATATCATTTGGAACAACTTTTGCAAAGGGCGCCATAGCAAAAAACTTCAAAGTTGACCAAATCATCAAAAAACTAGTTGCTAGTCAAAAATCGCAGGGAAGACACAAAAATTTTCTTTTGATCACCACAAAATTTTCCAAATTAAAAAATAAGTTGTAGAGTAGACTACTTAAATTGCCAGCAATCATCAAGCTGCGTATCAAGTTTTGGTGCATTCTGAGACAAGGGCACATGGATTGTGATCCATGTCTCCCTACCACCACAGATTGAGCCCAGATTCATACCATAGCTAGCACTAGTCTCTAGGAGCATATTGGTCTTTTCAAAATTCAATTTGGATTTCAATTGTGCATATTGCAAGCAAAATAAGAGTTTTTATTAAAAGTGCAATAAATTTTTGATTGGTTCAAATTTTGACTAACAAAGCGGCTGTAGACTTATAGCCACCAAGTGCTTTTTGTACAGGTTGTGGAAATCAGGGCTTGCAGCTCAAACTATCTAATGATTGGAAGATTGCATGCCTCATAAAAGGCACCAAGTCATAATTTTGCATGTGTAATTTTCTTGATGTATTTGCAATCAGTCAAGTTATATAAGAATATAAATTTTATGGTGAGAGACCAGTCAAGTCACATTTCGATAGAAGGGAGTGTCAATCAAGGAACTTTGCCAACCTTAAAGCCCATCATAGAGAAAAAAATAATTAATACTTCGTCAAAGAGATCATACACTTTCATGCTGAAGGATTCAAAAGTGTGATATTTAAAGAAAGGAACAACCATGAGAGCAAGACCATCCCAACTAGCACCAACCATGAAACTTTTGCAGCTGCAATACCAATCTGAACATAAATAGGCTGTTAAAATCTACAAAGATGGTATGGATTGTTACTGTGTGAAAATGAAAGAGAAACCTAGTGAGCTCAAGCTCATAGTACCTATAGATTATAGTGGCGTTTGATACTTTGATGAGGAAGGAAACATGTATTTAAATGTGCACAATTCCCTTATTGTGGACAAGTGGGGATTGATAGGTACCAAAGAGAAAGTTCATTGAGCCGAAGGAAAAGCCCCGAAGTTGGACATTCCTAATGCAAAGCTTAGGCAAGTGAATATGGATACTCACATCAACACAGACAACACACATGCAGGTTTATACAAGTAGGATAACAGAGAGCAAATGCTTTACTGTAGATGTGATGAACCCAATGTCAGAGAGTAAATGGAGCAATTTTTTATATATGTGTTCACGTACGAAGTGGAGAGAGATACTCATATGATCATGTTGGGTAAGTATGGCGAGAGGTACTCTGCGGTAGATCACAAAGAGCTCGAGGGATATATATATTTGGAGAGACACTCCACTAGTATTATAGCACCCCCAACATTCATAGGGCAACAATCTAAAAAAAGAGGCCAAAAACCACGAGAACGAATCCTGTGATAACAAGAGTGGAAGATTTTTTTAGTCGACCATATTTTTTTGAACCTAGACCGATGGGATCCTTGAGTTTAAGGGTTCTAATGACCACACATCGGTGTAGTGAGGCTCCAGACACTATTTACACTATGAGGGTTCTTGAGACAAGAACCAAGGGTAGAGACGCAAGACCTAAAGAGAGAGTAACTAACCAAATTCCTTGTAGAGCAAATTAGTGGATATGAGGCAAGAGTTTTTGTATTATGGGAACCTAGAATGATGAGAATGCTAGAAGAAACGTGAAGGATGCGACCATCTCAAGTGGCAAAGTGTGTGCCCAAAAAGTACAGCAGATTGAGAGATCCCTATATGCATGTTCTACTCTTCAAGAAAGTCTTAAGAGTGGAACAAGTCATGGATTTCCATACGTAGTACGAAGGATTTGGTTTGACCTTGGAAGAAATGTGGTTGACTTGGTTCCAACCATTGAACAACAAATATTTCCTAAATATTGATCAACCCTTGGGAGAGTTTTTTGATGAATTCTCCAAAAGAGAAATGAAGCACAATACGATTTCCCAAATCTATGCTTCTAAGCAAAAGGGAAAAAAAAGGTGAAGGAAGCTTCATTTCGCTTCAAACAGTATATTGAGAGATGTCTTGCACGAGAGTTATCACAAGATGATCAACTATCAGATCTCTTTATAGAGGGCTTGAGGAACGAAACTTTCAAGAAAGATTTTCACTTAAATGCATGCATCACATTTGAACAAGTCAGTAGAGAGGCATTGTATCTAGTTGACACAACTGTAGTCATATGGAGAGGTAATCAAATATGCCGACACAACCATCGATAGCACCTCTTTAACCATTAGTGAGTCAACTACAAAATGTAGTGCTCCTACTTCAATCACACAAATTATTGATCAAGTAGTCAAGGAAGTAATCAAAAGAATGAACTAAACATATAGACAAAATCTCAATCTATGACCACAACAGCCACAAGCAACAAATGCTCCAAGTATATTAAAGTGATGCATCTTTGAGCAGAAATACACAAACCACGACACAAAATGAGTGTCTTAACAACTAGAATTATGTCAAGGAAAGGTCGTACGGACCTGCAACGGTGCAACAATTGTTGCCACCACCTCCAAGATACCAGACTGGTCCCAACAACGCAGCACACGGAGGAGACAAACCACAACCTGTGTTTGATCAACAGCCGCCATTGTCTCAAGACAATTGAGCCATTTTTTAATACACGTAGTTGATAGAACCACTCATGAGTACACCAATGATGCCACCAACAATTTATTATGAGGAGCCTGTAGAAACTCATGTGAGAGAGCGTGAGGGTGTAGCATATGCCATTGAAAATAGTCCATTTTGGACAAGTGTAGATGAGGCTACAAAACCTTCATATGTGGCTCAAACAACAAGAAACCAATGCACAATGGACAAAAATACACTCATGTTCATAGCAAATAATTATAAGCCTAAAGGATATCCTCCTAGGATAGGATGCCCAATGGGAGCACCACTAGCTACTTAACCAAAAGGTCCATGCTATGAATATGGAGGTGACCATTGTGCACGAGTTTGTCCAAACAAGGGCCAACAAATGAAAATCTTTAAGTTCTGTGATAGATGTGCAATAGATCACCTCATCCACCAGCATTGTGCTAAGAACCCAAACAACAAGGGAAAAGCGACAATGAATGTCATTGGGGTTTTACCTTCTTTGAGTGGATTTGAGTTAGAGCCAATAGTTTCTGTAGAGGTGGTGACTAGGTCTTAAGCTCACGAAGCAGCCAAAAATAAGCCACTGGTGGACGAGCTAAAAATTCTAAAACAAACCAAGTTTGAAAGTGGGTAAGTGAGGGCGCAACAAAAATTATGGAAAGCAAAATAAATTAGAATGAAAGTGAAGAGACTGAAGGAAAATACCGTCTTGGACATTGAACTAAACCAAAAAAGGGAAAAACTCAAATGTGAACAAGAAAACAAAGAAATTATCAAGGGAGAAGAAGTGCCAAAAACAACATCAGGCGGTTCACTCTTGGTTGCAAAAGTGAATGAGCACTTAGATGCCATGCTGCAAGCCTACGAGGCAAGGTTAAAGAACAACCAAACTCTGAAACAAAGTTTGTTGACATATCCACATCCAAAAATAGAAACAAAACAAATGGAAATTTGTAGAAAGCTCATAGAGACATCTCAAGCTCTAATGTGGCCAAAAGCATTGAAAATCCTTGAGCAAGTTGTGCATATGCCAAAAAAGAGAACGCAAGTACCATAAAAGAAAACAAAATTGTCAAACCAACCAAACCAAACAAGGGACCATTGGATACGAGGGTGGTTGCAAACACAATGGATGATGTCAATTCTCACGAGATACCGCCAATTCTTGAGGTGGACAAGCCGTGGTTACAATCATTATGGAAGACAATCATAAATAGAAAAGATAGTAGTGCAACACTAAAATCAACAACAATCTCGGAGATCAACATGGACCATGATATTTATCCTGGGAATATATAAACATTGTACAAAGATATAGGGATGAAAATGTCCTTAAACCGACCACCTTAAGGATTTTACCTTCCTTTGTAAGGGAACACGAGATGAAATATGAGGTGAGGGTTGTGCCATCTCAATGAAATCTAATTCCAAAGATCACGAACATAAAATGCCTACATGATCTGATGTCGTCTCCTATAAGATGCACCATTACTCTCGCAAAATTTCTGAAGATCGTGCCACATTTATGGGGTCAAATGAGCAAAAACCTGGAAAAATAAAGTTGAAAATCCCTCTACGGGATAAACTTGAAGATGAAATCATGGAAACAACTCAGCCAGAGAGATCAAAAGCAAAGTCTCTACCAATGAATAAGATAGGTGACTATTACAAAGGTGACGAAGGAACCACCACCTTATCACTAGAGTACAAGAGAGTTAAAACGCTAGCAATACTGGACAAGGGGACTAGAGTAGCCATTTCTACAAAAGAAATCTAGGAGAAGTGGGAAAGACTAGCTCTTAGAAAAACGCATATGAATTTGCAACTAGCACAAATTTGTAGAGAGACTCTTGGGAATACTAGAACAAATTATTGTATGTTCTTGCAGAATTAAGTACGAGCATACTTTTGCTATAGTTGATTTTGAAAAACTAAATAGCTTTGAAGTTATTTTGGGATGACCATTCATATGTCAACTCAAAATGGTTCAAGATTGGGGCTATGACCACCTCTACTTGCCACACAAGGGTGTAACAATGAGGGTCATCATAAAGGACCCTAGTTACCAAGATGTAAGTCGAACCCCAGTGGAAGATTTTGGTGTACTACGAATTCCAAAACACAACTGCCTACTTGGTTGATAAAGGGAGCGCATGTTTGGATGTGCCAAGCATTGGAGTGTGGAAGCTTGAAAAAGAAAGATTATCCTAGAGCCCTCGGTAGAAGACAAGTACTATCTAAAGGAGCTATTTCGAGAGGAGTTGTTTGAATCCTTTGGCAGCTGATAAGAGATACCGACGACTCGAGATGTTTACATAAACAACGTAATCTCCACCACATTTTACGATAGATATGGTCATGAAATAATGCCCATCCAGATGGTCAACGCTATCTTGAAACTAGAAGAGGAGACTGAAACGACGATAACTAACAAATTAATTGATTGCAAATGAATAGCGGACAAAGTGTTCTTTGAGATCTAAGTAACGAATGATGAGGACAAGTTTCATGATTCGTGGAGTGATGACTTAGATAATGATGCTGAAGAAGAACTCTCAAGTAACAATGGTAAAAATATGTCAAGCGTGCGTAGCACTTAAATTTTAAGCATAAGGTAAAGGGGTTTAGGTTGGTGTTAGGTTAAGGGTTGAGAGAGGTTAGGTTAAGCGTTGAGAGAGGAACCAAACGCGTTTCGCTCCGTGAGGAGCTCATCAGTGGTAGGAGGTGGTAGTAGGTTTAAAAGGAGTTCAAAAGAGGGAGGTGGAGTTTATATAGGAGGTGGGTTGGGGAATGACAAGGGGGAGGGGGGGGAGTTTGTTTGGGAAATTGTGTCTAAAGGGGTTTGTAATTTTGAAGATTTGTAGAGAGATTAAGGGGAAGGGGGTGAGGGCAGAGGCTAGTCTTAAGGGAGAGGTCTCCCCCCAACAAAAAGGGAAAACGGGGGGGGGGGTGTTCTAGGAAGGTTTATCAAGGGGTATAAAGGGGAAGGAGAGGTTAGTAGAAGGTAACCTGGTTTAACGGTTCGAGGGTAAAAACTTTGAGAGTAAAAAAATTATTGAGGGTAAAAATTTTACCGTTAATCTTAAAGGTAGCCTAGTTTGATTGTATTGAAAGTGAGAGAGTGTATTGTAAGTAAAGCAAGTGAGAGAGGGGGAGACCGCTAAGTTAAAGGTAGCGTGGTTTTTCAAGGGTTCAAGTGTATTGCAACTAGAGCGAAGGAGAGTGAGGGGAGACTGCGAGGGTGGGGGTTAGTGTGTGTAATATAGGGAGGATGGGGATGGATGGGGGTTTGCGAGAGAGAGAGAGAGAGAGAGAGAGAGAGAGGGAGAGAGGTGGGACAATATTACCATAACAAATGTTTGGGTAGAAAAAACTTATAGTGGAATGTAGGTAGGTGGTAAGGATTTCAACATCAACAAGTTATAGCAAAAAACTTTTAATGGTAAAGGGTAGAGGGTAGTTGGTGGTATGGGGGTTTTCTTTACATCACGAGATCAATGCAAAGAAGGGAGTACAATGAACTGAGGTATGTCGAGGTACCTTGTCGGGGGAGGCTCAAAAAAGACTAAGGAAAAAAGGAAAAGTCCAAGTAGGGGTGGCCCAAGTATGTGAAGTTTTGGGGCGTATTCCTGCAAAACACAAAAATGGGTGTTAGGGTAGGGTAAAATATAAAGGGAAAGAGATGTCCTTCAATGCGTTTCTAAGGCTCTAGTTAGGATACAGCTTAAATTAGGGCCATTAGTCCAACAAAGGGTGGGTTTGTCAAGATGTGCAAGGGTGGGGGAAAGGCTGCATGCTAGCTGGAGAGGTTTTCCAATGGTTAGGGTAGGATTAAGTTTCCGAGTTTCTAGTGAAAAAGAAAGTTTAAAGAGAATGGGGAGAACTTTTACTGTCCAACAATGTCTTCTCCCCAGCCAAGCGTCATCCTCTCGCAACCTCAGCTGAAACCCCTCAACCCCGTCAACCTCAGCCACACAGGCGGATACGTCATACGTCATGCGTCACTTTGAAGGCCAGATTCCCACGCCATGGTGTAAGAGGCGAGTTAGCTTGATTAACTTGGTTTTTAGGCCAGATTCCCACGCCATGGTGTAAGAGGCGAGTTAGCTTGATTAACTTGGTTTTTAAGCTAGTAGCTCCATACTAGCCCCCTACTTCACAAATAACTCTTATCCTACATCGATTAAGCATGAATTCACCAACTCCAACACCTTCCGGCACTACAATCCTCAACAATCCCGCTTCCCCGATCGAGGAGCCACACGTTAACAACCTCTTCGTGGATAATAATCTCTCAATGGATCACCTCACACTTGACCCCTACAAGAACAACACCGACGAACTCGACTACCTCTCGGAGGAATCCTTCGACTTCTCCCCCAACCCTCACCAAGACACTCTTAGAGTTGAAGACTCACCTAATCGCCTCGAGCCCAATCTAAACAATGAACCCACCTCACCCAACCATAATCCTCCTAAGAAAACAAAACCCAACCTTCACATTACCCTCTCCACCATCCAACGCCAATCCTCCTCACCTAACGGGTTGAGTCCTTCCTCTCACCCACCACCACCAACTACAAGGATCACCCCCTCCTCTTCACCCAAGGCCACCACCTCCGCTTCACAAATATCACGTCCCCTTTCCCCCACAAAACCTAAGGAATTCGAAGACATCATCAACCTCTCATTAGTTGAATTCAAGAAGTTACATAAAGCTAACCAAAGCCTCCTTGTACACCACTCACTTGGTAGAACTTCATAAAAACAATGCCAATCCCAATAGCCTCAATATGAAACCACCACGCTTATATTTGGAAGATACCCAAGCCCAAGCTCTCCTTAATGCCAAGTTCACCTATATTTGGAAGATACCCAAGCCCAAGCTCTCCTTAATGCCAAGTTCACCGCCCTTACAATCCAATATCAAATGGATTGTACTCTAGCCCTTACCCAAGCGCAAAAGCTTCTAGTGCAAAACCTACAAACTAAAGTTGAAGGATATCACCTTGAAGTAGAAAGCCGCCTCACCGATCTTGTGAAAAATCTCTCTTGTATCACCTTGCCCCGATTAGCCTCTTGCGATTGGCACCAATACCTAAGGGTTTGGAAGGAATCCTCTCTTCAACAATTTCTCTCCCTAATGCAATCCTTTATCGTTAACTCTCACTTGGCCTCCTCAAAGAAAGAAGAAGCTTACAAATCTAGGAAACTCTCTATTGCTACCATGAAGGAGGGAATCCTACACCTCCCAAAGGAGCAAACTGTCAAAGAGCTTGTGGAACTTGAAGTCCATAAGCATTTAAAATCTCTCCCGTTTTCCAAACCCCCTACTATTGCAACCTCCACCAATCCCCGCTACTCCAAAACATCAAGTCACCATCCTCCCTCCAAAGCCCCTTTTTGCCCCCCTAGATCCTCCCACCATACCCACAAACCATCCAAGGATCTCTCCCATCCCTCCCATCTTACACACTCCTTCTTATCCCCTACCAAACCTCTTAACCAATCTTCCAAAAACCCACAATCCCCCTCTGCACCATGCTCCCCACCATCTAAAAGACCTTTTAAGCACCCCATGCCCAAAGAGCCATCTATAGCTCCTAAATATCCTCTCAATCACATTCATAACCTCTTCTCACCTAAAATCCCTCCTCCTTCCATCGCCAAACCTTTTCCCTACAACAAATTTACCAAACCTTCAAAAAACAACAAACCCACCAACCTAAACCTAAACCTCAATTGTGATAGCAACCGTTTTGGCGTTTGCAACCGAGATGGCTACAATGATGGCAACCGCAATGGCTACAATTATGGCAATCGCAATGGCAAACTTGATGGCAACTATAATAACAACTTGGAGGACAACTGTGATGACAATCACAATGGCAAGGATTTGGAAAAAGGGAGAAGGAGGAGGGATTAGGGCCTTCACATCCATTGTCTTGGATTCACTTGCTTTTTAGCAGGCCCCCCCTCCTCCCAAACCTTTGGATTGGTTTATCCCTCTCTACCTCACCATATTCCACACAAATCCCCCCCACCCCTATCCATGAGCATATGAAGAGAAGAAGAAGAAGTAGGCGAAAGTTTTGGCTTCCCCTCACTCATCCGCATGCTTACCAGCTCATGCTCTTTGGTAAGCTTCCCTCACACTCACTTGTTACTAACCCTACCTCTAGTTTTTTGCATAACCTAACCACTCGTCCCCTCTCCTTCAACGAAAGTAAATGCTTAGACTTAGGGCTCAAATACATCCCCCCACCCTCCAACCCCCCACCCAAGCTCATCCTCCAAGCCCACGAAGCCTTGTCTAGAAGCCTTCAACTCAAAGTGTTCTTTCAAAATTCACCTTCCAACCCACCTTCTCATTTCAAATCCCCTAACCCCTCTTGGATGCCCCCCTCCCTGAATCCTCAGTTAGAAAACATCACACTTCAAAACCACCTAAATCTAATTTCTACACTTTCAGGCTATAACGCTTCACGCTCTAAATTTCCAAAATTTGTCAAATAAGCACTTAAAACCCTTTCTAAGGACTCCTCCATAATCATTAAACCGGCTGATAAAAACCTAGGCCTCACCATCCTCTCTAGAGAGTGGTATGACCAGAAGGCCCTTAGGCAACTCAATGACCAATCCACTTATCAGCCCGTTACCATACCACCACACAACTACATCGCCTCCTTACTCTACTCCATCACCATCAAATACACTCTCCTTACTCTAGAAGAATCAACCTATATTCTTACACCAATTTCCAAACCCTTCAAACCTTGCCCAATCCAATTCCTTCCTAAGATTCATAAACCTTCCCTTGTAGCCCGCCCTATTTGCTCCTATCGAGGATACATGTTAGAAAATGCCTCCAAATGGCTACACTACCAACTTTACCCTATCCTCCTTACACAAAAACAACACCTCAAAGACTCACTATCCCTCATCGTAGATCTCCAAGAAAAACCCTTCCCTCCACACAGTCTCCTTTTCACATTTGACGTGATCTCTCTCTACCCTAGCATCCCCATATCCCAAGGCCTTCTAGCCCTTAGAAGTTCTATCAGTAACCATTTTGATAATCCAAAAATGGAGTTCATCATCTCACTTGCCACCCTAATCCTCTCACACCATTATCTTTGCTTCAAAGATAAAGTGTGGAAACAAATAAAAGGCACGACTATGGGGTCAAACTTTGCAGTGGTTTATGCTTGCCTATTTCTCTGTCACTTAGAAAACCACTCCCCTCTTATCCACAATCCCAACCTGGCTTATTATAAAAGATTTATAGATGATGCGTTTGGAATCTAGACAGGCACGCTTAACACACTCTCCAAAACACTAGACTCTTATGCCGCCCCTCTACAAAGGCATATAGTGATCACCCATGTCATCTCCACCTTCGAAGCCACTATCCTAGATGTCCATTTTCATAAAGGACATCAATTTAGCCAATGTGGCATTCTAGACTCTAACTGCCACCAAAAGCTACTAAACTCTTACCAATACATACCTTGAATCTATTGGCACCCTCTACACCAAAAGTTGGGTTTTATAAAAGCAGAACTTAGACGATATATCATTAGAGAGAACACTTCAAAGGGCTTCTCAAGCCTAAGAAACCTCTTCTTCCAAAGGCTCCTTTGCAGGGGATATCCTAGAGGATTTTTGATAAAAGTCTTTTGCTCAATCTCTTATCAGGAGAGACCTTCTCTTTTAAGCAAAACTCCAAAAACCAAAAAAGTTCTCCCCATTATCTTTAAACTTCCTTTTTCACCAGAAACTCGGAAACTTAATCCTACCCTAACCATTGGAAAACCTCTCCAGCTAGCATGTAGCCTTTCCCCAACCCTTGCACATCTCGACAAACCCACCCTTTGTTGGACTAATGGCCCTAATTTAAGCTCTATCCTAACTAGAGCCTTAGAACTGCATTGAAGGACATCTCTTTCCCTTTATATTTTACCATACCCTAACACCCATTTTTGTGTTTTGCAGGAATACGCCCAAAACTTCACATACTTGGGCCACCTCTACTTGGCCTTTTCCTCTTTTCCTTTTTTCCTTAGTCTTTTTTGAGCCTCCCCCGACAAGGTACCTCGACATACCTCGGTTCATTGTACTCCCTTCTTTGCATTGATCTCATGATGTAAAGAAAACCCCCATACCACCAACTACCCTCTACCCTTTACCATTAAAAGTTTTTTGCTATAACTTGTTGATGTTGAAATCCTTACCACCTACCTACATTCCACTATAAGTTTTTTCTGCCCAAACATTTGTTATGGTAATATTGTCCCACCTCTCTCTCTCTCTCTCTCTCTCTCTCTCTCTCTCTCTCTCTCTCTCTCTCAAACCCCCATCCATCCCCATCCTCCCTATATTACACACGCTAACCCCCACCCTCGCAGTCTCCCCTCACTCTCCTTCGCTCTAGTTACAATACACTTGAACCCTTGAAAAACCACGCTGCTTTTAACTTAGCGGTCTCCCCCTCTCTCACTTGCTTTAGTTACAATACACTCTCTCACTTGCAATACAATCAAACCAGGCTACCTTTAAGAATAACGGTAAAATTTTTACCCTTAAAAAAATAAATTAAAAAAAATTACCCTCAAATTTTTTGTTACTCTCAAAGTTTTTACCCTCGAATCGTTTAAACCAGGTTACCTCTTTATACCCCTCGATAAACCTTCCTGGAACACCACACCCCCCCCCCCTCTCCCCGGTTTCCCTTTTTGTTGGGGGAGACCTCTCCCTTAATACTAGCCTCTGCCCTCACCCCCTTCCCCTTAACCTCTCTACAAATCTTCAAAATTACAAATCCCTTTAGACACAATTTCCCAAACAAACTCCCCCCCCCCGCCCCCCCCTCCCCCTTGTCATTCCCCAACCCACCTCCTATATAAACTCCCCTCCCTCTTTTGAACTCCTTTTAAACCTACTACCACCGATGAGCTCCTCACGGAGCGAAACACGTTTGGTTCCTCTCTCAACAACCTAACCTCTGTGAACCCTTAACCTAACCCCAGCCTATACTCCTTTACCTTTTGCTTAAATTTAAGTGCTACGCACGCTTGACATATTTTTTACCATTGTAACATACAAAAACAAGATGAGCCAATCTTCTACAAGTTTCCTAACAAAAAATCGAGGAGATAAACAAGGTATCAAATGAGACGAGCAAGAAAGCAACAAAATCGATTTGAGAAACCAATGCCTAAATTAATGATCAAAACGTAGTATCTCACGCTCATGGGAGCAAATGATTGTGTCCAAGACAAAATCACCAAAAAACCATTGAAATTAACAACTTTTAGAGAAAATCCAATGAAGCAAAGCAAAAAGAAAACCAAGCACACATCCAAAATATCAACAAAAATGTTCAAAACTGAACGAAAAAGCTGAAACAAACACTAAAAGAGGTTTGCACATTTGAGATGGAAACATGAAGAAATTTGATGCACCCTCTCACTATAAAAAGTACACCATCTACTAAGAAGGACCGACATATAGTTATTCAACAACCAATGAGTGAACTTAAGGAATCGGGTACATTATATGATGGATTTGAGAACGCAAAGAGAATTGACCTAGCTAAACCAAAAGAAGAACCAAGACTGGCTTACATAGCCATGGATCTCAGGGAAGAGGAAAAAAACTTTTTATAACTAATCTTAAACAATATAGAAATGTGTTTTCTTGGTTGTACAAAGATCTTAATGGATTAGACTTGAGCATATGCCAACATATGATACCCCTTAAGAGTGATGCTAAGACGCTAAGGCAATGCCCTTATAATAAAACATTTGCATAGAAAATCAAGAAGCTTAAAGAAGTCGAGTTTATCTATGAGATAGAGCACACGGAGTGGGTATTGCCAATCGTAGTAGTACCCAAAAAGAATGGCAAGTTGTGAGTGTGCATGAATCTCAAGCAGGAAAATGATACCACGATTAGAGAGGACTATTCCTTACCCATCACTAATCATTTGATTGAGAGAGTCACGGGCAAGGAAGCTTACAACTTTATTGATGGCTTTTTGAGCTACAATCAACTCATAATGGCTAGCACAAGACGTCCTTTGCCACAAAATGGGGCATATCCACTTATAGGGTGATGCCATTTGGCCTAACCAATGCACTTATGTTCTTGTGTCAAAGGGAGTTTGGAACATTGCACGGCATTGATGTATGTCCTGGTTTTGAGGATACAGACAATGTTGAGGATGTTGCACGTCTTGCTGCAAGGATTGTTGCTATTAGAGTTGTTTTGTCTACGGCAAAACAAGCTCCTTGAGATGTAAAAGATGCGCAGGCTCATGCATTGATTGTGTTGTTTGTGAAGCGCACTATTACTCCTCACATTGGTTCAACGAAATCTGCAAAAAAGGCTTGGGATATTCTGACTGGTCTTTCTGCAAGTCGCAATGAGGCAAAAATTTCATTGCTACGTAAATAGCCTAGTCGAAGATTATGCATGAGGAAGATGATATGACACTTTCCTTGCTGGTGTCAAGAATATCAATGAGCAACTTATTTCTGCAGGTGAAGTCATTTCAAATAGTTCCCTTGTGCAGATTGTTCTTGATGCCTTGCCATATTCTTATCAGACTTTTGCTAGTACTTAGAGACTTATGACCCAAGGAAATCCTGAAGTTGTCAAGTTTGATGCATTATGCACATTTTTGTTGCAAGAGTCGCTTTCCAAAAAAACAGGACTAGACAGCGTGCAGTTGAACGGGCCTTTATTGCTGCTAAAAAAAAAGGTGGTAACAATAATGCAGCCACTTTTCACGCTTCTTCTGCGAGTGGAAAATCACATGTTCCTAATGCTTTTGCTAGCAGCAATTTGTCTGGAAATTTGGTGATAAGGGCAAAAAGATGATGTGTTGCCATAAATGTAAAGCTAATAATCACTTGATCAAGCAGTGTCCTAAGTTAAAGGCCAAAGAGGCTAAGAAGAAAGAGGTTGGCTCCACTATTAATGTTGGTTCCACTACAAATGCATTTATTGTTGAGTCTTCTGTGAAAGGAGATTGTGATGCTGATGTTGATGTAGAATGGGCTTTTAGTGCAGAGTGCACTTTTAAACCTGATGTCCATGATGCATGCATGTCAGTTGCTTTAGATTCACATGTGTGGTATTTTGACAGTGATGCTACAAAGCACATTACCTCACATTGTGATTTGTTCACCTCTCTTGAGTCTGTCCCTCATGGGAATTCAATCACTTGTGCCAACAATGCCTCTTATCCAATTCAACGAGTTGGAAAGAAACAGTTCTTTCACACTTTTTGATGCACTTTACGTACCTGGGATCAAGAAGAATATTTTGTCTATATCTGCACTTGCCAGACTTGGTCTTGTAGTCAAATTTGTGGATGATAGATGTACGATACATGATCTTAGTTTTGGTGATGAAATTGTTGCATCTGGCACTTTATGTCGTGGGTTGTATAGCGGCTCACTTTGTATGACAAGTGTGGGCTGAATTTTGCAACTGCAGTTGTGGATTCAAAGGCTATTTCAGATGCAAAACTTTGGCATGCACGTTTTGGTCATATAAATTTTGCCAGTTTGCTGTGTTTGCAAAAACCTGATATGGTTGCTTCTTTGCCGCCTCTTGAAGCACATGTCAAACATGTTTGTGAAGGCTGTGTTTTGGATAAGATGCAACATTCAAAGTTTCCAAAGGATGGTTCAGTTAGGGCCACATGCAGGTTGCAGCTTGTGCATAGTGATGTTTGTGGGCCCATGCAAACTCCGTCCTTGGACAATTACCTTTACTTCATGACTTTCATTGATGATTACTCCATGCATGCATGGGTTTTTCCCTTTTTAAAGCGAAGTCTGAAGTATTTATGTGCTTTGAACAATTTTTGGCTTTGGCTGAAAATGTCTCGAAATGTACTATGGGCACCCTCCGTTCCGATCGAAGAAGGGGAAGTATATGTCTCATGAATTTAATGCATTTTTGGCTAGTCATGAGATAAAACACCAACATACAATGCCTTATATGCCTCAGCAAAATGGTGTTGCTAAGAGAAAAAATAGGTCACTTACGAAAATGGCACGATGTATGGTCAAAAGTCAAGCTTAACTGCATTCGTTTTGGCTTGAGGCCATCATGTGTTCCACTTATGTACTTAATAGGTGTCCTAGTATGTGACTCCATATGAAGCCTGGCATGATAGAAAGCCTTCTATTGAGCACATGCGTGTTTTTGGTTGTTTGGCATATGCTTTGGTGCCACAAACACAAAGCAGAAAATTGGATGATAAGGTTGTCAAATGTATTTTTGTTGGTTATAGTGCCGAAAGCAAAGGTTATAGGTTGTATCATCCACAAACAACGCGTATTCTGGTTTCACGAGATGTTGTGTTTGTGGAAGATTCTGTTCAGCCCTTTCTATCATGTACTAGAGACAGTAATGTAAGCTCACAGGACATCTATAACACTTTGTTGCTTCTTTTCAGTGGTGGAAGTTCGAATGTAAATTCCAATGAGGTAAATATATAGCCTATAGGGGTTTCTGAAAATGTTACAGATCATTCTATTACTTATGTAGATGTACATGATGTACTTGATGAGGAAAGGGCTGAAAATTAGCAGGCTAGAGGTATGCCAAAATGGCTGGTGCATACATTGTGTGGCAGTAAATTGGATGCATCTTTGTCTAGTCGCACTCGTTCAGGCTCTCACCATGCATCTTATGCATCAAATTGTTATGCTTTGGTTGTGTCTAGCTTACATGATGTTGAGGAACCTTTGTCTTTTGATGAAGCACAGAATTCAGAAAATTGGATGATTGCCATGTAATCAGAATATGATGCACTTATAGAAAATGACACATGGACTTTATGTGATTTGCCTCCTAGCAAAAAGGCCATTGGTACAAAGTGGGTTTACAAGTTGAAACGTAAGCCAGATGGTGAGATTGATCGCCATAAGGCTCGACTTGTTGCAAAAGGTTATGCACAACAAAAAGGCATAGATTATGAAGAGTCTTTTGCTCCCACTTGTCGTATGACTATTGTGCGTTTTCTGTGTGCATTGCAGCTCCTTTTGGTTGGGATGTACATCAGTCAAACATTGTTAGTGCTTTCTTGAATGGTGATATATTTGAGGAAGTTTATGCAACACAACCTCACGGTTTTGTCAAGAAGGATTAGAGGATAAGGTGTGCAAATGTAACAAAGCTTTGTATGGGTTGAAGCAATCTCCCCATGCTTGGTATGAGAAGGCTGACACTCATTTGGTCAAACGAGGCTTTTATAACAATCAAAATTATACAACCATAGAAAGAGAGGGCTTGGGACTGATCTTGTGAATCCATTGCTCACCATTGATTCTCTTACAGATGCAAAGACAACCATTAATCATTGAGAAAACAAGCTCATTTGTGCTAATAACAAGATGACTATGTAAGCAGGGAAAGCATGGAATACTTAGGCTATGTATAGAGCCATCCTAGAAGGATTTGTACTTGAGACAAGCTCATGTACAATTGACGAGGTTTACAATGCAAAAACACACATATTAGAGAGACCAATGAGACTTAAGGTGTATTGGCCTCATATGCAACAAAGTGTCCATGACTACGTTAGATAATGTGATGTTTGTGTTCTTATTAGAAGCCAATCAAACATTCTACATTGTTCAATATAGCAGAAGCACCCAAGTGGGGGAAATACATAGTGAACTACATAGAATAGTGAATCTTGCCAGCAAACATGAGTAAATCCACACTATATGAAATCCAAAAAGAAGTGAAATACATAGTAAACCACATCAAATAAGGAATCTTACTAGAAAACATGAGTAGATCCACAGTACATGCAATCAATAAAAAATACCTTTATCAGAGAGGAATCAACAACAACTTGAGAATTTGTGCCGTAGAGAATGAGTACTTACTGATTCTTGAGCAAGCACATGGCGGACCAACGAGGATCACTTTTCGGTTGACAAAACCGCAAAAGCAATACTTCTTGTAGAAATCTGGTGGCCTAGTTTGTACATGGATGCATAGCAATATGTCAAATGATGTGACAAGTACCAACAAACCAAAGTATCTATGTGACATAATGAAATGTTGTTAAGACCAATGATGGGTGCAAGGGCTTTTGCCAAATGGGAGATAGACTTTGTGTGACCTATCTCACCATCGGCCTATTGAATGCTCTGTACATCCTAGTGGCCACATATGATCTGACCAAATGGGTAGAAGCCAAGGCAACACAAAAGAATGATGCCATAACAAAAATGTAGTTCTTGTATGAGCACATTTCACTAGATATGGGCTTCTGATTGAGATAGCGAGTGATCGAAGGACTCATTTCATGAACGCCATGGTTGACTATCTATTGCAAGAATTTATGGTGCTTCATTTGAAATCAAAAACATATTATCCTTAAGAAAATGGGCAAGATGAGAGTACAAAAAAAATCCTATGTACCGGGCTCACCAAAATTGTAAACGAATAAAGAGCCGATTGGGATAAAAAATTACATTCATCTCTATGGGTTTATAGAGTAGCATACAAAACGCCACTGAATACAACACCTTTCAACTTGGTGTTCATGATAAATGTCATATTGTTAGTAAAATTTTTGATTCTTACACTACGAGCTACACAAGAATAAGGAAAAATTGGACACGAGTTGTTAGGAAGACTTAAACAACTAACCAGAATAGATGAGTCATGACTCAGGGCTGTTGCGTCCATCTATGCATAGAAATGAAACATGAAACAATTTCATGACCAACACGTAATCAACAAGGAGTTTCAAAAGGGAGACCATGTGTTAGTCTAAACCTTGAAGTAACACTTCAAGAAGCTAAAAAAGTGAGGAAATGATCCGTTTGTGATCAATGACATATCACCAAGTGGTTCTGTACAGCTTGTGATATTAGGGGGAGAGGAGATGCTTAATTGGATCAATGGATACAGATTAAAGAAATACCATCTACCTCTCATTGCAAAAATGTTAGAGAAGATTGAAAAGCTGGAATTTGACTATCTCAACTCTTTTCTCATTGAGGAGGAAGCTGTGTTGATTTGAGAAATGTATGGAAGCAATTGCTGCTTTGGATTCCAGAAAGAAGACCAACAACCGTTGTTACAATTTTGGAAAGTGTGGTAATTTATCTAAAGATTGTAGATTCAAAGGCAAAGACACAGGTTCTACAAAGGACAAAGGCCAAAGGAAGCATCATGAGGAGGAAATCAATGATAGTGATTGAGGGAAGGACAACAAAGAGGTTATTGGTGTAGTGGAGACTACACCAATAGCCTCCTTGCCAGTGTAGTGGAAACTACACACGCAAGGACTCTCGCCTTCTAGTCACATGGAGATCAGTGCTGCCAATAGCTTTTGTTACTATATACATGTGGTAATGATGTGTGTGAACAAACTTAGGACCACCGGGGCATTTTTTCCCTCGCTAGGAGGTTTTGTCCCCCGTACATTGTATATACGCCCACCACTCTAGGGATATCTTATCTTTCCACTGCACAAAGTAATACATTCTCTATTGTGTGCCTTGAGCTTCCTTTCTCTTTTCCAAGCTGTGTGTGTTTTCCTGCAACCCTAATTCAAACAATTGGTATTAGAGTAGGTTGCGTCCTCCCGAGCTTAGTCGCCAGTAGATCCAGCACATGTGTACTCACTTTCTCCGTTTTTTCTGAGCTTTGATGAGTGTTTTTAGGTTGAAAGTACTTTGGGAAAACTCGTAGAGATTGCTCTATTCAAATTTTTGATTTGGGCTCATTTCGGCCTTCATTTCCACTACAAGCAGTGCTGCGTATGAATTTTTTCATTTTGTGCAGAGCTTTTGTCAGTGCCATTGTCTGCATAACAAGTCCCTTGTAGTCTGCTACGGTTTGTGCTATGTAGCATGTGTTGTTCTTGCTTTGTTTCTCCTCTTTTTGGGTAGTTTTTACATCAAGTGCAACATTTACCATCTGACAACAACACATATGTATTCAAGATGTTTGTTGTTGAGGATAGATTGGTGGATGGAGACAATTATCCTATGTGGGTTTACATGATGCAACATTTCCTTGTGTCAAAGGCGTTTGGAACATTGTGCAGGGCATTGATGTACGTCATGGTTTTGAGGATGTATGTTGAGGATGTTGCAGGTTTTGGTGGCAGAATTGATGCTGCCAGAGCTGTTTTGCCTATGGCTGAGCTTCATTGGGATGTAAAAGATGCGCAGGCTCATGCATTGATTGCATTTTTTGTGAAGCGCACTATTACTCCTCACATTCGTTCAGCAAAATCTACAAAACTGGCTTGGGGTATTTTGGACGGTCTTTATGCAAGTCGCGATGAGGCAAAAATTGCATCGCTACGTAAAGAGCTAGAGTCAAAGATTATTCATGAGGAAGATGACATAGACACTTTCCTTGTTGGTGTCAAGGATATCAATGAGAAACTCATTTTTTTAGGTGAAGTCATTTCAGATTGTTCCCTTGTGCAGACTATTCTTGATGCCTTGCCAGATTTTTACTAGGCTTTTGCTAGTACTTGGAGACTTAATGACCCAAGGAAATCCCGAAATCGTCAAGTTTGATGCATTATACACATTGCTTTTGCAAGAGTCACTTTAAAAAAAAAGGACTAGATAGCGTGCAATTGAACATGCCTTTATTACTGCTCAAAGAAAAGGTGGTAACAACAATGTACCCACTTTTCATGGTTCTTTTACCAGTGGTAAATCACCTATTCCTAATGCTTCTGCTGGCAGCAATTTGTTTGGAAATTTTGGTGAAAAGGAAAAAAGAAGATGTGTTGCCATTATTGTAAAGATAATGATAATTTGATCAAGCAGTGTCCTAAGTTGAATGCCTCTTATCCAGTCAAGGGAGTTGGAAAGATTGTGCTTACTGCTATGAATGGCAATTCTTTCACACTTGTTGATGCAATTTATGTACCTGGGATCAATAAGAATCTTTTGTTTGTATATGCACTTGCTAGACTTGGGCTTTTAGTCAACTTTGTGGATGACAGATGTACATTACATGATCTCAATTTTGGTGATGAAATTGCTACGTCTGGCATTTTATGTCGTGGAATGTATGAGCTCACTTTGTATGACAAGTGTGGGTAGAATTTTTCAAATGCAATTATGGATTCTAAGGCTATTTTAGATGCAAAACTTTGGCATGTACGTTTTGGACATTTGAATTTTGCCAATTTGCTATGTTTACAGAAATTTGATATGGTTGCTTCTTTGCCCCCTCTTGAAGAACCTGCCAAACATGTTTGTGAAGGCTGTATTTTGGGTAAGATACAACATTCACAGTTTCCAAAGGATGGTTCAGTTAGGGCCACATGCAGGTTGCAGCTTGTGCATAGTGATGTTTGTGGGCCCATGCAAAATCTGTCCTTGGGCAATTACTTTTACTTTGTGATTTTCATTGATGATTACTCCAGTCTTGGATGGGTATATCTGCTTAAAGAAAAGTCCAACGTATTTATGTGCTTCAAATTTTTTGGCTATGGCTGAACATGTCTCCAGATGTACTTTGGGTACCCTCCATTCCGATCAAGGGAGGGAGTATATGTCTCATGAATTTAATGCATTTGTAGCTAGTCGTGGGATAAAACACCAATGTACAATGAATTTAATGCCTTAGCAAAATGGTGTTGTTGAGAGAAAAATAGATCACTTATGCAAATGGCACGATGTATAGTCAAAATGCAAACTTTTTCGCATTCGTTTTGGCTTGAGGCCATCATGTGTGCCACTTATGTACTTAACAGGTGTGCTACGAAAGCTTTGCAATCTATAGCTCCATATGAAGCATGGAATGATAGAAGGCCTTCTTTTGAGCACATGCATGTTTTTGGCTATTTGGCATATGCTTTGGTGCCACAAACACGATCTTCATTGAAAAATGCAGGCACAAGCCGTCACAGATGACAAGGCTGTCAAATGTATTTTTGTTGGGTATAGTGCTAAGCAAAGGTTATAGGTTGTATCATCTGCAAACAAAGCGTATCTTGGTCTCATGAGATGTTGTGTTTGTGGAAGATTCTCATTATGAGAACTTTGAACTCACTTTTGGGCCTTTTAGTTCTAGAGAGAGAGTGGTGTTCGATCAACGAGGAAGAGGATAACGTTACATTGAAAATCAGAATTTTAGAGCGAAACTCGTTGAGAAAATAAGGAAAAACAAAAAATTTGTTATTCAAATTATACAGTGTCACACTTTTAAAGCATAAATGGTGTAAACCGTACTAACTTCGTACCGAAGAATTTCAGAACTTGCATTGAAGGCTCCATCTAGTATGTATGTTCCCGCCCAAATGTTACTTTGAGTAACTCTACTTCCCTCTCAAAATTTTCTTCCATTTTTTATATTTTTGCTAACTCTACTGTCTATTCTAGTGCACACCATGAATACCTCTTGAAGGCCTAGCATTACAATTTACCTTCTGTTACCATTTTTAATAGTTATACCACAGATGGTCAATCCTTGATACCATCTAGAATAACTATCGACAGTTGGGTACTATTGTAGACGAGGAGGAGGAAGAGGAGGCAACACAATGATTTTGTGGAGGATTTCAAGGGTCAAGTTAAAGAGTTTAAAGTGTGTGCACATAGCAAGCGGGTGAAAGAGGTCCTCATACAACATGCTTTCCAACATGCAGACTTAAGGTTGCAAACAACTCCTCCTAGTTTTCCACAGCATCGACCCAAGTGTATGGTATTTTGAGAATATATCTCATTCAGTGCATGTTTATTTCCATAGGCTTATGGTTGATATCATGTTTGATATGGTGCAAATATTTATCCATCGAACAAGACAGACTGGCAAACAAGTTGAGAGCATAGTTGGGATTTTTGATACTTTCCATGCATTTATTGGTGAGCAAATGTACTGAGGAAGATCGCACAAGGAGCTTGCAGATAATGGAATGTTCTTTTATGATATGTCATATTTGGAACCCTAAATATCATCTTCATGGGGTCGTGTGACTCATTTTCCACTTCCATTGTTTGACAACAAGGATTGGTCTTTGTCAGCGTCCAAAACTAGTGAAAGATTCAAAAATAGGTTGTTTCAAGATATACAAAAGTCCCTCAAGTATTTGATTGCTACAAAGATTGTTAGGCTCACCCTATTTATGTCTATTGAAGTGTTTGTATATGTTTTCTTTGATGAGCAAATAAGAACTACCACAACAATAATCATTTGCAAGTCTGAGAGCTGTTTGGACTTTTTAGATGATAATTGGGATAGGAAACGGTCGAAGGGCAAAATTTGTATTTTGTAAAAGAAGTCCATAATTTACAAGTACATTATAAGATCTCAAAATTTCATAGTGTCATTTTACTATTTTAGATATCATCTTCTTAGTGGGAAGCTTATTCCACTCAACCAAGATATAGAGTCTAATTCTGAGAACAAACCTTTAGCAATGGAGATCTACTTTCGAGAGCGCCTACTTACTGTGATGGACACAATGTCAAGTACAACTCTTGCACAGCTTAGGGTAGATCTTACATATGAAGACCTACCACTGCTGCCAGAAGTGTATGCATCCAATTTCAATAATAGAAAGGTACTAACTAAATGGATAAATTTCAATTGTCTTTAATGCCTTAAAGATATAGATACTAACACTTTGTTTTTCTCAGATTCCAAGGAGAAAACAACATTGTGCAAGGAGTCCCTCTCAAATACACTTCACTTGATGCCTCGATTGCTACCACTACTCGCCTGTCCCCTACCCCTGTTGCTACCACTTCTCCCCTGCCCCCCACCTCGATTGCTACCACTACTCACCTGTCCCGTGCCGCTGTTGCTACCACTACTCCCCTACCCTCTTCCCCGATTGCTTCTCCTTCTCCCTCAGGGTATGCTGATCTCAGGTGCCCTTTCGTGCCGCTCGAATTCTTGGGATTTTTCCATGGCTTCCCATGCATCTTGAACCTGTGAACCTTCACTTTGTTTCTCTCTCTTGATGTTGACGTGTAACCCAATCCTCTACTTTTGTGGAGTCCGCATAATATTGATTGCATGTTTTGAACCTCCTCTTGAGTCTACTGGTAACTCTGCATGATTTCATCAATGTGGGCTTGTTCACTGCGCATGGGCCGCCGTGGTGTAGCCATCACTAAAGAATTCAATGAGGTAATCCTTTGCAATCTCCTACAGGCAGAGAAGAGCACTTCTCGCCAATCACATGCCCACTCTCCAATTTTTGCATATCTCAAGGGAAGCCTTGGAATGGTTGGTTGCAT
The DNA here is from genome assembly GCF_014529385.1 of Adiantum capillus-veneris. Classification (NCBI taxonomy): domain Eukaryota; kingdom Viridiplantae; phylum Streptophyta; class Polypodiopsida; order Polypodiales; family Pteridaceae; genus Adiantum; species Adiantum capillus-veneris. Next base: position 151,565,260 of record NC_140936.1, on the reverse strand, counting down.
GTGTCTTTCGATCCTATGTAGCTCCCATAGGACGCATCTGTGCGCCTCGTATCGGTGTCTTCTTGCTTGAGCATGCAAGGACTCACCTGTCGCCCTTCTAGGTGTGGCCTTTCCACGAGCCATCTCTACAAACAACATAACAAAGAAATAATCAAATTATGTGAGCGAATGCTACTTTCACACAAGGGGATCCACGCGTCAAACACAGCTACATATAATATGGTCAATATCAAGCAAATGAGGTCACCAAATACAGTAATGACGCCCCTATTCTCTTGGTACTGACCTTGAAAATTTGAACTGCAGAAAAGAATAAAAGATCTACAAACAGCACAACGAAAACACAACTGCAAGGATTATGGTCAGTACCGAGTGAATCAGAGCCTGAAACACAGTTCTACCTCCCCTATTTGCTTGGTACCGACCTTTCAAATTTGAATTGCAAAACAGAATGATAGGATACCTGAGCATTGTGTAGAGATAGATCTGCATCAACAAATCGAGGCAGAAGAGAATGCGGCAAGTGGACGGGAGTACTTGTCCTTTTATTGTTTGCACGCACGAAGGCTCACCATCTCCAAATAGGAGAAACAGATTGGCCTAGCCTTTTTTGCAATCTTGCTCTCAGCCACATCTCTCAATCTTGCTCTCAGTGACCTCCAAATCTTTCAGTCTATTATTGCCGCGTTGCCATCACCCTTGACTTTGACTTTTTACGATCTTGCTCTCAGCCACCTCTCATAGTTGTGCTCTTAGCAACCTCCAAAGCTTTGTGTCTGCTGTTACCTGCCACATCCCCATCCACCTCAATGCCATTGGATATTGCAGAGACAGGTTCTCTCTCTCTCTCTCTCTCTGTGTGTGTGTGTGTGTGTGTGTGTGTGTGTGTGTGTGTGTGTGTGTGTGTGTGCCCCACGGCTAGCTCTCCTCTGTTTGTGTGTCTCATGTCTGGCACAAGGGGAGAGTAGTTGTTAAGGTCGGAGCATGGTAATTTTGTTTATGGTCACGCGATGCCAAAATCTGTGTAGGTACAAATCATAATAATGGGTTGAGATTATCCATGCATTGTTGTGAGGTTCAAAGCATAGTGGAATAATGACCCCTTGTCTAACCGTGCAAGGCTATGGTTACTCATTTAATGCTCTGTTTGGGCATCGTGAGTGAGTTGGCTTTGATAGGCCATGTATGGTCACATGAGGCTTCGTTATCAGTTATTGATAACTAAAACAACTATTTCCATACAGAGTATTAAATGAATAACTAAGCCTCTTGCATGGTTCTGACTAGGCCTCTCAAGCCACGGGTCATAACCAGGCGAATAGGGGCCTTAATAATTCCCAAGGACCCCCTTCCCTTGGTTCTGACCCTCTGTGCCAAATGGACGCGGATATACCGTGAATTGTACTGATATTCTCTTGGGTCAGAACAAAGCGAAGAAGGGCATGAAGAAACCTCCAAGCCCTCTTTGCACTTGGTTCTGACCCAAATATGTGTGGGTGCAACGTGGATAGTACCAAGACAATCACGTTGGTCAGAACCAAGCAAATATGGATCATGGGGGATTCTTCACACCCTTACTCGCTTGGTTCTGACTTTTACCACGTTGGAGAGGGGGAATGGGGGAACACACCTGACACAAAAAAGACTGCCTCTCTATAGCCCAGGGCATACACAACATCCCAATCCACTAGATTTCACCTTCGAAACTCATGACACACGGTGGCATGCCACCTCCCGGACACACATTGACACGCACACAACAACTAACCAAGCATTTTGCCGCTCGTTTTGAGCAACACACCGCTGCCGCACACGAAACCACACTCTCACTTCCATTGTGCACACAAGAAGGGGCCCGGGGGGCATACACATCCATCCCGGCACCGCACACACAAGCAGAAGAAGTATAGAAGGGGGGGCAAGGGAAACAACACTAAAGAAATATAATGGAGGCTTCACCATTGCTCAAACACTTTGTATAGATGATCATTTACATCAAACGGCGCACCCACATGGTCGTCGGGCAAGAAAACATACACTTGGGGCTTTGCTGGCACACACACATCTACACAAAAAGCCAACCCAAGAACTCACACACTCACTCTATCATGGCTCTGTACAGGCTCACCGGCTCAAGGCCCTGGCAGGAAGCCTCCTATGGCAAAAAAACATAAAAAATGGCTTAATTTTGACTTTTATAGGGGTGTTGCTTTCAATTTGGGCATCTGGGATTTGATTGGTCCATCTTGCATCCACATTTGGTAACTTTGGGTGGGGATAGCCGCCTTTGGCTTCATCTGCTCTCTATCTCCTTTCTTTGCACTTGAGGGGGGTGCACTAGCGACATCGCTAGTGCCCCTTGGCATCATTTAATTTTTATTTTCTTCCTTTATTTTTCACCCTTTGGGAGGCTTAGCCTTGTACTCCTCCTTTGACCTCCTCTTTGAACACCTTTATCCTGCCACCTCGGAACTCCTTTGGACCATTCTAGTTGGCCATTGACTGTTGGGCGCTCTCTCCCTCTATAACTCTCATCCCATGCTGACATGACACATCCCCTTGGGCCCTCTGCTCACATGACCCTCCTCTCACCTGCCCTCTTGGCTCGAGCCTTGCAATGTCCACTCTCCCCGTCAAAAAACATTTTATTCTTTAGCAGTCCACGAGTACTTAAGGTTCTTCCTTGTTAAGTCATACAATGGTTCTGCTATTTGAGAGAATTTTGCTATGAAGCGTCTATAGTATGCATACATACCAATAAAGATTCTTAGGTCATGTAGATTCCTTGGATTAGGCCATGCATTTATCACCTCCAACTTTAATGGATACATACATATACCATCTTGAGAGATAATGTGACCTAAATATTGAATCTCTTGTAGGAAAAAATCACTTTTCCTTTGATTAATGAAAAGCTTATTCTCTCTCACAACTTGAAAGATTACCTAGAGGTGTCACTTGTACTCTTCAAGAGAATTTGAGTGGCCTTAAGATTTTTTCCATCGTGAGTTTAAATGCGGCTAAATCATTTACTAGGCCAAAACTTGTAACTTATCGAATAGATCTTCTACCCACGGCACGGGAAATCTCTTTTTTTTTAGTGATCTTATTTAGTGCTCTATAGTCGACACACATGTGATATGTGCCATCTTTCTTTTGCACTAAAAGTACAGGTCAACAGAGTGGAGAGGAGCTAGGCCTCACCATCCCTTTTTCCGCCAATTCATGCACTTTCCTCATGATCTCCTCTTGTTGAGCTTGTGAAACTCAATAAGGAGGTTTATTAGGCGGTGAGCTTCCTAGTAGAAGCTCTATTGCAGGGTCATCATCCCCTCGGTTTGGGAGTAGCTCACTAGGAATGTCATCAATGAAAACATCTTGGAATCCATTTAGAAAATTAGACAACTCTAATTCCTCTTGATTCCCTTTATTGCTACTTGTGAAAACATTAGAATCATTTACAGATTCTCTAACAAAAATCATATACGCAAAAAAGAGCTTTTCATTGACTTATCAAAAGCAAGTGTATTTGCCAGGGATATGGTGTTCCCTGAATCATTAGCATCTATGTATATGCTCTTTTCCATGTAGATGAAATAGATTCTCCTTTCAGGGAACTTCATGTTGGCAGCCATGCTGGTGCCCCTAGGATAACACCCTCATGTTGGAGAGGAGAGATAGAAAAAAGTCTTCTTTGTTGATGTAGCTTTGGACATGAAGCCTCAACTTCCCAATCAAGGGAGTAATGGAGGTTGTCTATCCCTTGAAATCTCCATCGACAGTTACAATATCTCCCATCTCGAAAGCTTGAATGCCCAACTTAGTGGCCAACTCCATTGATAAGAAGTTGTGAGTAGAGCCAGGGTCAAAGAGAATAAGGGCATCATGCTCCCTTACTTTTTCCCAAGCATAGGAGAGGTATGAGCCTTTGCAATGAGTATCCCCTTTTGGAGCTTCAACCATGGAAGCTCTAGGAGTGTCATTGAGTACATTTCTTTTGGGGCAAGAATGATAACCATGTCCTTGCTCCCCACACTTAAAGCATTAATGGTCTTTACGAAAAGCCTCTAATTCTTCGAGAGAGAGCTTATTTTTACCTTTGTAAGCTCCTTTCTTCTTGGCCTTGTTGTTGTTGGTGTTCGTGTTGCCTTGGGAAGAGTTTTGAGTATTGCTCTTCCCTTTAGCTTCATTTCGATCCTTGTTTTCCATGGGCTTGAAATTTCTTCTCACCCCTTGTTGGAAATTGATCCTTGAAGCAACCATAGTGTGGTCAATGACTTCGTTGAAAGAACCAGGCCATTGGGAGTTGACATACTTGGCCATTTCTTCAGGTAATACCACACAAAATTGTTGCTTTTGTTTGGTGAAGTCTATCCTTTGAAAGACTATAGCTTTGAAGTATACATCATTACTGCGAACTATCTTTTTAGCTTCAGGATCCCATAACCAAAATCCCATCTCGCCAGGATTGCCTTAACCAAGAAATATGCATTTCTTTGACTTAAGAGCCAACTTGCTTCGAAACTCCTTTGGAACATTGCAATACGCTTCATAGCCAAAGAATCTAAGATGCTTGTAAGAAGGTGGCTTCTTAGACCAAATCTCTTCAGGTGCCTTCTCATCTAAAGCCTTGTTAGGAGATCTATTAATAAGATGGACAGCAGTTGCTAACGCTTCTGCCCAAAATCCATTAGGCAACTCTGCATTAGACAACATGCTACGTAAGTTCTCTTGTATGGTACGGTTCATCCTCTCAGCAACATCATTTTGTGGAGGGTTATATAGAGCAGTTAACTCTCTTTTGATGCCTTTGGAATCACAAAAATTTTGAAAGGCTTTAGTGACATACTCACCACCATTGTCTGACCTTAAGCACTTGACTTTCTTGCCAGACTGATTCTCCACTAATGCCACAAAATTCTGAAATTTTGAAGAACTTCATCCTTCTTCCTGAGAGGATATACCCACACTTTCCTTGAGAAGTCATCAATGAATGTAGTAAAGTACAATGAACCTCCCATGGATACGTTAGCCATAGGTCCACACACATCTCTATGGACTAACTCTAATGGCTCACTTTTCTAAGTGCTTCCCCTTTTGTGTGGTGATTGTGTTTGTTTACCATAAAGACAATGCTTACAAACTGAAAAGTCTGAGAAACTGAAGCCAGGCACATAACCAAAACGAGACAAGATTTTCATTCCCTTTTGAGACATATGTCCTTACCGACGATGCCATAAAGAAACACTTGGCTGTTCGGTTACACAAATTTCATGGTTTTTAACAATGGATACATGTAGCATGTACAAAGTCCCAGACTTTGAACCATGTGCTACCACTAAAGAACATTTGGTGATCTTCCACGAACTATCACCAAATGTGCAGTAATATCCTGTGTCATCCAATTGTCTTGTACAATCAAGCTTTTGGTAAGCTTCGCCACATGTCTCACATTCTTGAGCATGGATGAAGAACCATTCTAAAAGTTCAGCTGCACATTGCTGACACCAACTATGTCGCAAGCAAAATCATTGCCAAGACGAAGACGACCTTTATGGGCTGCATCATATGTACTGAACCACTCTCTGTGAGGAGTCACATGAAACGATGCACCTGAGTCAATAACTCAATTCTGTAAAGCATAGTCATCAGTGGCAACCAAAAATGTTGAATCCATGGCAGATGTGAGATAAATGTCTCCATCAGAATCTTCAACAGAAACATTGTTGATCTCTTCAATCTATATACTGCTTTCCTTAGTTTTGCCTTCTTCCGACTTCTTGTCTTTACCTTTCTCTTGTTTCCACTTTCGACAGTCTTTCTTCATATGACCCTTTTTGTGACAATGATAACACTCAATGCCTTTTCGGCCACGTGATTTGCTACGAGATTTTCTTCTCTGATTCTGCTTGCCCTTTTCTTGTCATTGACCACGAACAACGAGAGCATTGCTAGTACCACGAGAAGTATCAAGATTCTTCCTACTAACCTCTTCAGTAAGCAAACTGCCCTCAACATCAGCACATGCTAAACCATCAGGAGGTGATGAGTTACTTATGGCTGTGCGAAAAGTATCCCAACTTTCTGGCAACGTAACTAGCAAGAACATTGCTTTGACCGAATTGTCGAAATTGACTCCCTCCGCAGAAAGCTGACTGAAAATTGTGTTGAACTCATTGAGATGGTTGCACATGGGTGTGCCCTCATTCATCTTCAAGTCAACTAAATTTTTCAGCCAATAAACCTGTGATGCTGCACTTTTCTTCTCATACAGGTCACATAACTTCTTCCACAGCTCATAACTAGTCTTTTCCATGTTCACATTGAAGTACACATTCTTTGACAAAGTCAGCATGATGGTGGACCTAGCAAGCTCATCCAACTCCTGTCAAGCGTACTCATCCATATCCTCAGGCTTTATCCCTTTCATCTTTATTGGCCGGATCTGCTTCTTCTGTGCTAAGACATTGTAAATTTGTTCCTTCCAAAATGGGAAGTTAGCGCCATCTAACTCCTCAATGTTGAACAAAGAGTTCTTTGATGATGAAGCCATCACGCAACAAGGAACAAAAGTAATAGATCCGCTGCACTAAAGAAGATGATAGAAAACTTGAAAAATTTCGGCAGTGTCTCCCTTGCAAAACTGACTTCTGAACCCAAAACAAATGTGTACAATGACTGAAACGCTCATCAAAGTGGCTAAAATGGCAAGATAGAATCTCAAAGAACTGTCATTGTTAGTGTCTCCAACTATAGAAGAGTGTTTCTGAATAATTGAACATTATCAAATGCATACGCATAAAGATGATAGCAATGCCAACAATGGCGGGTTAGCAGATGCACACCAATACTGCACTAACTGCATAAACATACATCCTATGTCGATGCCAAAACTATGGGGATGTCGGGGGCTCCCTCCAAAACCTGTATCACCGAAAGGATCTCCACATTTGAGAATCCCCCACCTCAATAAAACCTTACCACGACCCTCAACAATAGGCTTTGCATATTTCCATCACAATACATAAACCGCATAAGATCTTACATCAACCACAGAAACCCTTTTCTGTAACCCCTGCAGCGGTTTGTCTGATTTAACAGACCCTCAAGACCTTACATCAAATATGCATGTGACAGAGATTGCAGAAAGAGTCTGCAATGAAAAACTGTACACAGAAGAACCGACGAAGGTAGACCACCCTGCTATCTGAACTGAATATCTCTCAAACTGTGCAAAATTTGCAGAAACTTCCATCTGCAAAGTTGTAGACCACGCGAAAACAGATGAGGAGCGCGATAATGGACATGAAATAAGCTGTTTTTATAGGTCAAAACAGATCTGTAAAAATCTGCAGCTTCTACTTCATGACCTACAGGCAGTGTCTGAGTGACGTATCTCAAAATTGGTGAAGATTTTGAGAAAACTTTCTTCTGCAAAGTTGAAGAGGACAAAAAAACAGTCAAGTTAAGAGGGAATTGGCTTGAATAAAGACGTTTTGGTAGGCCAAAACAGATCCGCAAAAATGTGATATAGTCTTTGCTGCTTCTCCGCTTGCCTCTCCGTTGAGCTCCAATGGTGCTCGCAATCCCTGAGCTGTGATACCAGTTGAAGTGCGCGTGCGAGAGAGTGTGTGTGTGTGCAGCAATGGAGAAGAGAGAAGAAGAGAGGAGACACAGGTTTGGGTGGACTCCAAACACAATAGTGTTAGGGTTATGAATTCTTATTCTTTTATGTAGAATGAATGGTCAGTGTTAGTTCCCAGTAGTCTCCGGCTGCCCAACACTTAGGCGCGGCACATTGGGCTTTACCACCCCAACACATAATGTATTTAATTATGTTTAAATTTATATGTATTTTTATTTATTTGCATGTTTGATTATTTGCATGTGTGTGTGTGTGTATGTATGCAAGAGAAGAAAAGGATAGGCACTCACATGTGGCCTATATGAGAACAACAAATTTGAGAGAATGCCGTCAAATCTGCAAAAACACACACACACACACATAAACACACAAATGAAGAAATCTAGCATAAATCTTGAAAATAATCTTACCTTGTTGATGCAAGAGAGTATGTGAGTGGATATCCCAAGCCTGACAAGCCCCGTAGTAGTAGATCTAAAGCAAGAGAGGAGGAGGAAAGCAATAGAGATTTAGGGCGGAAAATGCAAAAGAGAAGGCGCAAGTTTCGTTTTTGCAGGTGACGTCGGTATAACCCTCAGTATCGGCATCGATATTTCTATCAGTATCATCGTCCGAATTATTTTTTTAATAAAAAAACTTGGGTCTCCCTCTAGATATAGCTACACAGATACCAACACCTGCCATCAACGTCGATATTTTGGTAGTGTTAGCATGCCAAAAATGTACTCCCTCCCCATAGTCCTTTGAAGGATAGTCCTTCTTCCAAAAGGCCAAACTGAGTCCGTTTCTAAACTCTAACAATGATAACAAGGTGAGGTGGCACAAAGGCTTGCTAAGTTAAGCGGAGATAAGAGTATATGCCTACAATCGCATAAAATTTAAATACATGCCTACAATCACATGAAAGTTTGTTGTTTTTAATACAAAATTGTATTATGTATTACACATATATAATCACAAATGGTTCATATATTACGAAGGGCCCCACTTAAATAATGTGAAAGATGCACATTGCACATCAACATTTTGAAACATAATGAAATGAGAAGGAAGAAAAATAAAACAATAAAATACAAAATTAAAACAAAAAATATTTTAGTATTTTCTTTATAAAGAAAGATAAATATAATAAACATTAAAAATAATAAAACTAGTGAAATGAATCTTTATGAAGTTTCTAAATGAAAGATCCCTTTATAAATACCTCACATCATGGAATTAAGCTCTTATGAATACACTTTTTAATTGAAAAAGGTGAATGCAACTTTGGAGATAGCATTTGAAAGACCATCATTTCTTTCTATTCATTAGACTTTTAAGTCTCCTTGGGACACTTGTCAAGCAATGAAAATTGAACGACCTTCACCTATAGTGCACTAAGATCTTTAGCGGGCCAAAAATTTGCAAAAAAATATGTAAAACTTAAATTCTTTTTGGGACTCTCTGTGTCTCTCTCTCTCTCTCTCTCTCTCTCTCACACACACACACACACACACACACACACACACACACACACACACAAAAAGAACATTCACACATACATGTAAAACAAGGTGAAAGGGCACTACTGCCCATTACGTTAAGGGGAGATGAAAGTTATGGAGAGAGTCTAAATGAGTGTCTACAATATTTTACATGAATTTTTTGTTGTGTTATAATGTAAAATTGTATTATTAGTTATACGTACGTAATCACAAATGGTTTATATATTATGAAGGGTCTCACTTAAATAATAAGATGAAAGGTGCAAATTGCATATTAGAGTTTTAAAACAAAATAAAATGAAAAATAGTAAAACTAAAACAACAAGTTAGACAGACACATTGACATACTAAAACAAAAAGATAGATTTAATAAGCATAGAAAATAATAAAGCATGAATTTAATGAAATGAATCTTTATGAAGTCCTTAAATAAAATGATTCTTTATAAATTAAAATATTAAACAAGGTGAGGAGTCACGATGGCGTGCTGAAGGTAAGGAGGGAGGGAGAAGATTTATCGAAAGTAGGTCTTAATCAGTTGTACATTTGTATTGTTTTAATATAGAATTGTATTGTCCATATACACACATAATTACAAACTAGCAGTTCCAAATCAACATAATGATCAGTTTGGCCCTCACCACTCCTTTCGATGATGGATATGGATTTGGAAAATGCATTTTCCCTTCTTCCCTAGTCCTCCACACACAAATGCACATACATCTACATAGAACTGAAATGGTCAACAAATAGTGAGGTTAAAGTTTGTGTAGATGTGGAAAGAAAAGGGGAATTGTTTTATGACACTCAAAATGAAAAACGTAGAATTGCCCTTAAGCTGACACTTATTTTTTTCATGCTCCATGAAGAAGTAGTATAGATGCCTTGTCTGCTATAGTGGTCCCACTTAAACAACAAGGTGAAAATATCACATTGGCATTCTAAGATAAAATAAAATAAAAAAGTAACATAAAAACAATAAAGTAAAATAAATAAAATAGAAATAACAAAATAAAGAGATCTCATTACAAACTAAAAGTAGATTTGATAAACATAGATAATAAAATTTATTTATTTTTTGAGAAAAGAAAATAAAAAAGCATTTTTATGAAATGTCCTTTACAAGGTCTTAAATGAAAAGATTCTTTTACAAATCAAATACTGTAATATTCCGCATCATGGTATCAAAATTGTATGAATGTACTTCTAATGTTTTATTCTTCAAGGTTTTTTCAAGCACTTCAAATAAACAAAGACAAAAAAAGAAGAAGAAGTCAAGGAAGCTTTAAATGAAGGTACCAAATTACAATAATAGAAAGACACATTTACAATTTAAAAGGAAGATATAATGTTTACAATACTTTCTTTTTCAAACCAAGAGAACACATGTCCACCATCGACAATCTCTACATCAATGGCTCGAAAATTGTACCATTTCTTCACCACCCCCCTATGGCCTTCTTTAGGCCAAAGAAGTTCATTGATTCATTACTTGACATCATACGATCAAATTCTTTTGAATGCACTATTTAATTCTTTGTTCAGTGAGCCTTTCTCATAGATGTCAAAGAAGTGAATGCAACTTTGGTAAATAGCATAAAAAGACATGATTTCTTTTCATTCAAGAATTTTAAGCCCCCTTTGAGGGTCACATATCCATCAATTAGAATTCAACAACTTTCAAGGTATGGGTACTAAGGCTTTTAGCAGATAAAAAATAAAGACCTTAATCGGAAAAGCAAAAGTCTCACAAAGGGAATGAAAAGAGAGAATCCAACTTCTTTAATAGTGTATGATATGAAAACAGGCTATAAATCCCAAGTCAAAGAAATATAAAAAGATATCTCCTCATTCTAAAAGTAACAATTTTTTAACATCTCAAAATCATCATTTCTTTTTCTTTAGAGGAAAAGAGTTCCACCCTTCCACATGCTTGTGTGTGTTATGAGTGTCTGGGGGTGGGAATATCCCTTTTTGCTTGAAAAAGGTGAGGAGGCACGAAGGTCTGTTAAGTTGAAGGCCTTCTAAGCTAAAGGGGGGATGGGATTTATGGAGAGTAAGTTTAAATGAGTGCCTACAATCTCATATAATTTTATGTTGTGTTTGAATATAAAATTATAATATCCATTATACATACATAATCACAAATGTTTTATATATTAGGAAAGGCTTCACTTGAATAATAAAGTGAAAGGTGTACATTGAACATTATCATTTGAAAACAAAATAAAATAAAAAGAAAATAAGATAAAAATATACATTGTATTATCCATTATACTTACATAATCTCAAATTTTTGGGCATAGGTAGAGACCACCCTGCCTCCTCTCTTTCCATAGGGAAATGGTGGTCGTGCATCTTCTTGGTGTCAACTTCGTGTACCTACAATCTTGCGGGCTTTGGTGTAGTGCAAGAGATTGTTAGTCAAGTAGGGGTCATGTGTGAGCTGTCCAGCTGCGTGGTGGCAACTAACAACCAATGGTTCAAATGGCATTCATGTTGGTCCTCGTGGGATGAACAACTCCTACAAGTGCTCTATTTCCCCCGTTCTTTTGGTGCATGGCTCTTGGGTAGCAGGTGATGGAGTGATCGGGCTCCCCCCTTCTATGGCAAACGTTTCTTCCAATTTTCTTTTGTGTTTTTCGAATGTTCTTATACTGTATGGGAGGTGACCTTTCCAATTGGAGAGGTTTCGTTTCTTGTGCCACTCATGTAGGATGATTAATGTATTGTTTTTTGCTCGAGCGTGGCTCCCTACAAAGCCTACGAGTATGCTCTATGTGTATTTTGGTTATGTGGAAGTGGAAACTGTGGTTGGAATGGCTTTCTTATAGTGTATTTGGTAATGCTTGATGCCATGGCTCATTTTGATCGTGGCTTTTAATTTATAATTCTTTTGTCTATGCTAATATATTTCTATCACTCACATTTCTAAATACCGCCCAAAAAAGGCACCACTTAAATAATAAGATAAAAGGTGCACATTGCATATTATCATTTGAAAACAAAATAAATAGAATAAAAAGACACATTGAAAAACTAAAATAAAAGTATATTCTTATATTTTCATAAAAAAAAGATTTAATAAACATAGAAAATAATAAAGAAATTTAGTAAAATGAATCTTTGTGAAATCCTTAAATGAAAGGACTCTTTACAAATCAAAATATTTAAAAATATTATTGAATCATACTTCACATAATGGGATCATATTCTTTATGAATACAAGCCTTTTTCAGCATGCCACAAAAATGAATGCATCCTTGGGAAATATCATTAAAAAGGGACACACTTTTAAACTCTATGGAGGGACACATTAGAATTGAACGACCCTTTAGCAGACCAATAAAAACCAAATAGCATTAGAATACATCTAAAATTCATCATCATTTTGCACTTAAAAGAATCAATTACACCAGGCGGTCCTTCCTTTGAAATACCTTAATAATCAAAAGATTAAAGTTTATTAAAGTGTTGCACTTTAAGGTGACTTTTTATGGACGCTTTAACACTTTTCGCTATACGACATACAATTGTTTTAACGTAACGCAAATTGCGCGTAGCAGGATGGCGACGAGTAACGGGGCGATTGCAATACTGTCGGAGCTCATCATTCTTGGTTCCGGCTGCTCCTCTGGAGTCCCTACCCCTCGCTGCCTTCTCCTCCCTGCGGATCCCCCCTGCCTTGTCTGCCGCAGTGCGCTTGCTAGGCCCCCTGAATCTAATCGAAATTACAGGTTCTCTCTCTCTCTCTCTCTCTCTCTCTCTCTCACACACACACACACACACACACACACACACACACACACACACACACATTCCTGGTGAAACTAAATTTGCATTAAGTACAAAAATGTATAAGAGTAACCACCCTTGCGTGCACGATAAACAGCCCAAAGGGCCCAGAACTGTACCGAAGCAAAACAATACTTGTGCTTTTGGAATCAAGTGGCCCAAAATCGGAGGAAGTCTTCCAAAAGAGTTCTGACGGGAACGCTATTGCACCAGTTTTGTATTCTCATAAAAAAAATCTTGATCATGAGAGCAACACTGCAAAAGGTGAGGTATTGACTTGCAATGTTGGTGGCAACAATAGTACACATAATAGCATAGCGTAGAGAAGAAGCAATGCGCCAGCGTGCATTAAGGGCCTCAACAATTAGTGCACTCATGCGACAATGCAAAAAGAATATCCTCTATTTGAGTGGTAGTTTGAACTTCCAAATCTTATGTAGGACACTTTAAGAGGCTTCCCGAGCAAGCATGGGGTAATCAACATCTAGAATATTGAGGCAACCCAGTTGCGGTGCACACCCTTAATCTGCAAAGGCACTGCAGGGGTCACCTATGGCAGGAGACGCACAGGAAAGAACCTGCAAAACTGCAAAAGTAGAGATAGAGGGAGGGCAATCTGGCAAAAATGCTAGAGAGAGAAAAAGCTAGTAGATCTGAGACATGGAGACACTGAGAGAGGGACCCAAACCATTGACACATAGTGATGATGATCAATTGGTATATACAAGGGTGGGCACGACACGGCCCATTTAAATGGGGGCAAAAAATGGAAAAATAAAACACCTACATGTAGGTGGAAGCCAATGGCACAAAGCTCAGGGAAAAAATACCAATAGTACACGGTGGGCAAAACAATCCGGAAATAGACTGGAAATGAGAAAACTACCTCACATAGGATAGGCTTAGCCACAAAATAGCTCTTATCTTCTATAATAAGCCAAGTGGGAGATACTTGGGCACTAGCAACTCTGCTGGGACCAGCCAAAGAGGTGGCAAACTCAAACACTCCCTTTCAACTTGTGGTCGGAGTATGAGCCAGAGCATTATCTAGGTGACATCTAAAGAAGAAGCTTGTCTCTCTTGCGATTGAGAAGACGACAAGGCACGACACTCCTTCATTTGCTTTCCGTCAGTTACTCTACTATGTATGGCAATTGGCATCTACGAGTGTTGACATTCGCTTGCACATCTAGTCAACATGCTTGTACCTTGGAGAGCATCCCATATCCACTCGAGTATTTCCACCATTCACACCAAATCAACAGGAGCACACTGCTTGTCAAATACTACCACCGTGCCAAGTCTGCAAAGTTCATGCATTGACAAGATGCGATGCCCAAGACTACGCACATATAATGTCACGTGCACATCTAATCCTATGTGTACGTGGACAAGCTACTTCATGACAAGGGTTTAGTTAGCCTAGCTTAGGAAGTGTTCTGGCACTTTTGTGAGTCTGTTCGCAGACCGTGCATGTCCAGGCACTTAGAGTAGATGCATATCCTCTAGTTGCACACAACATGATCATCAGATTATTGTCCAAACCCATCAGGAGCATTTTTACAGTGCATAGACCTATTTTCCCTATTTTAGCCAATTTTCACTTATTATTTTTAAGTGACTTTTGTTGGGAAACTGGTTAGGGCAATTTGGCCAAGGATCTATATAAGAAAAGCTAGTGCTAGTGTATTTTGGCAGAAGAGGCAGCAGGGACTTGACATCCAACAGAGCACCTTCTCAGCAAGACCCCCCCGGGTGGATAACTATCGTTTTCAGCCAAAGACCAAAGAACAAGCCTAGCGTTTTTAGCTTTGCAGATCAGCCCAGCGTTTTGCATTTGCAGCAGCTTGGTGACAGTAGACACAGCAGATTCCCTAGCGTTTTTGCAGTAGACCCCAGATCAGCCCTAGCATTTTTGGACAGCAGAACCCTTAGCGTTTTGCAAATTCACTACGGCAGAACCAACACATGCATTAGCGTTTTGCATTTTCAGCATCAAGACACCGTAGAACAGCCCCGAACTTTGCAGATCTCACCTTCCCGCAGCAGATCCTCGCCGCACGGTTAGATCAACCAAAGTTTGCAGATTCAGCCCGGAAAACGCAGATTTCAGCATCTGCGTTTTCAGCGCGTCGTCGTTGCATCGTCATGGTCATCGACATAGAGTCAGAATTCAACAGATAAAGATTTGCAGATTTTAGCCATTAGCGTTTCCAGATTTCAGCCCATCTTGTCGTCGTCCTCATCGTCGGCAAGTCCATTGCATTGTAGAGATTTTTGCAATCAATAGTAGACCGCTCTCACCATAGAGAGTGGGGCCTTCGTATTCTTCTCTCTCTATCTCTCAGTCTCAGCACCTTCATTCACAGTGTTTATCCACTTTGTTTGTGATCATTTGCACTCTCTCACTAAAGAAACGGAAGGCTCTCCCCTTCGTAAGTAAAAGGAACCTTGAGTACAGTTCGGAGCACTCATCTTGAGCAAAGTTCAACATTCACATCCGCTGCACCTTACATTGGTATCAGAGCTTTGGTAGTGTTTTGTATCATTCAAGAAAAGAACCACAATTTTTTTTGTTTTTTTGCTTGTTGCGGTCGCATGTAACCCAAGTCCACTTGGACGTGTCGATTCCTAATCGTATTTTTGAAGAGTGATAGGAAACCCAAGAAAGAAGGGCTTGTCAAGCCTCCCCTCTTTATCTTTTCACTCATTGAGAGCGGACTGTGCACTTAGTGGCCGGCCAATCGACGTGAGGTGGGAAAAAGCAACCTTGGTGTGAGTGCAAGGCCGCCAAGGGGTGCACTCGTGGAAAAGAGTAGAGCTCGGGTAAGAGAAGATCCTTCTCTAACACAGATTGCAAGCTAAAGAAAGACCCTCAAGAACCTCAAGACCCTCAAGAACCCAAGAACCACAAGAACCCAACTTCCTTGTGAACTTAAGAACCCAAGACTTTAGTGTATGGTCATCACCTGAAGTGGAATGGATACTTCGCACGGAGGTGGTGAGCATGGAAGTGGCGAAGAAGAATTTTCCCCACCAGGAGATTTTTCCGACCCTCCCCCTTTCCCATCTACGCCAAGGATTGTACCAACTCCTATGGAGGCTTTGGTCAAGACGATGATGGACATGATGATACGACAAAATATACAACAAGAAGTGTGGCATGAAGAAAGAATGGCAACCATAGAGCGTTAGTGGAGCAAGTGTGCTTGGCGGCCGCAGAAAGAAACGCAGAATTGGATCGCGAGCACAAAGAAAGAATAGCCGAATTGGATCGCGAGCGCAAGAAAGACGGCTAGAGCGTGAAGCGCAGAGAGACCTACGCATGCAAGAGTTGGTTCTACTATTTTCTAATGTGCAGGCGCAGATTGAAAAGAATCAGGAGAAGGAGACTCTCTCAGTCTTGTCTTCTCCAAAGCATGACACATGATTTGCATGATAATGATAAGCATGATCAAGATGCGATTATTCACGAGCATGATGATTTGCATGATCAAGATGTGATTACTCACGAGCCATGATGATTTGTATGATCAAGATGTGATTGTTCCCAAGGATGATGGTTTAGTTGATACTTTGTCTAGTAAAGCTAACCTCATTGCCGATTCGATCAATCACGATGAACCGATCTTGGCTCTCGAGTCGAGTTTCAAAGAACCCCCCACAGGAAGTATTATGTGTGCGCATGATTAGTCAGCACGCATTGTTCGAGTATTTCATTCGTGATGGTTTCTTGTATTTTACTCACCGTTCTTATGATCCCTTTCTATACGCATGCCATATTGCACGATGAACACGATTCACTCATGAATGAGCACGGATGTATGTGGATTACTCATGAAAAGATGAAATGTTTGCATTCAAGGAATTCACATTCCATGTCTCTTCCTTGGCATGACACAGTATCCGAAAGAGTACAAGAAGGATTGAGCATCAAGCATCGGCATTTCCATTGTGATTTGCCACTGTCGATTGATTTAGATCAGAAAGTCAAGATTCGACCCCATTGTTGCGTGTATTTAATGAACGGTTTGGCACTCCGTCACTTTGTTCATCTGCATTGCATGCACAGTTTTTTCGAAAGACTAGAATTTTTTCGGTCTTTACATGGAATGGGTATGTTCATGTTTTTGTGTTGTCATCCTCGGAGATTCTTGAAGAAGGTAGACGCATGACTATAGACGAAGTTGAAGCATTGAAGGAGCCGCAGATGACTTTTTGTGTTGCTTTCGGCACGTCCCAGAGAAGCAAGCGTTGCAGACCTTTATGAAGTTCAAGTATCGCATGACCCACGTATCAGAGTGGGCCGGCGAAGAGTCCTTTCCAAGATTCTAGATGCTGTTGGCGATCTCCCTCGACGCCATACAATTCGGTACCAGTGAGGGGATGTCACGTGCACAACTAACCCTATGTGTACGTGGACAAGCTACTTCATGACAAGGGTTCAATTAGCCTAGCTTAGGAAGTGTTCCGGCACTTTTGTGAGTCTGTTCGTAGACCGTGCATGTCGAGGCAATTAGAGTAGATGCATATCCTCTGGTTGCACACAACATGATCATCAGATTATAGTCAGAACCCATCAGGAGCATTTTTACAATGCATAGACCTATTTTCCCTATTTTAGCCAATTTGCACTTATTATTTTTAAGTGACTTTTGTTGAGAAACTGGGTAGGGCAATTTGGCCAAGGATCTATATAAGAAAAGCTAGCGCTAGTGTATTTTGGCAGAAGAGGTAGCAGGGACCTGACATCCAACAGAGCACCTTCTCAGCAAGACCCCCTCCCGACAGATAACTTAGCGTTTGTAGCCAAAGACCAAAGAACAAGCCCAACGTTTTTAGCTTTGCAGATTAGCCCAGCATTTTACATTTGCAGTAGCCTGGGGACAGTAGACACAGTAGATCCCTCAACATTTTTGCAGTAGACCGCAGATCAGCCCTAGCGTTTTTGGACAGCAGAACCCTTAGTGTTTTGCAGATTCACCGCGACAGAACCAACACATGCGTTAGCGTTTTGCATTTTCAGCATCAAGATACCGCAGAACAGCCCCGAACTTTGCAGGCCTCACCTTCCTGCAACAGATCCTTGCCGCACGGTTAGATCAACCAAAGTTTGCAGATTTAGCCCGGAAAACGCAGATTTCAAATCTGCGTTTTCAGCGCGTCGTCGTTGCATCGTCGTCATCGCCGTGGTCACCGACATAGAGTCAGAATTCAGCAGATAAAGATTTGAAGATTTCAGCCATTAGCGTTTACAGATTTCAGCCCGTCTCGTCGTCGTCCTCACCGTCGTCGACATCATCGGCAAGTCCATTGCATTGTAGAGATTTGTTCAATCAATAGTAGACCGCTCTCGCCATAGAGAGTGGGGCCTTCGGAGGAGGGTTTGACAACTTTTGGTGTCGTATTCTTCTCTCAGTGTCAGCACCTTCATTCACAGTGTTTATCCACTTTGTTTGTAATCATTTGCACTCTCTCACTAAAGGAACGGAAGGCTCTCCCTTCCGTAAGTAAAAGGAACCTTGAGCACAGTTCGGAGCACTCATCTTGAGCAAAGTTCAACATTCACATTTGCTGCACCTTACATATAAAACTTGGGAGATAGACATCCCCCCCCCCTCTCCCTGTCAAAGTGTGCAACGGAAGGTGAGAGAGAGAAAGAGACAATGGCATGAGAGAGAGAAGAGACATGACACGAGAGAGATGGTGGAAAGGCTGGCAGCCCAATAACTCCAGATGGCTACATGGTGTGAGACAATACAAGACAATGAGAAAGAGAGGGTGCCCCCCTCCTATATATAGGTGAATAGGGGATGGTCGAGCAATAATCCTCAATATAGCACAATGACCTAAAAATGTGACCCTCCAATATAAATGGGGGAATGTGACCAAAATAGGTCTAAAGTGGGAAATGTGCTGAACAACCCTAAGTGTGCCTGAGATCCCTGTCTAGCAGGTGTACGGGTGGCCAACCCACAACCAAGGGCCAGTGCACGTGAGTGGTGAAGAGCCTGTAGACAGTGTGCGAAGCATCTGGAGATGAAGAATCTAACACTCCCCTAGGGTTGTGTACATGAGCCAATGATTTGTTTCCGAACAAAACTTTACTTTTCTACCCTCCGATTGCACATCAAATCACAAGAAGTCTTGTGCCTAACAACACCATTGTCAATTATCTTATCAGCGGATTCAAGCAAGGGAACCCCTCCTGCTCCATAGATATATGATCTAAGAGATCTTCACGTGCGTAACAAAGACGGGTGCCGGAGTTGCTTCTCAAGATTGGACTTTCCGCAAAGGACATTTCCTACAATGATGATTCTTCTCGCCACAATCATTGCAATGTCCCTCGACTTTCAAGGCTTCGTGCTCTGCATTGCTCTTTGAAGAACTCGACCCACTCTGTCCAACTTTTTGTTTCCCTTTGGAATCTGCAGCCAAAGCCTCGGATGTATCATAATTTCTTGGTCTATCTTGGAGTCTGAACTACTCCTCCTAGGCCAATACCATTGGGACTATCTCCTCCCACGTGATAGTATTCAGTCTTTCACTTGCAATCAATGAAAAATAAAAACCCGAGTACGATGGTGGTAACTAGAATAGCAAGTAAACGGCCATGTCCTCTGAGTCAAAGCTCCTCCCCATTCGAAGTATCTCTTGCCACAATGCTTGCATCTTGTTGATATGGGAAAATCATGGAAGTAGCATGGGCTACATCTAGGTTGATGAACTACTCTCACAAAGCAGCTTCATAGGGGTAACATGCTCATGGATAGACTCCAAATGATCCCAAATCTGCTTGGCATGCATTGTCACCTTCACATGTTCCAAAATCGGAAGTACAATTCAAGGTGACAAAGGAAGGCACTCGAGCATTGACACTCCCAACATGTTGTAACAGACTTGGATACTCCAAGTCAAGAATCAACCGCGACAGCACCAAATAACCACTTCAATACCATTCACAGATCACAATAGATTTGCACTGGCCCGGCGAAGTTCCGTGCCTAGAGATATTGGCCCCAAAGACTGGCACCCCTTTCGGTATTTCTTTTTGTATTAATCAATTCAAAGTACAAGAGAGTGGGTCGGGATTCACTCTCAGACTCTGCGTCCAGATGCTCTGAGAAGTGAGGTCCTCACCACTAATTTAAAGGTTACAAGGGATGCCCAAAAGCAGAGCCCCAAAAGCTTTTAAAATCAAAAGCAGTAGTCCTCTCTCTCTCTTTAGAGAGTCTTTTCTTTTTTTATATAAAATAAAGCAAAATTCGCGTCGCTCATCATTTCAAAAAAAAATAAAATAATATTATTATATATTGTTTTAGCCTCCGCAATTTTCGGAAACCAGGGTTTCTGGTAGAAATTAGGGTTTGCAGGAATTTTAGGGTTTCTAGCAGAAATTAGGGTTTTTGCTGTCCGCCACGTCATCACTTTGTGACATATCCCCCTCTTGAAAGCATTGTAATCGACCGCGATTACGCCTGCAAAACCGACAAAAGCCATAAACCGTCTTAGCATACACTGACTGTTAGTACCTACGTACTAGGAACACACATCTAGCACATGTACAAAATCGATAGTCACATCACACGACATCACAGGACATCACATGACATTCAACATTCATTCGGATCTTAGACCATGATTTATCGGCAATGTAGCTAGCAATCACATTTAGGTCCAATCGCGACCTCAACAATGTCCGATTGTCTAACCCCTATTGCAACCATGTCTATTTGAGATCAATCAGACCAAAATGCTGCAGTCATTTCGTCTATCATTTCCTGCACTCACAAGAAGTCAAGAACAAATCAGTATCATTATCAGGAATTCCATTTCATAAAGTCATCCAGCAGAATACTGTCAGCTCTCAGTATCCCTGAAGCTCAAAGAGACATCAGTGACTTTCGTATCAAAATCGAGGCATCTGTTGACAAAGGAGTGGAGTAACTCCCCTCTTGTGCATCCCACTGCACCATATCTCCGGCCAAGCTGAATTCTGGGTTCCGTTTGGAGTAGCCTATGCTAAACCAAAGCATTGAGGTAAAGTTTCACAATCCGAGGAGTATCTGCTAGGTCCTCCTCCTCCATCCACTTCGCATCAAATGCAGGAAAGTTCTTGAACTAAACCATGAACCGCCTTCAGACTTTACCTTTCTTCGTATCATTATGTGCCAAAATTTGTTCAGGAACAACGATCTCCTCGTTTTCTTCCACTGCGGGTTGCTCATCAGGCTCCCCATCATCAGGCACATCACACTTAACAGGGTTCAAGAGACTCACATGCAATGCATTATGAATCCTCCAAGTATCTGGCAGTTCCAATCGGAAGGAGACATCATTTATCTTGTTAGTGATCTGGAAAGGTCCGTAGTATCACATACTAAGCTTTGGAAAAAGCCTCTCCTTTCCCTTTTTCTTTCTCAGGCGTGCCTTCTCAAAAGTAAGAGCACCCAATCATCGTCCTTCAATTTCAAGTCGCGACCATGACGATCCGCTGCCTTTTTTTGTCGTTCTTGAGACTCCTGTAAAGTCTCGTGAACCTAAGCAAAAGCCGTATCCAAATCTCGCGAATATTCATCCGCTTCCAATATCTAATCTTTCGTGCTCAGGAAGGATGGAACCTTCGTAGCACTTTCAACAATCTCACATGGCGTCTTCCCCGTCGAAGAGTGTATCGTGTTATTGTAGGCAAATTCCACCAAAGGTAAGTTCTTTTCCCATTGAGTCTTCTGATCCGAGATACAAGACTTCAATAAATCTAAAATCACTGAATTGGCAATCTCAAATTGCCCGTCAGTCTGCAAGTGGAACGATGACGAGAACTGCAACTGCGTGCCAATGTTCTCCCAAATTGCCTTCCAAAACAAACTCATAAATCTGGGGTCTCTGTCGGAGACAATCGTCTTAGACGTGCCATGTAATCGAGAAATCATCGTGATCTTTCTGTGTTCTCGGGAGATAAAAAATGAAATCCATTGCAATACTTTCCCAGGGGTGGGTAGGTACGGGTAAAGGCTGTAACAATCCCTGTGCCTTATGCCTGTCAAACTTGACCTTCTGGCATACCAAGCAACTGCGCACAAACTCTTCCACATCCTTTTTGAGTCTCGGCCCAAAGAAGTATCTCTCTACCCCCTTCATGGTGGTAGCAATGCCGCGGTGACCCGTAAAAGGTGGACAGTGGCATTCAGTCATAACCTTATCCCTCAACGGCTGTGTAACGCACAACATAGTCTTTTTCATCAAGTAGCCTTCCCGAAGGGAGTATCCCGCTACTGTCTCCCCATCTCGTATCCGTGTGAAAATATTTGCAAAATCTGTATCTGTGGCATACTGATCGACCATATCCTCGAAGCTCCTATGATGAATCGCGGAAATAGCCAGAACCAACGGTTTCCGAGACAAAGCATCTGCCACCACATTCTTCTGTCCCTCACATGGACAATCTGGAAGTGGCACTGTGACAAGATGTTCGCCCACCGCATCTGCTTTTCCGAAAACTGCTTCTGTGACAAGAAGTAGCGCAAACTCTGATGGTCTGTAAAGACAGTAAAATCCGCTCCGAGTAGGTAATGCCGCCACTGAGTAAGAGCATGGATAACCACCAAAAGCTCTTTCTCATAAATCTGTGTTGTCATCTCCGGCCTAGAGAACAAACGGCTCTCGTAAGCTATGACATGGCCTTCTTGCATCAAGACCGCACCCAGACTACGACCACAAGCATCACAATATACTTCAAATGACTTCTGCAAGTCCGGCAAAGTCAAAATAGGTCCCGTAGTCAATTTCTCTTTCAGTGTCTGAAAGGCAGTCACCTCTGTGGGTCCCCACGAAAAAGGTACTCCTTTCTGTGTCAAGGTATGCAAAGGGGAAGCAACCTCTGCAAACTTTCGCATGAACCGCCTGTAGTACAAACACAGTCCCAAGACGCTTCTATCTTCATGGACATTCCTCAAATCGGGCCAATCATGGATAGTCTCTATCTTGGCCGGGTCCATTTGCACTCTTGCTGCTGACACAATGTGTCCCAAAAAGTGCATCTCTGGTAGGAAAAATTCACTTTTCTTTGCATTAATCACTAACGTGTGATCTCGTAGTGCCTGAAAGACTTGAAGCAGATGATCTCTGTGTTCTGCCTCATTCTTGGAGAAAACAATGATGTCGTCAAAGAAAGTGCCAACAAATAGCCTGTACTCTCGAAAAATCTTGTCCATCATCCGGTTAAATGGCGCAGGAGCATTGGTTAAGCCAAAAGGCATCACCAAAAGCTCAAATAACCCAAAAGTCGTTCGAAAAGCTGTCTTGTAGACATCTCCTGGCGCTATCCTGATCTGATGATATCCACTCTTCAAGTCAATCCTGCTAAAGCACGAGGATCCCTGTAACCTGTCGAGTATATCATCGATCCTAGGAATCGGAAATCTGTTCTTGATGGTGATTTCGTTGAGAGTGCTATAATCGATGCACATTCTCCAAGATCCGTCTTTCTTCAAAACCAACAACACTGGAGAGCAATACGGTGAAGTACTAGGCTGGACAAGACCCTTTTCTAAGAGGTCTTTCACTGGGTTCATAATCTTTTCATTCTGTACTCGGCTCACACGATAAGGTGGCCGATTCGGTGGCGTGCTTCCAGGTATCAGATCAATGGTTTGATCTTCAGACCCTCTGAAAAGCAATCGGCATGAGTGTGGAGAAAAATCTTGGCGTTCTTTTGATCAGGTCAAAACATATTCAACCGTTATCCAGCGTTCAGTTCTCTCCCAAAAGAATGAGTAAGAAACTGAAGTTTATCAAGTACAATCTCTAAGCCCTTCATTTATCAAAGTCGCTTTCTCGGCCCGGTAGTCAACCACGGCGTAGTTCTTGTGGTACCAAGGGATCCCGAGTAGAACGTCACTCGCATGCCCTGAACACCCCTATCATTGCAAACAAAGTTTGCCAATGCTCGGTGTAATGGCAACATCCCATCCGGGTGCCAGTCGAACTACCTCCGCCTATGGCGTCATCTCTCTTTGCTCCGCTTGAGTAGGCCGAGGCGGGCCATACTCTCTGCCAGAATCTTCGTTGTGATCCCAGCCCGCATCTCCAGATGCAGAGGGAGTCGACTGATCATTGCTTGAAGCCATAGGTGCCGCGGAAAAAAATTCGGGGATCGGGTTTCCCGTAGAAGAGAAATCGGCCGTGCTCTGATACCACTTTAACAGACTTGGATACTCCAAGTCAAGAATCAACCGCGACAGCACCAAATAACCACTTCAAAACAATTCATAGATCACAATAGATTTGCACTGGCCCGGCGGAGTTCCGTGCCTAGAGATATTGGCCCCAAAGACTGGCGCCCCTTTCGGTATTTCTTTTTGTATTAATCAATTCAAAGTACAAGAGTGTGGGTCGGGATTCACTCTCAGACTCTGCGTCCAGATGCTCTGAGAAGTGAGGCCCTCACCACTAATTTAAAGGTTACAAGGGATGCCCAAAAGCAGAGCCCCAAAAGCTTTTAAAATCAAAAGCAGTAGTCCTCTCTCTCTCTTTAGAGAGTCTTTTCTTTTTTTTTATATAAAATAAAGCAAAATTCGCGTCGCTCATCATTTCAAAAAAAAAAAAATAATTTTTTTTTTTTTTTTTTTAGCCTCGGCGATTTCCGAAAATCAGGGTTTCTGGCAGAAATTAGGGTTTGCAGGAATTTTAGGGTTTCTGGCAGGAATTAGGGTTTCTGCTGTCCGCCACGTCATCACTTTGTGACACATGTCCCTTCTATCATTCAGGACGGCTCCTTGTCAAAGGTGCAGCGGAAAAGGTGAATCGGATGACAATCAAGTTTGCAACTGCAAGCAACATCCTTTCGAACATGGATAGCCACTAGATCTCCGATCTACCACGATAAAACTCCACCAATTAGCCTCCGAACAAGAGTAGTTGTCACAAGACGGGCACCACGTGCCAATAGAAAAGAACAACTGAACAGACTTTTAGCACTTCAATAATAATTGAACTGAGAGAGAGCGACGACACGCGACACAGAGTGGCGGAATTCCACCCCAGAGAGTATTGGCCCCAAACCTTGGCGCCCCTTTCAATATTTCTTTATATTGCATCAACACAGTACAAGCCGGTACTCCACGCTTTGCACCTTCTCCCAGAAGAGTGCCATAGAATGAGCCCTAGCCTCATATTTAAAGGCCCTAGGCCCAAAAGCAATCTACATGAAAAGACTTAAACTCAAAAGCAACTGTTCCAAAAAGCATCTGGCCCCAAGAACAGCCAGCGCAATTTACGGATATCCGTACAATCTGCCACGTCAGCAAGCTAGTGCGAAATCCGGAAATCCATACAATCTGCCACGCCAGCAGGCTAGCGTGAATTGCGAAAATCCATACAATCAACCACGTCAGCAGGCAGCGTGAATTGCGGAATTCCGTATATCTGCTTCTATTGCTTCTTCACTTAGGATTTAGGCTCCTCGGCCGGGATCCGCAAGTCAGCTCCGTTCTTCAGTGGCTCGACACGTCAACAATTTGTGACATCCCCCCTTCTTGAAAGAAAGTAATCGTCCGCGATTACAGCAAATCTGCAAAACAACTCAAGTTAGCTCAAAAATTTCCGAGGGACATTCCGAGGGACAATCAATTTGCTCTTTTTGTTAAGGAGTTGGCTTCTCCTTTCGTCCAGATCGGAACTCTTGATATTCCGGCGTAGTAAAATTAGCCATCACACCCAGGCCGCACTGATCTTCCACGGGTGTCTTGATGCACTAGAATTACATACCTAGGCAATCTCATCCAATTAGGAATATTTAGTGGTTGGCACATCACAATGCAACACAAATGCTCACATATGCATGTTACAAGACATAGAAACATAAAGTCGTCGATGAATACTCCTCGGGCAAATAACCATTCAGGTGCGTGCGGGCCATGAGCTGTTCAACGACTCCCTCATCACTCCTCCCGCAAATAACCTAAAAAGGTCCGGGCCATGAGATATAGAGGCCTTTTACAACCAAACGCCCCTTAGACCACAGCATGCGTCGTTTGGAGGTGCTGCGAGTAACCACTGCTCAGACTTCTTAATACTCCTTCCGCATTACCATCCAAGTCAGGGCCGTGAGTAACAACAACAATACTCCCCCCGTAAATAACCACAAGGGTCCGGGCCATGGGTAAAACAACACTTTTCAAACATTCAATACTCCCCCCGTAAATAACCACAAGGTTTGGGCCATGAGTTATGAATGAGCAATTATCCTCAAACATCATTTGTCACTACTCCACCCGGGAGTAAAAATCACCGATCATTGAAACCAGTATTAAAACCAGTGTCAAACAATTCAAATCGACACCAAGACAGGTTCAAAACAAATACCATCCATTTCAAACAAATTCCAAACAGGGTCACTAAACAAGCTCTCAAACTTAAAAAGCAATCTCGACATCAATCGAGCTCGAAAAGTCGACTGACTTTCCATCCTGAAACCTGTACCAGAAATTAGGGTTAGGTTCCTTCCATAAGGTCGTAGCGGGCTGCAGCATGATCCACAAACTCTTGAATAGTCGAAACAAGCCTCGACAAGCAATGTTTCTTTGGCGGTGATGGTAGTCCCAAGACCTGGCAATCACACTGGACCTCCAAGGTTTTTAGCTCGAAAAGAGACACCTACTGAGAGATGTCAAGAAATTTCAAGTTATAGTTTGCTAGGGTTTCCATGGCAAGCATTTCAGGGTACCCCACTCTGCTACTCCGAAGGAAGATGTCATAAACCATATAACTGTGGGCAAAAATTTCTTGAAAGCTTGCCAAGTCCTTGGAGTGTGCGATTGGTAGCTATAGACTTCCACCACTGCATGGCATTGCCTCTGAGAAAAAAAGCAGCTTGAAACAAATCTTGGATGCTTCTTTTGCAATTGATCTTTATAGCTTATGCCCTGTAAGACATGAGCGGTGAAGCTGGGAGCGCACTCGATGTGCGATGAAGTAAGGGTGGGTGTCGCTACTAAGTTCGGGGTCGGTACCCAAAGATACTTCAAAATTCCAGTAGTCTCTGGTTTGCTTTGTCTGCTCTTTTGTAGGACCGGTATGCTTTCAGAAAGCACAGGCCTGATGCTCTGATACCACTGTCACAAGATGGGCACCACGTGCCAAAAGAAAAGAATAGACTGAACAGACTTTTAGCACTTCAATAACAACTGAATTGAGAGAGAGACGACAAGTGACATGGAGTGGTGGAATTCCACCCCAGAGAGTATTGGCCCCAAACCTTGGTGCCCCTTCCGGTATTTCTTTATATTGCATCAACATAGTACAAGCCGATACTCCACGCTCTGCAGCTTCTCCCAGAGGAGTGCCAGAGAATGAGCCATAGCCTCATATTTAAAGACCCTAGGCCCAAAAGCAGTTTACATGAAAAGACTTAAACTCAAAAGCAACTAATCCAAAAAGCAACTGGCCCCAAAAGCAGCCAGCGCAATTTACGGAAATCCGTATAATTGGCCACGTCAGCAAGCCAACGTGAAATTTGGAAAGCCGTACAATCTGCCAAGTCAGCAGGCAAGCGTGAATTGCAGAAACCCGTACAATTTGCCACGTCGGTAGGCCAGCGTGAATTGCGGAATTCCGTACATTTGCTTCTTCTGCTTCTTCACTTCGGGTTTAGGCCCCTCAGCCGGGATCCGCAAGTCGGCTCCGTTCTTGAGTGGCTTGACATGTCAGCATAGTCACAAGGGACGCATTCCGGGACGGGGGAACGGGGGAGGGGGCTGAAATGGATTTTTAGTGTAAAAAAGAGAGCGGGACGGCAAGTGGGGACGGAAAAGTGGGGACGGGAAGCCCGAAAAAGGGCGTCCCCTGTTACTATGCATGTCAGCAATTTGTGATAGAGCCCACCACACGGGCAACGGGCAACATACACTTGCAATACCTGCCCAATAAGCACTTGCAGCAGGAGGCTAGAGAGAGGTGAAGTGGGATCTCAATGCTAGAGAGAGAAATGTTGCCACAATGCCGAGAAAACGCTAGAGAGAGAGAAGATCATAGGAGATCGTCACAAAGTGATGATGTGGCATACCCAATTGGAAGAGAAATGACCGAGTGGACAAGAGAAATTGAACCAAGGAGAACTTTGTAGTTGTTGTGGCCGAGGGGCCTAAAAAGGGGTTAGGATTCAACAACTGAAAGAACTTATGTAGCACCGGCCGAGGGGCCTAAATCAAATATCAAAAGCTTGAACTTTGGGCCAGGTGTCCGTAAAATGCGTTGACATGTTGACGTGGAAGGCCGGAGGAATTTTGCAAAACGTGCTGACAATGCCACATGGCAGGCTATACGGATTTCCGCAAATTGCATTGCTGGCAGATTTTAACTGTTTTGTGTGGTGGTCTTTGGCCAGTTGCTTTTGGGTGATGGTGCTTTTGGACTAAGTGATTTTGTTATTTTGGGACTCTGCTTTTGGGCATCCGTTGTACTATAAGTGCCTTTGGGGTCACTTCTTCAGAGTGCATTTGGACGCAGAGTCTCGGAGAGAGTTGTACCATCGGGAGTTGTTCTTTGTGCAAAGTGAAATAATAAAGAAAATTATAACTCTCGAGGGTCTGATACTCTGCATCTAGATGCTCTCTGGAGAAGTGACATTCTGTGTGCACATGCGTGCGCGCGTGTGTACAGGTGCTCCTTTGTGTTGCTTTCTTTGCTCAATATCGATTTGTGCAGAATCGAAGTTCTTTTCAAAAGTTAATTTTTCAGAGTTAGGCCTATTTAGTTCAATGGGCAGGTGTACAATTGGAAGTGTACAAAGTTTGTTGTGTTCAAGTATCTACTAGGTTTCAACTTACATAAGGTTTGGTAGTATTTTGGTTCTTTCATGACTGAGTCGGCCTACGATCTCGATCAAGTGTATAAACGCAGAAAGCCAATGGCCCCAAAGTCCTCGGAAATGGGTCAAAATTGAGCTTGTTTGTTGGAAGATTTTGAAGGTGCGCGGAACGTTTGGGAGGGCCATGAACCCACCACTGAGGTGCTTATCCCTGTGCGAGCTCTCTTGGACCCAGTGGCGCAGTATGCTCTCAATGCGGTTATTTTGTTTTTTCTGGGCAAAATGCCCATTGCGCAAGATGTGGGTCAGTAGGTAGATTCGTTTCTTAAACGCCAAGCAGTCCGAGGTGTTTACTTTGGAGCTAGAGGATTTATGAAGTCTTGTTGGCTGACATTGATGCGTGAAACATGTTTCTTGAATTATTGCCTTTGTTTTTTGGTACTCAAATGACACATTATTGCCCTGGGCTCTTACCAAAGACTATCAAAGCCTTATCTGCCACAAGTGCCCAATATGGGTAGAAATAGTTGACTTTCCGGGCACTTGGTGACACTTTCTTCCTGTGCTTGCTTCTCGCTTGGGAAAGTAATATGTCCTCCCAAACTTGACGCAAATACAAATTGGTTTTGTGTGCTTTGGGACACAGATGCTCCCACGCCTCAAGATATTACTGTCAACTTGGGGGACCCTCTCATTGGCAAGCGTCCTTGCAAAAAAATTTGCAAATTCATGCTTTCGTTGTGGTAAATTTGGACATATGCAATTTGAATGTCCCAAGACTCATTTGCAACCTCCTCCTTCAACGGTTCCACAACTTGCTATTTCCAATGGAAACGAGGACTCTAGATCTCCCTCCATTGGGGTCTCTACCTTGCCTGATGTTCCGCCTCTGGATAAAGGCAAAGTCAAATCTGTTGGTTCCCAAAACTCTTAGAGCAAAGGTAAGCTTGCAACTGCTCAGGAGACACGGGATAAGGGTAAGAATGTCGATTCAAGGGAAGGATCTCCTTGGATAACCCCCAAGAAGACCGTCAAAATACGCTCATAGCTTTCTTCTCGTAATTATGTACCTCTTGCAGTGAAATCTGCGGTGCAAAAACCTCTTCTCTGCGACATTATGTACATACATGTAAGGCAAACATTGTTAATTTGCAAGAGCACAATCAATATGAATTTGTTGGGCAATGTGCGTATTTTGTGGGATACTGGAAAGCTTATGATGGATTGACGGGCTATTCGGGTGTTTTGATGTTGGTTAGACATGAGTTGCAGCCAGTTCTTGTGTACAATGATCCAACAGGTGATTGGATGGTGATTCAATGTACAATCAATGGTCAAACTTATGAATTTGGGGGTGTTTATGCGCACACAGCCTCGCGGCAACGTGCGGCTTTATGGCGTGCAATGTTTTCTTATCCTTGGCTTTCCGATGCTTTCCTTTGAGGTGATTTTAACAATGCGCCTGCTTCATCAGATAACACCACAGGACATTCGCACATGTTGGGTGTGGAAGAGCAGGCTTGGACAGATCTTGTTGCTTGCACACGGATGTTGGATTTGTGGAGCCTTTTGCATCCGAATGTTTGTGGGTACACTTTTCAGCATAATGCTCACTCGTCATATCGTGCACGGCTAGATCGGTGCGAGATGAGCATTGACCACACCTTGTTATGTCTGATCATGCCCTTGTTTTGATGGCCTTGCGCTTTGGGCAAATGCATGGAGTCTCTGTCTCTCGGAAACATTTACTACACATCAACAATGCCTATCTTTCGCATGAGGTATTTCGTGGCATGATTCGTGATATTATTCCCCAACTGGTCCCCCAAATGCATTTGGATCCTAATATTTTTCGGTATCGTTTTGTCATGCGTGTACAAAGTGTGATTCAGGATTATGGAAAGCACTGTATGCTTCAGTTCAACGGGAGTGTTGATGATGCAAAAGATGTTATTGAGAGCTCCAAATTTTAACTGATAAGCGTCCGCTGACTGACTGTGAGTTGACAGCGCTTTGTCATGCTCGAGTATGTCTGCAACATAATGACAAATGCAAACTAGATAAATGGCAGACTCGTCCTCAACATCGAGCGTTTGTAGATAAGGGATGTGCTTCGAAACAGTTTTTTAAGCACCTACACCATTCAAGGGCGTATGAAGCCATTAAGAGGGTGAAGCTCCAATCGGGCTCTTGGACAACTTTGAAACGTGAGCTTGCTGATGCCATGATGTCGCATTTTGGGAATGCATTTGGTGTTCCTCCTCCAGTTTCTACTGAAACTCGTCGTGCCCGCCGACTTCTATTATCTAAACTGCATGCAATTCTCTCGCCTCATGATGCGCAAGCGATGGAGGTGGATTTTACTGAAAATGAATTGCACTCAGCATTGATTGCTCTTGGCAAATGACGTTCCCTTGGTTGGATGGATTCATTGTGGAATTTTTCATCTCCTTCTGGGAGCCCTTGAAAGAGACTTTGCTCTATACGATGAATGTTGCGTGGAATAAGCAGAATTGGCCATTGTCTTGGAAAGAAGGCTTGCTGAAATTATTGCCCAAGCAGGCGCTTTGCGAGCATTTTTCTCATTGGCGGCCGATTACCCTCATGCCGGTCATATACATAATTTTGGCTAAGATGATTGTGCATTACATTAAGGAGTCACTTCTTGCAAGTATCCATCCCACTCAATATGGCTGGAAAATGTCTTAATTGGAATGGAATATGCCAAATATACCCAACAAGATGTACTCGTGATGCAGGTGGACATTGAAAAGGCCTTTGATACGGTACAATGGGATTTCATTGCTGATACAATGCAAGCCCTTGGATTTGATCCTAAGATAGCCAATGTTGTATATTTCTTGTATGCTCATAGTTCATCATTTGGCCTTCTTGATGGTGACTTGACTGATCCTTGGCCACTTGGATGCTTTGTCAGGCAAGGTTGCCCCCTCAGTGCTTTATTGTATGCCATTGCCACCCACCCTTGTTGTTGCATTTGGATCACTTGACTTCCGTTGGCCGTCTTCACGGATTGCAATTACCCTTTGGGAATGACTTTATTGGCCATGCTTATGCTGATGATTCCTTATTCATGCCTCGTAATAACCAGGAGGACATGCGGGAGATTATGCAGGCTTTGGATACATTTGGGCTTGCGGCTTGCCTTAAGGTCAATTACAGAAAATCCAAACTATTGCCTCTTAATGCACGTGACTGGTATCATCTTTTGTTGCTTGGAGAGATAATTGATTCGCATGTGATTGTCACACACTTGGGGTATCCTATTGTGTGGAATGCAACCAATACCTAGCAAGTGGATTGGGTTATGCAACGCCTAAAGCTAAAATTGCACTATTGGAAATTGTCCACTTGGCCGTTACATGTTCGGCTCCATATTGTCCAGAGCATAATGATAGCATATGTTTAGTTCTATTTGCCGTTGTTACATTGGCCTCCTCCTCGCCTTGCATCGCTTATGTATGATATTTTGTCTCATTTCTGGCACACTGATTCCTGAAAGAAAGGCCTTCGTTTGTTATCTATGGAGAAACTTTGCACTCCGAAGCGTTTTGGGAGGCTTAATAATTTGGATCTTCCTGCCATGCTCTACCGAGGAAGGCCATGTTGTTACCTACTCTTGCTCAACAGTCCCAACGATGGACAATCATGATTACCTCACTATGTCAACATGTTATCACATCCACCTTGGGTCGCTAGCAGACCTCCCTTTGAGAGATTGTATTTGGCAAGATGGATGGCCATATTCCTGGTTTCTCGATTACTTCTAGTTTACTCATTGCTTGGAAAGCGGTGACAACTCAATCTTTCATGGTATGGCAGATAGCAACCATATCGGAATTCTATACGCTTGGAAAGCATTCACTGGAATCAAGCATTCTCATTTTCTCTTGTTGACCGTTCGCCACGTCAAGCATACTTCCTTT
The DNA here is from genome assembly GCF_014529385.1 of Adiantum capillus-veneris. Taxonomy (NCBI): domain Eukaryota; kingdom Viridiplantae; phylum Streptophyta; class Polypodiopsida; order Polypodiales; family Pteridaceae; genus Adiantum; species Adiantum capillus-veneris. The sequence goes on along the minus strand of NC_140936.1, from coordinate 151,532,578 downwards.
CTTGTCGAGAAATATGTACGGTATGAGAATATGCTTCCTTTCTCTCAAGCGGTTGAACACTTTGGTTTGGGTGTGCATTATCGCCAAATTTGGAAAGAACTTCAGCAAATGCTGGCTGTTTTCCTTCCTGTTCCGCCGTTGGCCAATGGAAGCCGTATGACGGATTGGACTTTGTGGGAAACATCTTTTTGATGCCATTTCTGCCAGCAACATTTATGCCTCTCTTCCGCGTGATTCTTGGCTGGCTGATCATTGCAATGCGCTATGATCGTTGCATAAATCTGATCAATGGTGGAGAAAGGCTTTTACTGCGATTTGGAAGAGGCATTTGCCTCTGAAGGAACGTATGTCTCTTTGGTGCTGCTTGTTGAGAGTTCTCCCTGTTGGAGCTTTCGTTGCTGCGCGTCACATCAGCTCTTCTTGTTGTGTCAGATGTTCAGCTTGTGAAGAGATTGTTATGCACCTGCTTTGGGATTGTCGCTTCACCAGGGCCTTCCTTGCCCGCATATCATCATGTATGCGCCTTCGATTTCCCCCGGCGACTTTCCACAAACGGTTTTGGGCTTTTGGCGTCCTCTCAACCTCCCTTTAACGATTTGCGGCCTTCTTCACTTGGGTCAGATTTTGGTCCTTATGGTCTTTGTGGCGCCAACACAATCTTCACATGTTCCATCAGCAAGAGGCGGATCTCTTTCCTTTCTTCAAGATATCACTTTGGCAATCCTTACATTTTGCCCTTGATGTTGGGGAGATATCCCCCGATATCCTACAGCTATCCTACGTTTGCTTCTAGCTGCCTTTACATTTCGAAACACTTCTGTGTTCTTTCCTTTGTATCTATCTTTCTGATAGGTTTTCCTCACTCTGAGGTTTCCCATTTGTAAATAAATCAAATCAGATTTACAAAAATAAAAGTGTGTGTGTGGGCACAGGGAGACTCATGAAAGGCTTTATTTAACCTTGTGATCCCTGCCATTGTCCTCCGAGCTAGACCCCATCTTGCTCATTGCTGTTTTCCAGATCTCTTCGATGGTCCTTGACAAACTTTTATTCAAGAGCACTCTCGAGTCTCCAGGAATCCAAATTGCCTTCCTCTCTCCCCCTTGATAACCAAACCACCCGGCGCATGGTCGAAGGAGGAGGAGCCTATAAGAATAGCTGCCTTGTATTAAACAGCCTCAGAGTCATACATAGTCTCTCCCATGCTGCAAGCTCACTGCTTGAGGCCATAGTGTGACTGTCTTCCCTCTATCAGATGGGTCCTCAAGCATGTTGAAGTCCCCCGCAATACATTAGTGCTCCACATTTGGTAAGGCATCAGCTATCATAGCCGAGAACCCTGCCCAGGCACTCGCATGATTGGGAGCATAAACATTCAACAAACTAATGAACTAACCCTGAAAGCGCATAGAGAGCAAATAATATTTTTGATTACAAATACATATACCTCCTTGAGAACCCATAGTGACAAAACCAGCAGACCAAGCAGTCTCATGTTGACTACCAAGCAACCAACCGCAACGCTAAATACAGCTCTTGGAGAAATGCCTCAAACGTTAGAATGTCGATGCAACCCTCAAGAGGCATCGCTGTAGCTCCTATTTGAATCGACCATGATAGCGCAGATACTGTGATCTACCAAGTCCTTAGACATTCCCTGAGACTATCCTCATGGGGAAGTAGTGGATGCTGAGGCTGTTACAGTAGCAAAGTGCGCAATCTTCGACCAAAGTTTGGATGGGAAGTCCAATAGCCTGCGAGGCTGCGAAAGACCAGTGTGGCAAGAAAACTATCAAATCATAGACCAATATCCTTTGGCTACACACCATGCCTCTATCAGCCACGAATCCTCATAGATCAATACGTAACAAGGAGCACTCTATGTCAACAATCAAGCTAATAGCCAAATGTCTCCAATCGAAGCCATCTGGTACTGACAAACCAGAACAAGCCAAATGTCAAAAGGTCTTGAGCAACCCTAGGTTGCTCTAGTGGTCAGAGAGCTCCAAGGCGTGAGTCCTAATGCAACTGGAAACACTGTCCATCGACCAATCCTGTTGACTTCTCCCAAGGAAAGATCGATGCATCTGTAGCCTCCTCCCCTTTTGCTGGCACTAGAAAGATGTGAACTCTGATAGGGGAAGGTGTGACATTTGCCTCTGTATCGTCTTAAAAACGCGTTAATGATTAGTCAAACCTCTTTCCTCTGTGGCTCATGTAAAAGCCAGCCAACCTTCCAGGAACTGTCAAGAGGGGGCAAATCTAAATGTGCGTCTCTCAAGGTGTGGAGTCTAGTGAGGGGTAGTCCATAAGAGAGCCCCATCCAACCAATGACATGTAGGAGGCACTGCAGAACGAGCCAAGCACTCCCAAATAGACGCATCAAAACAATCCTTTACCGTTGCCAACTGATTTTGTAGACTCCAAAGGCTGTCCCTAGTCCCTAGTTCAAACATGGGCATGTTTGGCGCCTCTCATGTTTTCTTTTACGAGAGAGGTTCTCTTTATGAATTTGTGTTCTCAGCCTGTTTTAGTTAAAGCGATGGGCATGTTTGGTGCCTCTCATGTTTTGTTTTATCAAAGAAATTAAAGGATTTTGTCTTTGCTATCTCATGTTTTCAGCCTGTTTTAGCTTCATCATTTGGGTTTACAGTGCACTGTATCACCAATTGCATGACAGAAATATCTTTAAGTCTTTCTTATGAACACAATGCAAGTTTTCCGCTCTAGGTTACCACAACCAGATACCACACTTTCTAAAAAATAAGCACGTGCATACTTCAAATCACAAAATGGAGCCATACTAGCAATTTCATTGTTTAGATATGGGAGCTATAATTGCAGGAGTATGTTTTATTTTGCCCATGATTAGAACATTTGACGAGTGGATGGTATGTTGATAATTTTTGTATCGGTCAAAATGATTCTTTATGGTTTTCTGAAATTCTTTATTTTGTTTTCTTTTTTAGAGTGTATTGTGGTGGCTTGTGTATTTTTCGTTCTTTTAGGATGAGTAATTACAATTCTACATCTTCAGCACTTTTTTTTTGCACTTACATGATCCGCATTTGTCAAATGATTACAAGGTCATAATCACTTGTAGAGAATCAGTTTGGACAAAGATATTGTGAAAGGTGACTTGTTGATGCTACGTAAATGACTGCATTTTGTTGCATTCTCTAATTGCAGATGCAACACCTCCCTGCTCATCAAATTTGTAGATGAATCTAGCCAAGCCAAATACATTCAGATTGATGCCGGAAAGAATTTTAAGGAACAAGTTCTACGCTGGTTTACATCCTATCAAATTCCTTATGTGGATGCCGTAAGTGTTCCCATTGGAGAATTTTGAGTTCAATGTTTGTGAGCTGTGAGGTTTATTCTCATGTTGGTAAAAAGGATGCACATACACACACACTTTTGTTTTTTGTAAATCTTTAGATAAATTTACAAGTGGGAAACCTCAAAGTGAGGAAAACCCATCAGGAAGATCAGATACAATGGGAAGAACACAAAAGTGTTCCGTGATGTAAAGGCTCTAAAGCAACATAGAAGAGCTGTAGGATATCCGGGGATATGTCCCCAACATCAAGGGCAAAATGTAAGGATTTCTTAAGTGAAATCTTGAACGAAGGGAATGGATCCGCATCATGGTGATGGAACATGCGAAAATTGTGTTGACAGCACAAAGACCATAGAGCCCAAAATCTGACCCATGCGAAGAAGACCGCAAAACTTTGAAGGGAAGTGAGGAGAATGCCAAAAGCCCAGAACCGTTTGTGGAAAACTGCTGACGGAAAGCGGAGGTGCATACAGGCTGGTATGCTGTCAAGGAAGGCCTTGGTGGCACTAAGGAGAAATCCAATAGGGAGAATTCCCAACAAACGCCAAAGGAACAGACGTTTCTTGAGTGGCAAATGGCTTTTCTAGATTGTGGTAAGAGCCTGTCTCCACCAAAGATCAGATTTATGCAAAGACCATAACGCATTACAATGGTTAGCCAGCCAAGACTCATGCAAGAGAAGCATAAATGCTGCTGGCAGAAATGGCAACAAAAGGAGTGTCCCATAAAGTCCAGTCTGACATGCGACATCCATAGGCTATTGGTGGAATGGGCAAGAAAATGACCAGCATGCGCTCAAGCGCGCTCCAAGTCTGACGATAATGCACGCCCAAACCAAAGCGTGTAACTACTTGAGAAAAACAAAGCATAGTCCGAGACGCGTCAACCACATCATCCATCGTGCGTATGCCTCGGCAAGAGAGAGATTATGCGAGTCGTGGCGACCGGTCAACAAGAGTAAGAGAGAATTCCCTACTCCAGTGAATGCTTTCCAAGCGAAGCGAATTTCCATACGGTTGTCTACCCTGCCATGAATTATGATCCATAACAGCTTTCCAAGCAAAGTGTAAAATAGAGGTGACCGGGCAACTAGGAATATGAATGATCATCTTGCCAAACACAATTTCCCAAAGGGAGGTCTGCCAAAGACCAAAGGCGGAAGTGGTAACATGCTGACATAGCGAGGCAATCATGACTGTCCAAGACCGAGACTGTTCCGCAAGTGTAAGAGCGTGGCGGTGAAGATCCAAAATATTCAGCCCCCCAAAATGCTTTCGAGTGCAAAGTTTGTCCATTGATAACAAACGGAGCCCTTCTTTCGGGAATCAGATGTGCGCGCACTTGCACACGCCCACACACACACACACACAAATGAAATGTTATATTAACCGTCTTCTGAAGGCCAAATTGACCTATGAGACCAAACTAATACCATCTTGGTGGATCTAATACAATGTTTGGGTACAAACTAAAATGAAGTAGAGTAAAAGAAATAAAAAAGTAAAAGCTAAAATGAACATCAGTGTCCTAGGATGTTTGGCATGGGGTGCTGTCCGAGGATGTACTGCATTGGTCATTGAAAAGCATCGTCAATGTCCGCCTCTGTAAATAGTCGTATTGGACGTCTTCCATGTCGTGCTAGAATAGTCCTCATCCTCTGATGGAGTCTCCCCCATCGATGTCGTGGTGGCCCTCGTAGACCTGTGCGTCTAGCTCTCCCAAGCTCAATGGCTCTGTCAGTCAATATACCTCTGGTATAGGTGGACTCTAAAGTCTGCTGTGAAGCTTGCTCATCTGACTGTCGGATCTCGCTCTCTGCTCTAAAAGAAGTCAATGACTCTCCGTGAATGTCTCCCACTGTCTAATCTCCTCAAGTGACTCTCCTTGTGTCTGTGCAGCTCTTTCAAAAACAACTCCAGGTATCTTTGATCTTGATATCTCATGACTCTAGCCCATTGTCCAAATCCCTCTCTGAATAGACAGTCAAAGCAGCCTTGTATCTCATAGTATACTGGACAATGATGTATGTGATGTAATTGTGTCTATGGCTCTATATAACACAACTGGCAAATCCTGGCCTCTGTTGGTACTCTCCTAAATCTCCCAGTCTCAATCTCTAGCTGATGCGATGATGTGCGCATTTGACCAATAGCACATCGTATCTCGTAGGATAAATGAGTGTCAATATAGGCAACCCTGATCACATATCCATCCTCTGTGAGCTGGAGAAGATTCTCTCCGTAGAAAGTCATCTTCGTGCCAAGCTTTCGTGGCGGCTTTGTCTATGTCCTCTTGGTGCATGCTAATCAAATCCTGTCTGATGAGGCGGGTAATTTCGGTCTGTGTGAGGGACAAGGAGGGTGCATGCAACGAGCACTGGAAAGGGGTTAGTTTGTTCATGCTAAATCCATGTAGCTGAAATCAAGATGTCATATGTGCATACTGTCACAAACTGTTGACGTGTCAAGTCACTAAAGAAAGGAGCCATCGTGGGGATCCCAGCCGAGGGGCCTTAACCCTAAGTGAAGAAGCAAAAGAAGTTTCATCAACTTGCAAAGTTTTGCTGAGTGGCCTATTTTTAAAGAAGAGTTCCCACCAACTTATGGGACCACATGATTAAAGGCATTAAAATAAAGCATCCAGAAGACCTGCGAATTCAACTGATGACGTGGCAGCAAATGTCCGGACGGGGCCTTAACCCTAAGTGAAGAAGCAAAAGAAGTTTCATCAACTTGCAAAGTTTTGCTGAGTGGCCTATTTTTAAAGAAGAGTTCCCACCAACTTATGGGACCACATGATTAAAGGCATTAAAATAAAGCATCCAGAAGACCTGCGAATTCAACTGATGACGTGGCAGCAAATGTCCGGACGCTCTGTAAAACGCGCTGACAGGTTGCACGAAATTCCGCAATTTGTGCTGACATGCTGACGCGGCAGACTGTACGGAATTCCGCATTTTATGCTGTAGGTGTTGATGTGGCAGCTTATGGATTTTCGTAATTTGCGGGCTGGCAGCTTTTGGGCGCTAGTGCTTTTGGGACCAGGTGCAGGTTTGGGGCCAGTGCTCTCTTGGGGTGGAACTCCACCACTCCCCCGTCTCGTGTCATGCATCTTTCTTGCAGTTCAGTTGTTATTTGAAGCTAGGCGAGCATATCTATCTTTGCGAGATCCCAAATACTGTGTATAAAAGTGTATAAAAGAGACGGATCTGGTAAGGGCCTCTATGACTAGCTGGGGAATAGCAAGCTCTGCACGAATAATCTCGTGTGGTACAGAGGCCTTGGCCATAATCGTCCTTGAAATCATAGAGACCAGAGGCCTTTCCATACATCTCCATTCATGAGTACTGCCAGCGCGGCTATGATGGTCCCCATATCTGCACCCCATAAAGAATGGCTGAAGTAACCAATGTGTCAAATAGTTAGAGCTTTGTTTGAGGTTCTTGAAATTGAATCTGCGAACACATCCTCTCCATGCTCCCCAAAGCTGCATATGCTATCGTCAGTCTGGTCTCTGTTGCTCTCCTCAAGGAGAACTTTGGACCATGGAAGACCAAGTGTATGGGTTTGTATACTCAACCGTCTACTGACCATATGTGAAGGTTGGTGCAAATCGCTTGACCCACTGTGCTGTGGTGTTGAACACCATAACTTTGGTCTTGCCAAGGTTCACCGACAAGTCGCTATCACTAGCAAAAGTATGCAATGCATCCAAGTGTCGCTGCATCCCGTATGGCGAATCTGAGATCAACACAATACTATTTGCATACATTAATAATGAGACCTAGGTCCCCGCTAGCTGTGCTCCTCTGTCGCCTCCCCTCTCAATGTAATTTGAAACCTCATCTACATATAAACCAAACAATGTAAGGGAGAGTGAACATCCCTGTTTCAATCCAACAATGGCCTGAATATGCTCAAATAACCCCTTGGGAGTATGAGCCTGCCCCACGACTGTCTTATATAAAGCCATGACTCCCCATATCAGCTCTTTGGGTACTCCCATCTCTTATAGTCTTTGCATCAATCGAGCTCTGGGAACTGTATCAAATGCTTTGCAAAAATCCACAAAGGTACAGTAAATCCTCCTACCATGTGATTTGCTTTCCTCAATAAGAGCTCTGAGTGTCAATATATGATCAAGAGTAGAAAAACCCCTCCTGAAACCTTCTTGGCCTGATGCTCAAATGCCTGCTCTCTGTGCCCGTCTACTCAACTGCTGCTCAAGAATGCACACAATCTTGATAGTACAGTAATTCCCCAGTATCATGGGCTGTCCTGCCTTGAAGATAGGCACAATAGTAGACATGCTCCAACTATTTGGAAAACCCTCACACACAGCTCGGTTGAATATTACTGCAAGAAGCTCTGCAAGTATATCTCTACCATGTATAGAGTGCTCCGCCATCAATCTATCATGATCATATGCTCTCCTTGTCCTCATCTTGTCAATGGCTTCCTTTACCATCTCAACGATAAAGAAAGTGCATGTCTGTGAGCATGGCTCCAGAGGGTCGGGTAGAGATTGCTGCCCTGGAACTGTGTAAAGAGATGCTGCATATGCGCCCCAAATCTTGGTGGATGTGATAGTTAGTGGGGGGGAACGCTCATGGAAAAATCTCCATGCCTCACTTGAGTCTTGGCTCAGGAATAGCTGGTACAACTCCTCCTCTAACCGATCAAGATAAGTATTCTTCTTCCATCGCACTAGGTGCCGGAAGGCTATCCGTGATTGTCTATGAGTAATGGATCCCAAAAGCACCTCTCTCTGAAGTGTAGCTCTCGTCTCTCCACTCCTCATCATACCAACTGTTCTGGGGCATACTCCTAGAACGTCGGGTGTGTGGGTATGCCTCTATTGTTGCATCATGTAAAGTCTTTGTCAAGATCTGGGTAAGCTCCTCTAATGGGTGTCTTGACTCCTCTGTGGCTAGGCGTTTGTAAATACTATATCCATGTAGACAGAGTCAGTCTCTTATGTAAAAGTGTATCTAGTTTGTGTAGATGGATGGGCCAACGGAGCTGTACTAAACTTGAATGAAACGTAAACTCCTGACCCACGTCCTCTATGTTCTGATTTTACCTCGTGTCTACAAGTGGTCTTCTAGTGGTATCCCGTCGCTCTATGAAGTGTGACACCGGGAGTTTGATGTGTCTCAGAGTAAGAAATAATTGTCTCTTCCCTTGAAACTATCCTCAAATGCACCAACGTCTAGCTTCATATCCATTACAGCTCCATACTGCCATTTTAAGGCTGGTCTCATAGGTCTTGCATTGTCATGTAGCGCGTCTTTCCAGGATCACCACCTCCCCCCTCTATAGAAAGCAATTTTTCCCTTCTCCCTCGCAGCCTTGATTTCCGGCATCAACTCTTGCATGTGTGTATTTGGCGCTAAAGCGAGGTCATCTCCTAGAAATATCCAAGCTTGTTCAAGGATTGGTTTCTTCTTCAAGAACTCTCTTCTAGTTTCCACAGTAGGGAAACATAAAATGACCGCTCTTTCCTTAGAACTTCCCTCCCCACCGTTTCCTTTCTTCCCCACTCTCCATACACCTGTGTGTGTGGTTTCAGAAATGCTGATGTGTTGCAAGAGTTCTTTCACTCCTCCTTCCACATTTCCAATGTCCTTAAGCTCTGTGACATGCACGTGAAGGGCTCTTGTCTTTCTCTTCGCTCTTCCTTAACGGTCATATTGATAATGGTGGTTGTCAGTGTAGCTTCAACCATCTTGGCTTTTCCCTTCTTTGCAACAATCTTCAGCTTCAGCAACCTTCTTTTGCGTTTTGGTGAGGACATCTGTCCATGAAGTAGCTGTTCTCGACTTCTGCTCTTCCTCTTCCCGGAGAGTTTTCACCTGTTCTTTGATCTTTTCAAGCTCCTTAATCACTTAGGGCTGAATTTCTCCGTCTTTTCCAGGAATACTTTTACTCTTACAAGCTGCCAATTCTCCCTTACGTTCTTCAATCAATGTATCTTTTGCACTTGTGCGTTTTTCCGTATCTAATTTCCACGACTCACTAGCAGCTATAGCGTCATCTAACCTTTTTGCATCACAGCTTCCATTACCTGCACCTCTGTCCTCACAATAGCTTGCATCTCCCCTTTCAGTGCCATGTACATCTCATCACGCTTACTGAGCATCTCTTTATCGAGCTCTTTCCTCATATATGCATACATAGCATTTCTATAATTCTCCAGAGTTGCATGCATCTCTTTCTCAATGTCTCCCCTCATATGGTTCAATTCCGTCTTGATCATCACCTGTACCTTCTCAAATATTAGGTCACCCTTTAGCTCGAATTCTTTCCCTACTCTGAGAAAACCGGGTGACAATGTGCTGTCCCGACTTTTCCGCCTAAATGTAAATTTTGCTTTTGGCAGGGTTTGATATGCATTTGGATCTCTAGTACAATCACGAGGGCTAATGAGGTGTACAATGGAGAAAATACACAATGATGATCACCCCTTGAACTCTCTCTTGGGTCCTTGTAGTATGGCCTCAATGTCCTCCATAGTCAGCTCTCGGGGGGGGGGGGCTCAATGTCGCTCAAAGATAGCCTCTAATGTAGACCTCGTCTATGATGTGAAGATCCTTGTGAACGGCCAAGTTGGATGGCTCGATCAAGAGGGATGCCCAAATGAGGGTGTGACTAGGTAACCTGTGGTGGGCGATCCGAGGTAGTCCCTCTGTAAAAAGTAGTGATCTACCTTTGTATGGATCCTCTATGTGTAGGTCCTTTGCTCTTGAGGGTAGTGTGTCTGAGTCTATGGATCTCCAACAAGAAGAGACCTAGGCACCTCTGGTCATAGTAATCCATGATACGGGATAAGGGGCCAACACCCTCTCCAAATAAGCAATTGAAACGCCCACGGTTCTCATAGTATGCTGTGCACTAGCAGATATAATGCTCTCGTGTCTCTGGCTCTTTGTGGCAAAACTAGCATAATCTCTCCTCTAGGGGTATACCTCTGTATCGACCAATCTCTATCTCCAATTGGTGAGATGAGGTGCTTAGCTTACCAATAAAACATCTAATGCTATGATAGGTGGCTGTCCATATACGTGGGACGTGAGATAAACCCATCATTTGTAGTGCGGAGAAGATGGTCTCGAGACAATCCATCTTCGTTCCCAACTCATGTGACAGAGAGAGCCAAGTCCTCCTTGTATCCAACTGAATGAGATCATGTCTGATACGGCTACTCTTTGAAGGTGTGAGGGTGATGGATGGTGCATCTAGGGAATACTGAAAAGGAAATCCATGTAGCTCAAGCCAAGATGATATGTGTGCAAACCAACATGGAGTATCAGCCTCAATGGCCAACTCTCATGATGACTCGAGCGCTAGTTGTGCATATCTGTCGTGTGAGAGAAAGCACGTCTACTAATTTTAACACCAATATATGTATAGGAGTCTACATACTCCGCAATCTCTTGTCAATGTATAAAAGTTGGTCCTGATCCTGACCCACTGCGCTATAGTATTGAATACCATCACCTTGGTTCTGCCAAGGTCGATGGAGAGCCCACTATCATGTGCATAAGCATGTGACGCATCTAGATGTCTCTGCATACCCTCTGGAGAGTCTCAAATAAGCACAATATCATCGGCATAGAGCAATAGAGGTATCCATGTACCAAACAACGATGCCTCTCTGCTGCTAAATGGACTATTTTCTTATTTTCTAAGTAATTTCTTTTTCATGAAATTAGGATCTTTTATGTGTACACTTGAATTGTTAAAGTAAAAAACTGTAGATCTACTGGAACCCATAAAATCCATCAGGAACGGACATCTGTGATGTATCATATGACGTGTGACATTAAGCATCGTGAAGGAGTTGTTTTGTAAGTTTAGTGGGAGAGACTGGGGAATGGGTATTCCCGATGTGTGAGAGCATGGGTGATGGGAGCATCGGTTAGGGAATATTCCATTGTTCTGGGAGGAAATTCGAATTGGGTAAAGGATTACGTGTAAAGATACAAGCACAAGAATGTAGATGGATTTTGAGAAGCTTTTGATAAAAAGCAGGATGTTTTTAAAGCATCGTGAAAGAGTTGTTCCGTAAGTTCGGTGGGAGAGAAAGGGGAATGGGTACTCCCAATGCGTCATAGCATGGGTGATGGGAGCATCGCTTAGGGAATATTCCATTGTTCTGGGAGGAAATTCGAACTGGGTAAAGGATTACGCTTAAAGATGCAAGCACAGGAATGAAGATGGGTTCTGAGAAGCTTTTGATAAAAAACAGGATGTTTTTAAGTGTTTTTCGGGAAAGCATCTGCTTTCTTGTGAGGAAATCTATGTGTGCATTGCGTCTGTGCAATGAAGTTGCATCCAAGGGACGCCTGGGGAGTGCTATGTAGAATCATTTTGCAGCTCACAAGTTTTTATTGAGCTTTTGAACACATACACACTGATTCAATAAGTGGCCAGTTGCCCACTTAATAAGTGGGCAGCCACCTATTAAATAAAGTAGATCCAAGAGGAGGTGCCCCCTTTATGGCTGAAAACAGCGATCACTCTCTCCTCTCTCTAGAACTGCTGGCGCCTGCTATATCTCTCTTCTCCAGCTATTCTAGCGCCACGTGCATCTGCTATTACTAGGGGAGTTCCACCGGCTATTCCTGTCGCAGCGAGGAGCCTATAAAAGCATCCCTAGCGCTCTCTCTTTTCCCAGTTTCGCAAGTGATCGTGACAAGTGGAAATATGGAGGTCGTTTTTCCATACTAGGAGCGACAAGTGAAAGTTGTGCAAACGCTCTACGATTCATTGCTTTTGTGTTTGTGCTTTTTGTAGATACTCTATCACGAAGGAGGAGCAAGGAGGCTCCGGCCTATGCTTAGGGATTCCGGAAATGGAATTTGGAACAGTCCGCGGAGCTTCACGCTTGGAGTACAGACGGGAAAGGTATCTTGATTGAGAGCTAGTCTCTTGGATTCCCCTAACGGGAAGGAATCGACCATCGAGTCTAAGACCTAGAACGGAGGGGCTAGTTGATTCTTGTGCTTGTAAAACAAGAGTCTCCCTAAATAATGACTCTCTTTAAGGGGGGGACCAATGCATCTTCTAGTCCCCAATATTGTGTCGATCTTCTCCCTCGTCTCTTTTGGTCAATATTCTATTTATTTTCAGCTTATTGATTCTTCGTGTGCGCTCCCCTTTGTGACACCCTCTATCCCCTACTGTCTCAATATAGTCCAAAGAAAGTCGGAGAAAGTGGGCATCCCGCTTCACCCCGATAGTAGAGTGAAAGCTTTGAAAGACCCTCTACTGTCCGTACTCTCCCTATAACTGTCTCATAGAGTGCCATGATACCCCATACAAGCTCTTGTGGGACACCCAATCCATGTAGTCTGTGTACCAATCTGGCTTTTGGGACTGTGTCAATGGCTTTGCGGGAATTCACAAAGCTACAATAATCCTCCTTCCATTTGCTCTGCCCTCCTCAATTATCACTCTTTAAGTGTGAAAATATGATCACGTGTAAAGAATCCCATCCTGAATCCAACCCGTCATGAAGCTCGTACACCCTCTCTCTCTAGTATAGTTTGGCCAATGAGTGGCCAATCATGACATTGCGATAGTTAGTTGGCAGGGTCGGATCTCAAGACTTAAGTAGTGGTACAATCGTACACGTTGTTGGGGATATGTGTTCGAGAGGTGAGTTGAGAAGGCATGGGGCCTTCAGCTGGGAGAGATGAAGAGAGAGAAAACAACACACATATAGACGACTGCGAATAGGAACCCAATGTAGCAGGCTGCGGTGTCACTTTCACAGGACACACAGTTAGTACAGTTGGTCTGGTTTGGTTCACACTGGACGGACTCTCTGGGCTGGGCAGTGACACGTGGCAGGGATATGGACAGTGGTCTAGTGGACATCGTGGCCAGGTCACCACCACCACTCAGTTTGGAGATAGACTTAGATGGCTGACATTTATGAGTCGTTGGTGGCTCTTTATGGTTGTACATATGAGTAGTAGCTGTTTGGTCATCATTATTATCTTCTTCATATATATGGTCTAGCGTCGTCGTCTAGAGTAGTGAGTCTATACACACAGCACTTCTGCACCATCTCTGCACATCTGAGCCTGGACACCCCCATTGTACCCGTGGGTTTTGGCCTGGAGCTGAGTGTGCTGCCACGCCAGAGTCTGTACTGGTTCCTTGAGATAGTCGAGTTGATATGTTCTAGTCTGCTGCTGTGTCTCTGTGTTGATTTGCTGTTATCTATTGTTTCTTGTGTTTTCATTTTGTTTTGAGTGAGGTGTCACGCACATTGCACTGAGGAGCACCCACTGTAGAGAGCACGACACACTATCCGCGCTACAGGTGCTCTCAAGCCGTGGGTGTAGATACTTATGTGCTTATTTTCAAAGGCTAAGAGGAGTAGCAGCCTTTGTGGCAACGGCGAAGCCCCAAAGACATGGAGAACTCTACGAGCTTCCATCATGAAGCAATTCCTTGCAAACGATGCCAAGGACAAAGTGCTCACCAAATGGCGAAGTTTGAAGCTACTCTTCAACGAGTCTAGCCATAAATATGTAGACAAGTTTTGGGATTTACATCTCAAAGCTACAGTCTTTCAAAGGATAGACTTTGCCAAATAAAAGCAACAATTTGTGCGGGATTACCTGATGAAATGGCCGAGTATGTCAACTCACAATGGCCTAGCACTATCACCGTAGTGATCCACTACACTATGGTTGCTTCACGGGTCAATTTTCAACAAGGGGCGAGATGAAATTTCAAGCCCATGGAAAACAAGGATAGAAATGAAGCTAAAGGGAAGAGCAATCTTCCCAAGGCAAAACACCAACACCAACAACAACAAGGCCAAGGAGAAAGGAGCTTACAAAGGTAAAATAAGCCCTCTCCCAAAGAATTAGAGGCTTTTCAAAAAGACTATAAATGCTTTAAGTGTGAGGAGCAAGGACATGGTTATTGTTTTTGCCCCAAAAGAAATGTACACCATGACACTCCTAGAGCTTCCATGGTTGAAGCTCCAAAAGAGGATACTCATTGCAAAGCCTCAATTTTCAAGTATCATGGCTTGCCAACATCCATAGTGTTGAACAAAGATCTTAGAATGACCAGTAATTTCTAGAAGGGTCTCTTTGAGAATTTAGGAAGTAGATTAAAATTCTCTTTCGGCCTATCATCTACAAACGGTGACCAAAGTGAACTAACTAATCTAATGATTCTTGAATCTACTAAAAGCTTATGTCATGGAAGTAGATCAACGTTCTCAATAAGAGAAGTACCTACCTCTTATAGAGTATGCGTACAATGACAATGTACATACTTCTATGGGGAAAGCACCTTTCGAAGTTAAAGAGGGAAGATCCAAAAGTCCCTTACTACTTAAAGTACATGGGAAGATCTTCGTTGCTGATGAATATAGCCGAGACTCACAAGAATCTTTTCCAAAGATTAAAAAGTTTATATCCATCTCACAGCAAAGGCAAAAAGGGCTGCTACTAATAAGCACAGAAGAGCCTTAGCCTTTAAGAAAAACGATTGGGTCTTGCGGAAGTTTCTAAAGGCTCCTCTAAGGCATACTACGGGCAAGAATCCTACAAGCCACCAAGAGTATTATGCTAAACTAGCAAAAAGATACTATGGTTCTTTCTTTTAAAATTCTTAAGCCAATCAATGAGATGGTTTATTAGTTAAAGTTGCCCAACCATTGACTCATTCACAATGCTAACCAAGTGAGCCTACTCGAGCCTTACAAAGGAGAGCCACCAAAAGAACCAAAAATGGAGGACCCGCCAGAGATCGAAGATCAAGAAGGTGTAGCAGCCCGAATCGATTCTTCGACACGAAGACAAGGTAAAAAGAAACGGTAACGTTATCCAATGATATCTTGTTAAGTTTAAAAATTATCCTTTTAAAGATGCTAGATGGATGCAAGGGACCTAGCTTAAGGATAATATGCACCTTGTTAATGCTTACAATGCTACACTACAGTAAGCAAATGAAAATGCATTCTAAATGAACAATGTTTTTGTCTTATAAGACTCATTGTCTCTACTTTTGTTGTGCACAAAATTTAAGAAATATGTATGCTTAGGATCATGTTTGTGGTGACAACGTCTCCCGAACACCAAGTAGAACTTGTCACTCTACTTTGAAAGTATGATATGGACTAAAGAGCAGACATGCTTACGGCAGCTAAGTCTCCCAAGCACCAAATGGATTAGTCATCATGGAATGATGTCGTAGGGTAAAAAGGGATCCTCTACCAGCTAAGAAACATGGACTAATGACTAAGCTTTATCTTCTCTACCTTGTAGTCGAGGACGACTATGATTTCAAGAGAGAGGTAATGTCATAAAATATAATATCTAACTTTACCAAATGATTTTCTCATATTAAACTGATCATCAAATAAAAGGGGAACAAGAGTTAGGATATAGATATGTGCTTCTAGACCTATCTCAACAGGGGACCAAAATAAAAAATGGTTGCATCTCAATAGGGGTCCAAAAGGAGACGGTCTACCAAAGAGCAATGTGCAATAAGTGCTTCTAGATTTACCTCAGCAAGGGACCAAGAGGGGAGATGGTTACATCTCAATAGGGATCCAAAAGAAGGTAGTCCATCAAAGAGCAACGTGCATCTAATGGAGCTTAAAAGATCTTAGGGTTAGCTTCATTAAAGACCTTCACAAGTTAGTGTTAAAAAGTCCTTTGACCTTACGCAAGCTAGGGCTAACCTCGAGGTGGGAATCCTACCTAAGCATGAGGTGCTAAGATGCTTAAAGTGGTTGTGGGAACCTTTCCCAAAGCTTGAGGTGATTTTTATGCTTAAATGACTAAGGTTTTTGAAATGTTAAATTCAAAGATAAATTCTCAAGAGGCATGAACGTTTCCATGCTTGACTGACCAATGCTTGAAGTATTCAATTCAAAACAAATGACTTAAGAAGCATAAAAGACACATGCTTGCTTGATTGACCAAGTCCTTGAAGTATTCAATTCAATCAAATGACTTAATAAGCATAAAAGACACATGTTCAAATGATCCTCCATATGTGGCCCTCATGATGTGCTTGAATGCTATTGGATAGGTTTTAAAGGGGTCCAATGAGAATTTAGATACATAAAAATAAATAATTAAGTTCTTTCTCTCAAAGAAGAAAAAAAGGACACACGTTCAAATGAAATAATAAAATAATGAGAGAGAGAGAGAGAGAGAGAGAGAGAGAGAGAGAGCATGAGAGGGGGGTATACTCTCCCACACACACACACACACACATTCTCTCATTGTGTGGAGTGCAAAGTGCAAGAGCTCCATCTTCTTCTCCAAGTTTGTTGAGAAGTGGAGAGCCTACACCAACACTCTTCGCTATGGAATACAAATCCAACCAAGAGCCATGCTTCAATGCTTAAGCTTGCCATCTTCCTCCTCTTCATTACTATGCTATTATGCTATGCTAAGCAAGAAGAGTGATTATAAGTGAGGAACTATTTCTTTCTCCTATGAATGATTCTTCTTCCTCTTCCCTACCTTCATTTCCCGGTAGCTCTCTCCACCTTCGAAGGTGTTTGAGGCCTTGGGACTGAGGCTTGGGATAGTTAATGCTTTTTGCAAAGTTTATGTTATGCTCGTGATGCATGAAGCTTTCCATCTTCATAGCATCACCAAGGTCACAAGGAACACAAAGATTGTATTGTAACAAGTCTCTCTTGATGGGAGAATCTATAATACAAACGCCTTTTGGAGGGGGGACCGGCTCCAAGTGCAAAAGTGCTGTGTGTAGCACGGATAGTGTGTCGTGCTCTCTACAGTGGGTGCTCCTCAGTGCAATGTGCGTGACATTGCACTCAAAATAGAATGAAAACATTGGAAACAATAGATAACAACAAATCAAACAGACACAGCAACAGACCAAAATATATCGACTCGACTATCTCAAAGGAACCGGTACAGACTCTGGTGTGGCAACACACTCAGCTCCTGCCCAGAACTCACGGGTACAATGGGGGTGTCGAGGCTCAGATGTGCAGGGATGGTGCAGAAGTGCTGTGTAGCGTGGATAGTGTGTCGTGCTCTCTACAGTGGGTGCTCCTCAGTGCAATGTGCGTGACATCGCACTCAAAACAGAATGAAAACACAGGAAACAATAGATAACAACAAATCAACACAGAGACACAGCAGCAGACCAGAACATATGGACTCGACTATCTCAAAGAAACCAGTACAGACTCTGGCGTGGCAGCACACTCAGCTCTAGCTTAGAACTCACGGGTACAATGGGGGTGTCGAGGCTCAGATGTGCAGGGATGGTGCAGAAGTGCTACGTGTATAGACTCACTACTCTAGACGACGATGCTGGACCATATATATGAAGAAGATGATAATAATGACCCAACCACTACTACTCATATGTACAACCATAAAGAGCCACCAACGGCTCATAAATGTCAGCCATCTAAGTCTATCTCTAAATTGAATGGTGGTGGTGACCTGGCCACGATGTCCACTAGACCACCGCCCGTATCCCTACCACGTGTCACTGCCCAGCCCAGAGAGTCTATCCAGTGTGAACCAGACCAGACCAACTGTACCAATTGTGTGTCCTGTGAATGTCCTGTGAAAGTGACACTGTAGCCTACTACACCCAACAGGAGTACTATATCATTAAAACTGGAATAAACTGTACAAGGTGTGGTCTAATTGACCTCTAACAATTACCATGATGGTAATAAAGACTTTGAGTAAAGCTTAATCAATAGCTCTAGCATTGATAGTCAATCGAAACCGCTGCTTGGCTCCCAATCGATCATGATATCCAAGTTTTCTCGATGCATGTTGAAGCCCTCATAGCCACATGCACTTGAGCCCCTCGATAAACGTAGACTGGCCCTCACTCCAAATATTGATAACTGCCCATCTGCTGTCAAGCTCACTCTTATTTCCCAAAGCCTCTCTTTCTTCTCTGTCTTTATTTCTCTTGCACCCTTGAACATGGAAATTGCGCTTCAATCCTTTTGCTTCTGTGAACATGCAAACCTAGAAATCCTCTGCAACAACCTGATGTCCTTGTATGTATGATAGAGAGAGATTATCCTCTCCCCTTCTTGCCCTAGCTTCTGCTATCGAGCTTCATCGAAGAGAGAGAGAGAGAGAGAGAGAGAGAGAGAGAGAGAGAGAGAGAGAGGAAATGAAATGTTATATTAACGTCTTCAAACGGCCAAAATGACCTATGAGACCAATCTGTTACAAAATAGTGAATCTGATACCATGTCTGGGTACAAAAGAAATAGAATAAAAATACTACTACTACTAGAATCCATCCACATCTGCACTCTGGATGTCGAGAGTATGGCTCGAATCGTGTGCTGCTAAACGGGCTATCTTCGAGGCTGGCTTGGATGGGGAGTAATCCGCATCCGAGCGTCCTCTAGATAGGCGTGATTGCAACGAGTGCCTGGCCCAAGCCCAAGTGGAGCGAGCCGTACGTAAAGCAACCTCCTCTGTCCAGGAGTCCTCATGAATGTGTACATAGCATGGCAAGCACTGTGTATTGGCAAAGAAGTAAACCACAATGTGTCTACATCCTGTTGTATCTGGAGGGGTCACCGCAAACTTGGCCAATGGCCACAAAGTCTGAAGCATGTCTGTAACTCCTAGTTCTCCCATGTGGTGAGAGAACTCTAGGACCTGTGTGTGCAACCACCCCAACACTGAGACGAGAGTCCACTCAGTCTGGTCCCTGCCGCAGAGGGGAAAAGAGAAGCCAATTGTTGAGTCCAAGGCCTCTGTCCCCCTAGCTGCAAGGAACAGAACATGGACCCTGAAGCAAGCTGCCTCATGGTCTGCTGAGGGGTCGCCGAGAAAACGAGTAAAGTCGTAGTCGAAGAAGTCCCATCGGCGCCGGATGTCGATGCTCGTTAGACCACGAGGGATAGCTGCAAAGGGAGACGTTTGTACCTGTAGAGGGGGTCGCAAGAAAGGCTGTCCCTCTCTCGCCAAGCGACTCGTGGCAAAGGCGTTGCCAAGAGATCTCCTAGCAGCCGGAGATGGCCCTGCTCCCTGGGTCAACTGTGGAATTGGAGCGGGAGGGGGGGGAGTAGGAGCAGGGGGAAGAGGTGGAGAAGAAAGGCGGGGGGAGCGGCAGGGGTAGAGGGGCAGGGGGAAGAGGCGGCGGGAGCAGGAGACGGGGGGAAGGATGATGAGGAGGGGGGGAACTCTGGGGGGGGAGGGGCTGTCGAGGGTGAAGCTGAGGTGGGGGCTGGAGCAGGGACCTCATCCTGCTCAAGAGGACCGAAACGGTTCCCAGCGGGAACCCACTACTGCTGGGCAGGCGCCTGAGGACCACTCTGAGTGCCAGGCTATCGCTATGGCCCTTGCTGTCGTCGACCACAGACCTGCTGCCATCCCTCCTCCGCTGGAGCCCCAGACTCAGAGGGTGGCTCTGTATTTGTGCGCTGTGTTTCTGTCTGTGGCTGCTGGCCAGTCCTTGCAGGTTGGGGCTGAGTCTGTGGTGTAGGTCGAGGCCTCCTCCGTGGATAGGCCTTCGCAAGATGGCCCATTTGTCGACAAATGAAGCACTGGTTCGGGAGGCCCGAATACTCCACGCTCTGTCTAAACCAACCTCCACTCACCCGAGGCAGAAAGAATGACCTTCGGGAGCGTGTGAGTGTCCCTAACCAGAACGCAAACTGAGGGAATGCCAGCCGCCTTGGCAGCTACTAAGGTTGTCGTGCGAGGTGTCTCCAGGACAGTCCCAATCGCTAAGCCTATCCTGGACAAAAGTGGTAGGTACTCCCTCCGCAAACCAGGAAAGCAGACAGAGATGGGGATGTCTGCCTCCTCTACCAGAACATCCGAAGCAGGGTCAAAACCATGTCTCCATTGTCGAAAGTGGGCTCGAGCTGCTTAGATGGTCAATGGACTCATGGCGATGACCTTGGATGCCATCTCGGAGGTCTCAAACTCGATCTGATGTAGCCTCGTTCGAGTATCTATACGTCCAAGATCTTACCCACCTCTACGAGAAGGCGGGCCTGGAGAAGGTCACGCAAAGGAGAAACCTCACCATGCGTATGTTTAGCCAAGCTGCAAGCTGGGTCGGGTGCTTAGAATCTTGCAGATGACAGAAGTCACCTGCAAGCGCTCTACCTCTGTGGCTAGGCTCGCTTGCTCTGTCGGTGAAAGAGTAAGTCGAATGGTGGGCTCAGCGGGGTTGGGCGAGGGGGCTTCGGATGAGTCTCTCTGTGGTGGAGCCGGAGCCTCCATCTGTGTCTGCTGCTGTGGCAGAGAAGAAACGGAGAAGAGTCGGAAAGAGTAGTTCCTCTGCAACAAACCCTGACGAGCACTGCCTAGAAATCCAGCACTGTCTGAGGCAGTCGAAAGAACACCTTTGGGGAGAGAAAGGCTGAAAGCGAAATGAGTGGTAGGGGGGGGAGGGGCTGGAAATAGCAGCGGGCGGGGGTTGTGGCGGGCGCGCGCTGGCTGAAAACTGTTGCTACAAGCAGCGAGAAGCGCACGGCAGCAACAGCCCACGCGCAGCAGGGGAGGGGGCGCGAAGGCAGCAGCGATGGGGGGGGGGGGGGGAGGGGGGGGGGGGGCGAAGGTAGCAGGCGAAGGGGGGGGGCGCGTAGGCAGCAGCGAGTGCAAGCAGGTTCCACGACCTAAATTGTTGAGATTGGTTTTTTAGTTTGAGGTCTCATGAGGTGACTTTTTCTACCTAGATCACGGCCAAAGAAAGGGTTATGTGCTTGTTGGTTGTCACACAAGAACTGGAATCTTCTGAATCTTCAGCTTTCTTAGCGTGTATTAAGGCTTCCAATTGGCAAGGGGGAGGTTGAGGAAGTTGTTGCCTCTTAGACCTCTGAAGGATCCTCTTGCACAAGGAAAGGATCAATAAATCTTCGACTTTACCACCATCAGATAAGAAAGACTTAAATGTAGGGCATGGCTCGCGAGGGGGAACTTGTCCAGCGTCGCGGTGTTCACGACCGAGTACTCGACTAGGGTCGGATATATGTGCCACTAAGTCCGACAATGTCCGTCTATCTTGATATGGCTGTTTTCTTTTTCAGATGAGATCCTTTGGAAGCTTCATGTTGCTGCTTCTGTTTGCTGATGATTCCAATAAGAAGTTGGCTGCCGAGAACTGTAACTTTTCTAAGAATATTCATGCTGAGACTTTTGTTGCTCACAGAAGATACTTTGTGTCTAGTTGTCTCTGAGAAACCATGCTTTGGGTGAGAAAATTTTGGTTCCGAAGGCTTATGTTTGAGTGGTTCTTCCTGATCGACCAATGAAGCGTTGGAAGAAGATGGCAGAGAAACTGCATATGTAGTCTGAGAAGAAGTTGGGTGACTCCGAGAAGAGGTTTGCATCTGCATCTGCATCTCGCGAGTGTGAATCGATGCGAGGCTTGTTGAAAGTGCTGCCATCTGCTCTTTGAAAACTGCTATCGGGTCCCCGGGTGGAATTGAGTTCATGCCATCTTGTGATTTGGCCATGCCGACTGTTCAGCCAAAGTAATTGTTTCTCTGAATAAGCTTAAGAACTAATAATTTGGGAGCGGAAACTGCGTCTGGAACGGGTTCCGGCTTTGGAGTCAGGGAATCGGGAATTTGTGACGACCTCGGGTCCAAATGTCCAGAATCACGATTGCCTCACGTGCAAGAGGGTTTTTGGGTAAGATTTCTTTTAGAATTGCGTCTATGTACGAGAGGAAGCTTAAGCGTACATAGTTGTCGTTGGCCATGGCGCACACGCAAGAAATTTGCAGCACCAAAAGCAAGCAGGAGGAGACAACGTTTGAATTCTCGAATTGCTGGCTTTCTTTTTTTTTTTTAATGTTTTCTTTAATGTTTTTTGTTTAATGGCCAATTGAAAGGGTGCGTTCAAATGGCCCTTTGATTAATGTGAGTGGGTTCACATGGGTTTTTAAAAATTTGGGTAAATTTTGGGGATTGGCGCCCTCAGTGAGTTTAATAAATCTTGCGCTGGCTTATTAGTTGGTTGTAATAAAAAACCATGTGCTGCTCTATAAGTGACCTGCGTAGACTTTTTACGAAAGGCTGCCAGCGTAAGGACTTCAACGATTGGTGAGGAGGCGCCAGGCTAAAGGGCACGCTAGAGGAGGAGACGTGTCGAAGAGGCACGGGCAGCCAATATGTCATGCGCCAAGAGGTGCGAGCACGAAGAGGCAGCAGCCAGCGTGGAAATGCAGCCTGCGTTTCAGAATTCAGCAGTGTTTCCAGAAATTCAGCCAACCCTTGTGAAAGGGTGTAATCCTCTAGGAAGGGGTGCCACGAAAGTGGAGGGGTGCCCTTTTGCGAAGAGGTGCCCAAGTGTCCTTTCACATGAAGAGGACATGGAGAGGTGCGAGCTCAAAGGCTCAATTCAGCCAGCGATTCAGAAATTCATCGATTTCAATAATCCAGCACTTGTGCACAACGGCATGCCACTTTGGGGAAGGGCGAGGGGTACTACCCGAGAAAAGGGCACGTGAAGAGGCACCAACAGATGGGTTCTCGAAATGCACCGGGTACGTAGCCGACACACATCTGTGTTCTGTTCTTTATTTATAGAATTGGAACATAAAAATTCATGTTACCTTATACGCGTATGCGTGTGTGTACCACCTTTCTTCTGCTTCCATACAATTCCTGGAAGGGGATAGGGTGTAGCGCCGAGGGTGAGAGGTTTACAACCTTCAGGTCCTGGAAATTTTTTCTGCTCTAATACCACTGTGAGGATTAGTGGTGCTAATCCTATAATTAAGACTAAAACTTCATACTTAAGATCAAACTGAGACTCAAGACACTGAATGTGGGTTTGATACAATAGGCTCCTTATATAGGAGACGAAGAGACACAAATGAAAAGACACGTCTCATGGTGAAGAGACGCGACTTTAGACGTAAAGACACATTCTTTTGGCGAAGAGCTGCAAACATTGGACGAAGAGTCGCAACCATAGAGCGAAGAGGTGTGACCAGTCGTCGAAGGGTGTGGCTTTTGGCGAAGAGGCTCGTCTCTTGAGCGAAAGGTCGTGACCATCCAAGCGTAGGGGTTCTCCTTGGCATGGCACTTTGCGTATCCGCAACTAGGAGTAGATGTGATACTGCAACATAGTCACAATCGTGACAATATGCCCTACTGGTCCGCATCCTGTCAATGGCTCTCTTTACCATCTCAGTGGTAGAGAAGGTGCTAGTAGGTGGGCATGGCTCTTTAGGATCTAGAAGGGGGTCCTGTCCAGGAACCGTATATAACGATGAGGCATATTGGCCCCACATGAGGACAAGTAATCATTGGGGGAGGAGAGTGCTCATGAAAGAATCGCCATGCCTCTCCTAAGTCACTACTCAAGAGCAGCTAATACAAGTCTCGCTCCATCTGGGCCAAGTAAGCTCGTCTCGTCCGTCGCACAAGGCACCGGGAAGCAATCCGAGATTGTCTGTAAGTGAAGACTCCTAAAAGAAGATCCCTCTGAAGCTCGGCTCTCATCTCTCTGCACTCCTCATCATACCAACTATTCTGGGTTATGCTTCCAAAATATCGCCTTTGACCCAGCTGAGTGTGTGGGTATGCCTCTGATGTTGCACCATGCAGTGTCTCAGTCAGTAAAGTGGTGCGCTCCTCCACTGAGAGGCCAGGACGAGCTGTGCATAGACGGCTATAGATCTCCTCAGTATAAATCGAGTCAGTCTCTAGTGTAAATGTATAAGGGATATGTGACCTGCCTCCTGATGTCTGGGTTGTAGTATACTGAAATGAAACAGACAATGTCAAAAGTGCATGATGCACTGCTACGCTCACTGGTCTGGCTCCCACTAAGAAATCCTGAATACAAGGAATAAAGCTCGGCTATGCCATAACATAGTCCACTGTACTGGCCCTGTGTCTGTGTGGAAAGCATGTATCGCTGTAAGCCATTAAGTATGGCTAACCCATGTATAGTCGTCATCTTCGTGAGGTATCTCCCATACTCCGTTTGCTCTTTGTCATGTGAGCATCTTTCAAGCCCCAACTCACCCACATCCAGCTCTCTAAGCATTTCATCTGAAGTGTCATAGAAGATTGTCTGAGAGTTGCCCGTTCGGGCATTGAAGTCCCTTAGGAGGATGATATCACCATCCCTAGAAAACTCCCATATATCATCATATAGTATAGAGAAAGGCGACTATCCTCTGGATGTAGCATATACTGACGTACTGGGGGGGAAGTAACATATGGCAATGTATAGAAATCGTCCTGTGTCAGCTCTCCGCCTCACCCACATGTATCTAGCATGATCATCTCTCCGTACAATATGTAGTAGTGGCTGTAACTCCTCCCTAAATAGCACTGCTACTCCTCCTGAACCTCTACTCCCATGCTCAGATCTCGCGACTGTCCTGTGGGCTGTCTCCCATTTGTATCCCACCACATGTGGCATAAGCTGTCCAGGGGCCTGATGAGTCTCTGAGAAAAAAACAATGGCCCTGTCTCTGAAACTGTCCTCAAAGGCACCGACATCCAACCTCATAGATCCATTACAATTCCAAGTAGCCATCTTTAGTGTCCCATAGGTCTCACACCGTCATGTAGAGCGCCGCTCTACAATCACCACACGACCATCTCTGTAAAAGGCCATCTTTCCCTTCTCCCTTGCCGCCGTAATCTCTGGCATTACCTCTCTCATATGCGCAAGCTGTGAGAGAGTGAGATCATCACCGAGGAAAATACCTGTCTTCTTGTGTGTGTGTGTGTGTGTGTGTGTGTGTGAGAGAGAGAGAGAGAGAGAGAGAGAGAGAGAGAGAGAGAGAGAGAGAGAGAGAGAGAAATGAAATGAAATGTTATATTAACGTCTTCAAAAGGCCAAAGTGACCTATGAGACCAGAAAGTTACAATGCGGTGTATCTGATACAAAGTCAGATTAACAAAATAAATTAAACTAGGATAACAAAATATAAATACTGCGGGATCCTAAACTAAGCAGTACAATGTGAAGACAATATGGGAGGGGAGTAGAGATCCATCTTCATCTGCACTCTGGACGACGAAAGAGTATGGCTTGAATCTTTTCACATAGCCTCCTTCGAAATTGTGTAGCTCCTCTCCTCCCTCGGGGTCGTCTATATCTCCCTAGCTCCAATGCTCGGTCTATGAGAATGCCAGTAGTGCGGGTAGACCTCTCCACCGTCGCTGGTTGCTCCTCTGTCTGTTCTTCTGGGTGTACAGTATCTAGTGTAAAGAAATCTGTGATCTGTCTCTGGGGATGTCTCTCTTCACCTCTCCTCAGTAAGGTTTCTCTATGCTTGTGTAACTCAAGTAGATAAAGCCCAAGACATCTTTGATCCTCATAACTCATGACCCTAGATAGAGGCCCAAAACCTTCTCTGAATAGACAGTGAAAACGGCCTCGTATCTCATAGTACACTGTGCAATGACATATGTAATGTACTTCTGTCTCTGGCTCTAGATGGCATAAGCGGCATATTCTGTTATTTGCTGGTGTCCCTCTGAATCTGCCAGTCTCAATCTCGAGCTGATGTGAGGACGTGCGTATCTGGCCAATGGCACAACGCAAACCATGCGAAAGATGCGTGTCCATATAGCTAGGTCGAATTACAAACCCATCCCCCGTGAGGTGGAGAAGATGCTCTCGATAGAAAGCCATCTTTGTGCCCAACTCTTGTAACGGCTCTATCCATGTCCTCCTCGTGTCCAACTGGATCAAATCCTGACGGATGAGTCTATTGAGAGAGAGAGAGAGAGAGAGAAATGAAATGAAATGATATATTAACGTCTACAAAAGGCCAAAATGACCTATGAGACCAACTGATTACAATGATGAGTCTAGTACCAAGTCTGGGTACAAACAAAGAAAACTACAAACTAAAAACTGAGATAGGAGTGCTACCGACTCCTATTGGTGGCTGGTAGGCTGAACAATGGTGTCATGCCACAAAGTTACAAAGTGGGGATAAGTGTCACCATGATACAATATAGCAGTAGCAACCGAGATAGGAGTGCTACCGACTCCTATGGGTGGCTGGTAGGCTGAGCAATGGTATCAGAGAGAGAGAGAGAGAGAGAGAGAGAGAGAGAGAGAGAGAGAGAGAGAGAGAGAGAGAGAGAGAGAGAGAGAAATGAAATGAAATGTTATATTAACGTCTTCTAAAGGCCAAAGTGACCTATGAGACCAGAAAGTTACAATGCGGTGACCAGAGAGAGAGAGAGAGAGAGAGAGAGAAATGAGAGAGAGTAGCCGAGCTTCCCTCACCGTATTCCTGCTTCATATCCTTCACCTTCGTATCCCCTGGTTCATCTCTCCTTGCTTTGTATCCTTTTTGAGAGTCCCCCGATACTCCCCCTTTTCCCCTCTTATGCTCCCCCCTCCACCTCCCCGCATCAGTCATGGTGCCGTGACTGACGTGGCGTGGGAAGAGGGTTGATGAGGTGGCAGTAAGGCTCGGCAGGGTGCACCATTTCCTCTGCAAATTGGACCGAAAAGGGGCGCCAGGGCTTGTTGAGCAGCTTTTTCTTCACACACGAGCTCATCCGAGCACTACCCGGGCCTGAGCGAGCCATCCAAGCTCCCCAACGCTGCCTTTCACATTGCCAATGCCATTGCCCTCTCTATTAACCTCCTCATTCACATTATATGTCTTATTTATTTAATGGGCGGCCAACCCTATTGGGCAGCCACCCCTATTGGGCGGTCACATAATCACAACACTAAGCTTACATATCGTCCAAAACATTGTTAACCACAACATGTTTCTCCAGTAGCCGCCCACAGGCATTTACATTCAATCAAGGCCCTGCCAAGCACAACATCTTTCTCCAACAGTTCTTGACTAGCAATCACACCGTGATTTCCCTCGCCATATCAACGAATTGCATAAGCCACTTGCCTTTAAGGTGCAAGTGTAAGTGATTGCATTTAGCAAAGGCCTTCCCTTCGCATTCGGTTAAAACCACCCTTAGCTTCCTTGTCATAGCCATAATGGGCTTATCCAACAATCAATGTGTTCCAATAGACGACATTTTTTTTTTCCAAGAAAAAGATCCTTCTATTAGTTAATAAAACTGCCCATAGGGCTACAACCACCTCTACTAGAGAGGGCTACAACAATCATAAGGGGGAGACTCTCCCAATGAAAAAACAGCATAAGTACAATGAGGGCTAAATCAGGAGATGGGAGGTGGGAAAAGCCACACAGGTGGACGGTAGTGCCATCTGAGATCACTCCGGACCATGGTGAAGAAAGTCCCAGGGCGTAGAGTCGAAGGGACGCCTCTCTACGCCTCGCATGCGGTCGGAGCTTCCCCGAAGTCTCTCGAACTGTCCCATGAGAGTATGGATCAACTCCAGCCAAAAATCTCGAACAATCTCTGTTGGTGGCACAAGGCGAGCCTCAAAGATGCGGAAGCAACGGGCCCGCCAGATGAACCAGAGTGTCAGGCCACAGACGAGCTCCCAACACACCTCTCTCTCACTGCACCACGCTTGTGGAGTAAGCTCTGTAGCAAAATGGAGAGTAGGTCAAACCCCCCCAATAGACGACATTTTGAACTGAAAGCTCATCAAGAACTTTATGTGCTTTGGTAAGGGCACCACATTTGACATACATCTCAACTAAGGCATTGCCAAGCATAACATTTGGGGTACATATCGGTCAAAGCATTGCCAAATACAACACTTGTTATACATATCAATCAAGGCATGCCAAAGCTCATCGACCACTTTATGCCCTCTAAAATTCATCACGTTTGGCATACATATCAACTAAGGCTTTGCAAGGCATCACATTTTGCTTACATACTAATCCAGTCGCCGCCGTCAGGCATCACAATTGGCATCACCAAACACCCTATTTGGCCCAGATATCGACCAAAGTAGTGGCGAGCTCAACTTTAATACATCCACTTCAATTTTCCTTGCTCATAGTTATGCTAAACTGCATAGAAAACTGATCCGGCCATAGCATTGCTAAACACCACATTAGGCAAAGACTTTGGCTAAAGCATTTCCGAGTACCGCATCATTACCAAGCCCATAAATTAAATATTCCTGCAAGCAATTACTGCTCTCTAGAGTGCACCATATTTGGCATGAATATCGACCATGGCTTTGCACCATAGTCTTCTTCAATGCCAAGAAGGTAGCCAGTAATTAGCATACATATTGAAAAAAAACTTTGCTATCCGCCACATCGGCATGCAAATCAATCAAAGCATTGACAGTC
The DNA here is from genome assembly GCF_014529385.1 of Adiantum capillus-veneris. NCBI lineage: Eukaryota > Viridiplantae > Streptophyta > Polypodiopsida > Polypodiales > Pteridaceae > Adiantum > Adiantum capillus-veneris. The sequence goes on along the minus strand of NC_140936.1, from coordinate 151,504,021 downwards.
AGGACATTTTTCCCCAATAGCCTATAACCAAGTTGATAGCAGATGCCATTAAATTTGCCCGGGGCGGTGATAAAGTCAAAACCATGTGGCCTGTTTGAGTTTCCCCTTATGGACGCAGAGCGTCACGACAACGTAGTGGCCAATCATGATAGTGCGATAGTTAGTTGGCAAGGTCAGATCTCTAGACTTAAGTAGTGGTACAATCATAGACGTACTCCAGTCTTAGGAAATCCCTCACATGGCCCTATCGAACATGAAGGCCAACAAGTCATCAATATAATCTCTAGCATGTATGAAATGGTATATCAACGTCTTCAAAAGGCCAAAATGACCTATGAGACCAAAAATTACAACCGTATTAGATGTGCTACAATCATCTGAGGTAAGGCGGCATAGAAAGGAAACATCCTAGATCCTAAAACAATCCTAGTAGGAAAGGTAATGAAACTGGTAGGCAAGTCGGATATAGTCTCATGTTACCGATTGTAGAATGGGGGTATGACAATGAGGAGGGCACATTAATGGGGGGGAATAAATGATTAGTCATCCCATGAATTCTCACAGAGGCCGCTGCAGAATAGCATCAATCTTCGCCATGGTGAAAAGCCGGGGAGGTCTCGCCCTGTCTTGAGTGATGATACCCTATATCCTCATGTGCATGCCGCCTATGCATAGTCGAGGCCTCGGACGTCTCGAACAACCAAGTTGGACTGCTCGATCAAGCAATATACCCTGTTGAGGGGTTAAATGGTACTACTCCTCAATGCCATTGTTAGGTGCAACGGAATGAATGTTGTATTTTCTCAAGATTAGTGATCTTTACTGCTCAAGGTTCCTTTTAGTTCTTTAGGGAAAGAGAGAGCTTTCCGTCTTGTAGAGTGCTATGATCACGAACAAAGTGAGTGGATATTGTGCGTGCAAGTGAATGAGACTGAGAGAAGGAGAGAGAAGAGATACGACACCCGAGAGGTTGTAAAACCCTCCTCCGAAGGCCCCACTCTCGTCGGCGAGAGTGGCGAGAGTGGACTGTTTCGATGGCTGAAAATGACTGTTTTGGCTGCGTTTTCTTGGCTGAAAAATGAGGTTTCTTAGGGCTGAAAACTGATGGTCTTTATGGGCTGAATCTGCTACACTTTAGGTGAATAATGCCGGTCTTAATTTGCTGCTGAAATCCAAAAACTCCAGGGCTGAAATTGGTCCTTCTGTCGCCGGGGTTCTGCAAATGCAAAAACGCTAGGCTGATCTGCTGTGTTGTGATGACGCCGGGGCTGATCTGCTGTGCACAAATTGCCAAGGCTGATCTGATGCAAAAACGCTAGGTGTTCTGTGGAGAAAACGCCAGAGTAGTCGCGGGGGTTGGTCTTGCTGAGAAGTTGCTTGTTGAGCAAGGTGCTCCTGCTGCCTTTTTTGCCAGAAAGTGTGAGCTTTGGTTTGCTTATATATTAACTTAGCAAAATTGCCCTACCTACTTTTGTTGGAAAGTCACTTAAAAATAATAAGTGAAAATCCCAATAAATAGGAAAATAGGCTAAATGCATTGGAAAATTCCCCCAACTGATGCTAATAGATTCTGATGGGAATTCCGATGATCATGCTGTGTGCAACCGGAGGATATGCATCTATGCTAAGTGACTGGGCATGCACGGTCTACAAATAGACTCACAAAAGTGCCAGATCACTGCTAATCTAAACTGACTGAACCCTGTTGTGGTGTAGCTTGTCCACGGACACATAGGGCTGGGATGTGTCACGTGACATCCCCTCCTTTTCAAAGTGAGGTACTGGTACCGAACTGTATGGCGTCGAGGGAGATCGCCAACAGCATCCGGAATCCTGGAAGGGACTCTTCGCTGGCCCACTCTGCTGTGTGGGTCGTGCGGTACTTGAACTTCATAAAGGTCTGCAACGCTTGCTTCTTTGGGCCGCGCCGAAAGTGACACAAAGTCTTCTGAATCTCCTTTCTTGCTTCAACTTCGTCTAGAGTCCTGCTTCTTTCGTCTACAAAGAATCTCCATGGATGAAAATTCCTGAAACCATCTCCAACACAAAATCATGAACATACCCATTCCATGTAAAGTGAAGGAAAAAAATCTTGCCTTTTCTAAAGACTGTGTATGCAATGTAGATGAACATAGAGACGGAGTGACAACCCGTTCATCGAACACATGCAAACAATGCGCTCGAATCTTTTCTGTTTGATCAAAATCAATCAACTGTGGCAAATCCCAATGGAAATGCCCATGCTTGGTGCTCATACTATCATGTGATCTTTCGGAAACTATGTCAAGCCGAGGAAGAGACATGGAATGTGACTTCCTGACATACAAACTTTTCAACTTTTCATGAACAATCCGCATACATTCGTGCTCATCCATGAGAGAAACGTGCTCAACATACAATATGTCATGCCTAGTAAAAGGGATCGCATAACGATGCTGACTAAAATACAGGAAACCTTCACGGATGAAACACTCGAACAATGCGTGCGTATCAATCATGCGAACACATAATACTTCCTGTGATGGTTCTCTTGACCAAGGCTCGAGAGCCAAGATCGGTTCGTCCTGAATGATCGAATACTCCTGTGGGGGTCCTTTGGACCTCGACTCGAAAGCCAAGATCGGATCTTCGTGATTGATCGAATCTACAACGAGGCTAGCTTCACTAGGAAAAGCATCCACTAACACATCATGCTTGTGAACAATCACATCTTCAACATGCAAATCATCATGCTTGTGAGAAATCACATCTTGATCATGCAAATCATCATGCTTGTGAGAAATCACATCTTGATCATGCAAATCATTATGCTTCTCATTGTCATCCAAATCATTATGCAAATCATTGGCATCCAAATCATCATGCTTATCATTGTGCTTCAAATCATCATGCAAATCATTATCATTCAATTCATCATGCTTCTCATCATGCAATTCCTGTGTGTCATGCTGTGGAGAAGAAGAGACTGAGAGAGTCTCCTTTTTCTGATTCTGTTGCATCTGTGCCTGAGCTTGAGAAAAGAGTCGCAATAACTCTTGCATTTGTGCTTTGTTCTCGCGATAAAATTCTGCTTCTATGGCTGCCCTTCGTTCTTGGTACTTACGCTCGATGGCTGCCATATCTTCTTGGTAGGCTTTTCTTTCTGCTTCTCTTTCTTGGTCCAACTCGTCCATAGGAGTTAGTGCAATCTTTGTCGTAGATGGGGAAGGGTCGGGAAAACCTCCTGGTGCGGAAAATTCTTCTTCGCCTCTCTCATGCTCATCACCTCCAACGAAGTATCCATTCCGCTTCGAGTGATGACCATTCTGAAGTCGTGGGTTCTTGGGGATCTTGGGTTCTTAAGTTCACGAGGAACTTGGGTTCTTGAGGGTCTTAAGGTTCGTGAGGTCCTTGATTCGTGAGAATCTAGGGTTCTTTAGGTTCTTGAGTCTTGAGGGTCTCGGGTTCTTGGGGTTCTTGAGGTTTTCTTTCGCTTGCAAATCGCGTTGGAGAAGGATCTTCTCTTCACCCGAGTTCTACTCCTTTCTGCGGGCGCACCCCTTGGCGGCCTTGCGCTCACACCAAGGTTGCTTTTTCCCACCTCACGTCGATTGGCCGGCCGCTAAGTGCACGGTCCGCTCTCAATGAGTGAAAAGAGACACAAGGGGAGGCTGGACAAGCCCTTCTTTCTTGGGATTCTTGTCACTCTTCAACAAAACACGATTAGGAATCGCCACGCCCAAGTAAACTTGGGTTCGTGCGATCACAACAAGCAAAAAAAATTCTTGTGGTTCTTGTTGTTCTTTCCTTGAGTAATGCAGAACACTTCCAAAGCTCTGATACCAATGTTAGGTGCAGCGGAATGAATGTTGTATTTTCTCAAGATTAGTGATCTTTACTGCTCAAGGTTCCTTTTAGTTCTTTAGGGAAAGAGAGAGCTTTCCGTCTTGTAGAGTGCTATGATCACGAACAAAGTGAGTGGATATTGTGCGTGCAAGTGAATGAGACTGAGAGAAGGAGAGAGAAGAGATACGACACTGGAGAGGTTGTAAAACCCTCCTCCGAAGGCCCCACTCTCGTCGGCGAGAGTGGTCTATTCTTTGATTGCACAAAGGTGTACAATGCGTATGCAATGGACCATGCAACTTGGTCTATGCTGATGACGACGACGACGACGACGATGACGATGACGACGACGATGGCTGAAATCTGAGATCTTCTAATCGCTGAATTTCGGGACTGTTTCGGTGGCTGAAAATGACTGTTTTGGCTGCGTTTTCTTGGCTGAAAAATGAGGTTTCTTAGGGCTGAAAACTGATGGTCTTTACGGGCTGAATCTGCTATACTTTAGGTGAATAATGCTGGTCTTAATTTGCTGCTGAAATCCAAAAACGCCAGGGCTGAAATTGGTCCTTCTGTCGCCGAGGTTCTGCAAATGCAAAAACGCTAGGCTGATCTGCTGTGTTGCGATGACGCTGGGGCTGATCTGCTGTGCACAAATCGCCAAGGCTGATCTGATGCAAAAACGCTAGGTCTTCTGTGGAGAAAACGCCAGAGTAGTCGCGGGGATTGGTCTTGCTGAGAAGTTGCCTGTTGAGCAAGGTGCTCCTGCTGCCTCTTCTGCCAGAAAGTGTGAGCTTTGGTTTGCTTATATATTAACTTAGCAAAATTGCCCTACCTACTTTTGTTGGAAAGTCACTTAAAAATAATAAGTGAAAATCCCAATAAATAGGAAAATAGGCTAAATGCATTGGAAAATTCCCCTAACTGATGCTAATAGATTCTGATGGGAATTCCGATGATCATGCTGTGTGCAACCAGAGGATATGCATCTATGCTAAGTGGCTGGGCATGCACGGTCTACAAATAAACTCACAAAAGTGTCAGATCACTGCTAATCTAAACTGATTGAACTGACTGAACCCTGCTGTGGTGTAGCTTGTCCACGGACACATAGCGCTGGGATGTGTCACGTGACAGCCATCCTCAATGGTGTTGGTGAAGAAATCCCTAAGCTCTATCTGGGCTGGTGCTTTGGGTGTTGACTTTTTGATCCTTAAGAGTCTCTCTCTAAATTGGCATATCTCAAGAAGAAAGAGCCCCAAGCATCTCCGGTCCATGTAGTCCACAATTCAAGAAAGTGGTCCACTTAAAAGAGAGAGTGACATCTCGTGAGGTGTACCTCTGTATCTTCCAGTCTCTAAGTGACTCAAAGAAGACATGATGCATCTAGAGAGTACTAAAAGGGGGGGTAGACCGTAGCTTGTCCATGCTAAAGCCATCGAGCTGAAACCAAGATGACATTTGTGCATACCCACATGAGCTGTCACCGTTTCCGGTCACTTGTTGGGAGGATTCAAGAGCTAGTCCCGCATATCAATGGCAAAGGAGCTCCCATAGATTATGAATGAAGGACACAGATTTGGTGAGGGCCTCCACTACAATCGGTGTAGCCCCTTGTTCAGCCCTAATGGGTCTCTCGATCTGTTGCCAATCACCATGCATGCCCCATCTCTGTACTCCATATGGTGCTGTAGAACAACCACAGCTTAGTGTGAGGCTCCTAAAATTGTACCTGGGAACACATCTTCTCAAGGCCTCCTAATGCTGCATAGCCCCTTTTGAGTATTGCATCAAATGTTGCTTTCATAGAGAAGATGGATCCATTGAAAACCACTCCTAAATAAGATAGAAGAGTTCACATACTCTATCTCCTCATGCTCTTACAAAAACACTAGTGTTGATGCTTTTACCCACTGAGTTATAGTATTAAACACCATGACCTTGGTTCTACCAAGATTCACTGAGAGACCACTATCATGTGTATATGCATGCAGTACATCAAGATGTCTGCAATAAGCACAATAGTATATGCATTCAATAGAAGGGATATCGAAGTGCTTGAGAGAGGGGCTCCTTTGTCTCCTCCCCTTGCAATATAATCTGAAATCTCATCAATGTAGAGGCCAACTAGTGTCGGGGAGAGTGGGCATCCCTGTTTCACCCCAATAGTGGAGAAGACAGATCCTGAGAGACCCTTTGATGTGTGCACTTTATCCACCACTGTCTCATAACGTGCCATAATTCCACATATGAGCGTCGATGCATCAGCGTGGCTCTCGGAACTGTGTTCAAGGCTTTGCAGAAGTCCACAAAGTATCTATTTCTTATGTCCTCCAATATGGATTCATATAGTTTGGCCAATGTAGTTGGCAAGGTCGAATCTCCAGATTTGAATATGGGCACAAATTACAAGGGTGTTTCTTCTCCAACACTTTGGAAATTCCTCACACATAGCTTTGTTAAACATACAAGCCAAAAGCTCGCCCATCGTACCTCTGGAGTGTAAAAGATGCTCAGCCACCAGCCCATCATGGCCCGGTGCTCTTCCCTTGCAAAGCCTGCGAATGGCTTTACAAACCATACTTGCTCTGAAATACGTAGAAGTCTCTGATCAAGGCTCAAGTGGGTCTGGCATAGGACGCTGGCCCAGCAGAGTGTACAAAGTAGCTGCATATTGTTCCAATGTGTTGCGAGATTTGATGGGTGAGACGGGAGAATGCTCTCTAAAAAGTCTCCATGCCTCTTTTGAGTCTTGACTCAAGAAAAGATGGTATAAATCTCTCTCATACAAAACTAAGAAAGGTCTCTTCTTTCGGCATATGAGACATTAAGCGAGTCTCTAAGCTTCTCTGTGTGAAGTAGAACCAAGAGCCACCTCATGCTGTAAGCGGGCTCTTGTCTCACGACACTTATCATCCTACCAGCTATTTTGTGGCACAATCCCAGAACGGGCTCTCCATGTAGGCTGTGAGTGTGGGAAGGCTATGGTTGCACTGTGCAGCCGTGTGGAGAACCTCAGTAAGGCGCTATGTAATCTCTGGCAATGGTATCCGTGGATCATCCTGACAGAGTAACTTGTAGATCTCCACCATGTATACATGATCAGTCTCTCTACAGAAATAGTATCTTGGATATCGAGGGGCCGTGTCTTGAGCCTGATCAACGTTTTTCTTTTTGCCATCAAGTTGTTACAGAGGCTGAGAGATCCTTGGATCTCAGGTTTATCTGCTAAACTCTCAGCAGTTCGATTCTTCAGTCAGGAGTTTGGTTTGGTCAGGGGCTTTATATCTTTTCCTTTCCCCTTGGTTTTGTTGGACGATGAATGCAAGCCTTCTCCACTATTTCAGTGGATTGTGAGGAGGATTGCATTCTGACCACAGAGAACTTTTGTATGATACTTTTGAGTCCAAGTCCCTGGTGTTTTCAGTTCTGCGGAGGATATGAGAAGTGGAGTGCCACTAGTGCTGCTATTGTTTATCAATGATACATGGAGGTTGCAGTGATAGGTTTTATTTCTGGAAATTAAGACTGTTGAGCTCTCTACAATAATATATCATGTGGTGTGCGAAAGAGTGCCGGCAGTTTTGTGCGGCAGCAAAAATAGGCATTACTCCGCTTCCTTTGTTGTATCCGTACTTTTGTCCCTGTACTTCTAAATTTTTTTTTTTCCTGGTTGTTAATGCTCATTAATTCAAGGGTTTTTTACCTGATGCAGCTTGTGTACTCTTTGTTTTGAATAATTTAATTGTTTTGAGAAAGGTCTTATATCATCTTATTGGGAATGTTTTGCAGGTAATATTGACACATGAACATGCTGATGCTATATTGGGCCTTGATGACATAAGGGGAATACAACCTGTAAATCACTTTAATCTCATCGAACCAACACCAGTCTTTCTTTCCAAGCATTCCATGGAGAGGTTTCACCACAATTATTGTGCCGTCTTTTGTTTTCAACTCTTGTGTTGAATTTGAAGTTCCTTCCCCCCTTTCAACATTAATTGCCTTGAGATTATATGCCTGACAATCTTATTTGCACTCCAGTGTTGCAGCAAAATTTCCATACTTAATGCAAAAGATCCTCAAAGAAGGCCAAGAAATCAGAAGAGTTGCTCAGCTTGACTGGAAAATCATTGATGACAAGCTTGGTGCATCTTTTGATGCTGCTGGCCTTACTTTCAGTCCTTTACCAGTAAGCGGTCTTTTTTTTTTTGCCTTTTGAAAGTATATACTTATTATTTTAGCAGGCAATTAGGCCCTCGATTTGTGTTTGTAGCTGGTATTCCTTTTTGAAACAATTACAAAAAGCTTCCTTGGGGAGCTGTTTGAAAATTTTGTACTACTCTTTTACAACATCAACATATTTATCTGTTGGAAACTTTTCTTGGTCTGAATTTTCATTAATTATGTGTTTATCATTGTCATCGGCAACACCTCCTCCAATGTCTTCCTTCCTCACATACACTTGAATGAGAGAGAGAGGTAGCATGTAGGGCTTATGGGAGAGAACTAACATGTAGAGCTTAAGGGAAAGAGAAATAGCATGTAAAGCTAAAGGGAGAGAGTAGTAGCATGTAGAGGGCAATGGTGATGGTATTGTAAGTGCTTCTTGAGCTAGATTTAGAAAGTAATCTCAGCAATGAGTTGATTTCCAAAATGTGTAAAAAGGGGCTCCTTTTATAGATGAACTTGCCTCTGGAAAAAGGAGGTTATGTGGTAGCATTTACACGAGTGTCTTGCCACTCGTTTAAAAAGATAAACTATTTTTGACAAGTGTCCTCACATGTCTCAAGTATCTTGGCACAAGTTTCTTGCCTTTTGTAAAAAGAAAAACTGAATTGTCTTTTGTCTTTGACAAGTGCCCTTACGCGTAACAAGTGTCTTGAAACTTGTCCTTTTTTTGGAATACTCCTTTTAGATTCTTCTAGCCCTTGACTAGAAGCTTCTAGAACATCTAGAACGGTGGAAAATTGATAACAGAAACATCAATGTGGGAATCAAATGAAAGCTCTTCTTGAGTAGAATACATAATGCTCAAGCATTTTCAAAACAGCACTCAATGCAAGTCATCATGCATGTTTTACTCTATGTGTGTGCCTAAGGTAGATTCCATCCAAAGAGGGTATACCACAAAGTATTGTTGCAAATATTGCCAAGAGCCGAAAACAGATCGCTCGCTGCTGCTGCTCACGCGTGCTCTCGCCATCGCCTTCGCCTTCAGCTCCCCCTCGTGCTGCCCCCTCCCGTCTCAGCTCCCTCTCGCCTCAGCCCCGCGCTGCCCTGAGCTGCCAGCCCTTCGCGCGCGCTGCCTGAGTTGACCGCCCGCTTCTCACTCCCCCCTCCTTGTGCTGCCCACATTCCCCCCACCCCCACCTTGTGTCTCTGTCGGAGCTAGTTCACAGCGGCACCGACTCACTTCGTTCGCTTTGACGCCTTCGACTCCCCTTCGTTCGCCCTTGCAGCAACAGACAGATGGAGGATTCTGCTCCGCCATAGAGGGACTCCACTGTAGCCCCTTCGCCCGACCCCGCAGAACCCACCATCTGACTTACTCTCTCGCCGACAGAGCAAGCGAGCTTAGAGGCAGAGGTGGCGCGCCTTCGGGCCACCTATGTTATCTGCAAGATTCTCGGTACCAGACCCAGCAGAGGGGAGATGCGCAACCTCCTTCAGGCCTGCCTTCTCGCAAAGGTGGGCAAGATCCTCGATGTTCAGCTTCTTGGACGTGGCTACTACCAGATAGAGTCTGAGACTCCCAAGATGGTGTCCAAGGTCATCGCGATGAGCCCCCTGGCCATCCGAGCAGTTCGAGCACACTTTCGATAGTGGCGCTACGGTTTCGACCTAGCTACCGATGTTCTTGTCAAGGAGGCAGACCTGTCCATCTCAGTCTGCTTCCCCGGCCTGCGGAGGGAGTACCTTCTGCTCCTTTCCAAGATAGGCTCAACAATTGGGACTGTCCTGAAGACACCTCGAACGACAGCCTCTATTGCTGCCAAGGCGGTCGGCATCCCCACAGTACGTGTTCTGGTTCGGGACACCCACACTCTCCCGAAGGTCATCCTACTACCTCGGGTGAGTGGAGGTTGGTTCCGTCAGAGCGTGGAGTATTTGGGCCTCCCAAATCAGTGTTTTATTCGTCAGATGGGCCATCTTGCGAAGGCCTGTCCATAGAGGAAACCCCGACCTACACCGCAGGCTCAGTCCCAGCCTTCAAGGGCTGGCTAGCAGTAGCAGACAGAGTCACAGGGTACGCAGGTAGAGCCACCCTCCGAGCCTCGGGCTCAAGCGGAGGAGGGTTGGCAGCAAGTTTGTGGTCGACATCGACAGGGGACACCACGATAGGCTCCAATCCAGCAGTAGTGGGTTCCCACAGGGAACCGTTTCGACCCTCTTTAGCAGGACGAGGTCCCTGCTCCACCCTCCACCTCAGCCTCACCTCCGACAGACCCTCCTCCCTCCGAGTTCCCTTCCGCCCCTCCCCCCCCCCCCCCCGCCTCCTTCCTTCGCCTCTCCACCTCGCCCTCCTCCCTTTGCCGCTCCCCGCCCCTCCTTTCCTCTTTCTCCCACAAGCCCCCCTGCTTGAACATCTCATCCCACTCCTTCCCCGCAGCCATCCCAGGAGGCAGGACCGTCCTCGGCTGCTAAGAGATCTCTTGGCAGCGCTTTTGCCACGAGTCGCTTGGCGAGAGAGGGACATCTTTTCTTGCGAACCTTGCTGCTGCTGCAACATCAGTTCTCTCTCGCTCCCCATGAGGATCGTCTCATGGAACGTGCAGGGATTAGGTGAGCCCCAGTTTCAGCGCTAGAGGGGCCGACTGCGTCAGGAGCTTCAGCGATGCCTTGTGGGAGGAGAGATTGACCTTCTTATGCTACACGAGCATCATCTGTGTGAGAGCCGCATTAAATGCTGTGGTCAGCTTTTGCGTGGGCGGTATAAGAAGTTTTGGCCAGCTGCATTTGGACCTGATGGCATCCAGGGAGGGGTATGTATGACTATTGAGGACTCTTGGTAGCAGGCCATTGTGGACAGAGGGATTATTGTGCCTGGCAGGGCTCAGTGGATCACTATGAAGGTTCAGGGTTGCCTCTTGGACTTCCTGAACATCTATGCGCCCAATGTGGCGAGTGCACGTGTAGAGTTTTGGTCTCACATTGTAGAGTCTCTGCCGCAGGCAAAGCAATGGTGCATTGGGGTTGACTTCAACATGTTGGAGGACCCCTTTGACAGAATTGGAGGTAGCCATACTAATGTGCATGGAGTTGAGTTGACAGCTTGGGAGAGGTTATGTATGACTTTGCGGGTTTCAGATGTGTGGCAGCATTCTAGCTTTGTGAGGGCCCCAGACAGCCTAGCCGGACCGTAGAGTGGGAGGAGCGAATTTATCTCGGATAGATCGCTTCTACACTAGTGACCATTTTTGTGACTTGGCTGGGACAGTTTGCATTCTGGCTAGGACTTTTGTTTCAGACCATGCACCAGTGATCCTCATAGTGACAGATAGACAGAGGAGGGGGAGCACGATGCTACACATCCCTGAGAGGGTCTTGCTAGACTCTACGCTCAGAGAGCGAGTAGTGGCTCTTTGGACTGAGGGCTTAGACATGTAGGACTCTCTTGTTGACAGAGTGGCCTCTGGACTTGCTCAGCTTAGTCGGCTATTTCTTCAAGAGTCTATGGCCCGCCTGGCTGCAGCGAGAGAGGAGGGTCAGTGTCTCCGATGGGGCGTTGCTTCCTTGCAGAGGATGCAAGAGCAGCATCAACAATCCCTGGTTGGAGGAGCAGTTGCAGCAGGCTCGCCAGCACAGAGGAGAGGCACCACGAGTTTGCTTTCCATTGACAGGCATCTCAGTGGACCCAGGTGGGTGACAGAGTGACAGGGGCTTTCTTTGAGACGGTGGGACCTCGACATGCGCATGCCAAGGTCAGCCAGTTGAGGAGGCCTGACGGGTCAGTTGCCTCAGAGCCAATGCCTCAGAGCCAAAGGACGTGCGTGCAATTGCTACTGACTTTTACCATGACCTATACTGTCAGCAGAGCCTCAGTCAAAGCGTCAGGATGCATGCAGAGAGCAGGTTTGGGCATAGATGCCTTGTCTTGTGACTGAGGAGATGCGCCAAAGGCTTGAGCTGCCTCTTCAACTAGAGGAGCTCCACGCAGCCCTCGGAGCACTTCCACATGGTAGCTGTCCTGGTGAGGATGGTTTGACTCCTAGCTTTTTCTTAAGAGTACTGGGACTTGCTTGGCTCAGATCTCTGCAGCGCTTTTCAGTACATCCTGCACACAGGAGAGATGCCTGGCAGCATGAGTGAGGGCCTGATTTACCTCATTCCCACGGAGGGTGGCTCCTTGGGTGAGATTCGACAGTGGCGACCCATCACCATCCTCAACTCGGCCTACAAAATTCTTGCCAAGGCTCTGAGTTTGAGGATTGAGCCACTTCTAGAGAGCATTATACATGGGACACAGCCAGGTCTTGTCAAGGAGCGTAGTATCCTTGACAACATCTTTACTTTTTGGGAGGCATCTACCCTTGCGCGCCTCCGTGGTGAGGATCTGGTGATACTTCTTCTCGATTTTGAGAAGGCCTACGATCGAGTTGACTGGGACTTTTTACAGGGCACTCTACGCAGGATGGGCTTCTCAGATGCTTGGATCAGAGGTGTGCTATGATACCACTGTAACAAACTTGGACACTCCAAGTCAAGATACTACCGCGACACAGCAGAGATTCACTTCAAAACAGTTCACAGTTCACAATTTATTCGGCACGGCCCGGCGGAGTTCCGTGCCTAGAGATATTGGCCCCAAAGACTGGCACCCACACAGTCAAGTACTTTTGGTAGGTGATCGTTTCATGCTCACACGTTCGGTCAGACATGGCTGCCCTCTTGTCCCCTTCCTCTTTCTGTTCTATGCTGAGGCGATGAGCATATTTTTGGTTTCCCAGCAGGTTGGTCTACGTGGCTTAGTTGGTCTACGTGGATGCTGAGTTTGCAAACGACTCAGCTTTATACTAGGAGGCCAGGAGGCCAACCTTCACAGGTGTGAGCAGGCTCTTGAGACTTTTTGTTGTGCATTAGGTGCACTAAAGTCAGTGGCTTTCTCGGTTGGTAGTGCTCCTACGCCAGATTGGCCAGGTGAGGGTTTCAGATGGATTCCCCCAGGGACTGCAGTTCGATACTTGGGCTGCCAAGCTGGCTTGGACTTGTCTCTTGAGCAGCAGATTGCTCCCCTCCTCCTGTCCATCAGGAGGAAGCTGTTACATTGGAGCTCCGCACGACTTTCTCTGGCAGGCAGAGTTATAGTGGTCAACTAGGTGTTGTTGGCTACTATGTGGTACATCACATCTTGTTGGATCTTTTCCATTTCCTGCATCAGCCAGGTAGAGAGGCTGATCAGGAATTTCCTTTGGTCAGGGCGCGACACTCAGATAGCCCGGCCCGAAGTGGTCTGGCAGGCCATCACTCTACCTTGTTCTCAGGGGGGGTTGGGGATCATAGCCCCAGCGCAGCAAAGCAAAGCCCTTCTTGGAAAGTTTGTTGTCAAAGAATTTCTTTCAGGGGAGGATCCCTGTAAGGATTTTTTGCTTCAACAGCTTGGTGCTAGAGTGCCTCAGGCTAGAGGCCCTTGGAGCAGAGTTACCGGGGAACGCCCCCTAGCCCCCGTTCCGGCGTTCCGGGGGGCAGTTCCCTTCCCGAACGTTCCGAAACGTCCCGGAACGTCTGACGTTCCGGGTGGCCAGTGCAAACCGGAACGGCCGTTCCGGAACGTTCCAGAATGCCCCTGGAAAGGCCAACGGCTACAAACAAATTTGGCAAAAAATTGAAAAAGTTGAAGTAAATGTTTGGGCTTCTTTTTGAAGTGTGCAAGGCCTCAAGGACTCATAAAATGCACCCCCCTCCCCCTTTCTCTCCATAAGCTAATCCTCAAGGCTCAAGCTCTCTCCCTCTCACACTCTCAAGATCTCTCCCTCTCAAGACTCACTCTCTCAAGGCTTCAAGCTCTCTTCCTCTCCCTCCCACTCTCTCAAATCTCTCCCTTTCCCTCACTCTCTCAAATCTCTCTCTCTCTCTCTCTCTCTCTCTCTCTCTCTCTCTCTCATTCATCATCTAGTCATAGCAAGGTTGAATGGTCTTCAAAACGAGTTTTTTGTGAGTATTAGGGTCAAAGCACTCTAATACTCCTTGTATTTAAACACAAGGAGCTAAAAAATGCACTATTTGGGTGCTTCTTATACCTCCCGTTCCGCGCCGTTCCCGTTTCAGACCCCTAGCCGTTCCCCCGTTCTGCGGGGATCCCGTCGTCGTTCCCGTTCCGCGTTCCGGGTAACTATGCCTTGGAGACCTTCAACCAGATGGATTTTCACAGAGATGTGCAGAGTTGGCCTGAGCAGGAGACTGGAGGACCGTTTTCCTGTGAGTCTGCTCCGATCCTGGGAGAAGTTGCGGAGAGGCCTGGAGTAGCACCAGCCTTCTTTCATGGAGGAGCACTTGAGACAGCCCCTTGTATGTAACCCCATGGTTAGCACTGAGAGAGACCGCTTGGTTGGTAGTAGGCCTCATGTTTCTTGGGGTCCCATGGTAGAGGGTCCAGCACGCACTTTAGGTGACTAGCTACAGTTCTCAGGCTTTTCAGAGGAGCTTCAGAGCATCCAGCTACAGGGCATGAGAGGGGTGCAGAGCATGTGTGAAGATATCACAGAGGTAGTACCAGCTGAGTGGCTCACACCTCTCGAGTAAGCAGCGCCCAGATGGATGGGGGCCTTCACGCGATTGGAGGTCCTCATCGCAGTTCGGGCTTGCTCAGAGACTATAACCCTCCCTGTTTTTTGAGCTACAGGGTGAGGGTCGTTTACACCGAGTTTCAGTAGAGGCCCAACAGGTTGCAGAGTGCTGTTTTCAGAGCATCCGAGTTGTGGGCGTCTGTGGGAGGACTTGTATCATAGATCTTGACCCAGCAGCTCTCGAGACTAGCCACTGGAGGCTGTGGGCTTGGAAGAGCTGTCCACTGGCACGAGTGCAGTGGGATCGTGGAGAGTGGTTTTGGAGGGACCCTTTCACCTAAGCCGACCATCCAGGCGTCCCTTTCTTTCAGTACACTGTTCAACTGGGACGTCACATACTGGCAGCATGGAGAGATGCTCGTCCTGTTGCAGCACCTCATTGGCAGGAGGAGGGTCTCACAGCTGAGTTCTTGTCAGCTTTTTGGGCAAGGTTGTGGGACGCTAGACAGCCGCGGCGAGTCACTTTGTTCCAGTGGCTAGTTGTACATAGAGCAACAGCAGTGGGGAGCTGGCTTGTACATAGTGGTCTCTCGGCAGCATGTGCAGCTTGTGACCATCCTGTGGAGAGTCAGCGTCATTGTCTTTGGGACTGTCCTATGGCACAACAAGTTTGGCTTCGTGTCCTTCGGCTGATGCCAACTCTTTCCACAACACGGCAATACACTTGGGGGCCAGCTGCTTGGTCCACTCTCACGGGCCCGGCACTATAGTTTGAGCTATCCTCCACCAGCAGGATGATAGTGATGCACGGGGGTCGACCTACACTCCAGCCTGCTAGAGCTTACTCCACAAGAGTGGTGCAGTGAGAGAGGAGAGTGTTGGGAGCTCGTCTGCGGCCTGACACTCTGGTTCATCTGGCGGGCCCGCTGCTTCAGCATCTTGGAAGCTCGCCCTGTACCACCAGCAGAGAGTTCGAGATCTTTGGCTAGAGCTGATCCATACTCTCAGGGGACAGTTCGAGAGACTCTTGGGCAGCTCCGACCGCATGCGGGAGCGTAGAGAGGTTTTCCTTGGACTCTAGCGCCCTGGGCCTTTCTTCACCGTGGTCCAGGGTGTGCTCAGATGGCACTACCGACCAGCTATGTGGCTTTTCCCTCCTCCCATCTCCTGATTTAGCCTGATTGTACATATGCTGTTTTTTCATTGGGAGAGTCTCCCAGTAAAGGTGGTTGTAGCCCTATGGGAGTTTCATTAAATAATAGAAGGATCTTTTTCTCGGAAAAGAAAAAGGTAGATTCCATCCATTCCATACTCTTGTATCCATTTGTATCTCTCTTCCCAAAAAGGTAAGAGGATATAGTTCTTCATGCTTTTCAAAAACGTATCAATGGCCATTCATACTTCCCCACTCGGGGATAATAGTACGTCTAATCAATAATGTTTCTGTAAACACAAGAACACATGTCCAGTTATGTAATCTTTCAATCGGAAAGACAACATATGTAATCTTTCATAAAGTTTTTTGATTCATAGACAAAAGCTGATGACAGTAATCAAGGTGCTCAGTAATAATTTTTGTTTTTGAGGTGGTAAGAGAACGATCTTGTGAGATATTCTATGTTCCCAATTTCCTGCAATCCTTGAGTTGCTAGTAAGATAATAAATACTCAAATCATTATAATACACAAAGTTGACTAGAACTCAAAAAATCGCCACGCAATTCAAGTGTTGACTTGTTGAGAACAGTTTGTTAAAGGCTTCTCTTCTTCCCACTCTCATTCAAAGGTGAACTGATTTCTGTATATGAAGTGCATGTAATCAAACATTACCCTAACAGCCTGGACATTCATCTCATTTTAAGCTGATGCTTCTTGTACTGCCTTTTTCAGGTTATGCATGGTGAAGATTATATATGCCTTGGCTTCCTTTTTGGTAGGAGAGAAAAAGTAGCATACATTTCTGATATTTCTCGTTTCCCTGAAAGCACAGAAATTGGTCAGTCCACACTCTAACACTCTCAATTCACCACTTGGTTTTAATTCTGTAGCTTTCAATCCCTTGATTTAAAATTTTATCATTTTTTTAACGTGGCTTTTTAAATTCTTCAGCCATCTCTAAAAGAGGAGCTGGGGAGGTGGATTTACTCATTCTCGACACGCTTTATAAGGTTGAATTCTTACCTGTTTTTTGAATAGTGTCCTTCTTGAAGTCAACTCTCAATGTTGAGGTGTTTCATGCTCTGCACAATCACAAAAGGTACGTAGTGGTATAGAGGAGGCTGATAATGTCTTGAAATTACAGGGAACACTATGAAATGATGCATCCAACAAAACCTGCAAAGTGTCATTACAACAAAAGAGAAAGGACTGCTGATTATGCAGTTTTTGGGAGGATGTTTTAACATCTTCTTCCATGCAACAAAACCTATTTAGAATACTTAGAAGGGAATTGTGTATAGTGTTGATGGTTCATGGGTATTTTGCTGAAGACCATGCTGGCTATTAGGTAGACTTGTAGATCATCATATGCATGAAATGCCAAAGAAATAACAAAATCACAACCTCTATACGAATTCAGTCTTGTACTTGAGTACGAGAAGGATGCATACCTAGGCTTCTTTCACGACATACTGATGCTATTTTGCAAAGAGGGATGCAAAACTGTGTTACACATCTCTCTATGTGTAACACATACGTCGAAGGCACAGGGAAATGTAATTTTGACATTTTCATGGGTGGAGTTGTCAACATAGCTCATGTAGTTCTTATCGCTATCCTGTATTTGTAGCACACAACCATTGAATCTTTCAATTTAATAGTGGGTTGTGAATAATCTAGAGCAGACACAGTCATAAAAGGTTGAAATTTTAATGGGGGGATGGCACAGGTAAGTTTCCCATTGGCAGCTTTTGAAATACTCTCTTTTACAACAGAGACCAATGTAGCTTAAAATATTCTCTTATACAACAGAGACAAGTGCTGGGCAAGAAGCTTGAATACCAATGTAGCAGAAAAGTGTGTACTGTGCTGGGTTTCCTCTATGCAGTATGCTGAAATCCCACTCTCGCAACAAAGGTACACACAGTGAACAGCCAAGCTAACAAAGTACAAGTAGACAGGTACACCGTACACACCAGTAGGCGGGTACAGAACGTAGGCAGTAGCACCAACACAATTTCCGGATATTAAGACAACACAAAGGCGAGACTAAGTAGAACTGACTACACTGTACATTGCCAAGTGAATTCTCAACACATACCCAAATCAGTACACCAGTGACTGGCTTGTCACACACCCAGCTCCACACCAAGGAATAGGGTAAGATACAAGGGGGGCAAAGAGGCTCGAGGAGCAGGGTACTAGTGTAGTGATCTGTAGTCTGACTCTAGAGACAAGGTACACTCAACTGAAGGTTAAAGGTACACTAGGCATGATATCCCATGGTACTTCCACATATTTTTGTGTAGGATATCTGGCTGAGTGGTCTAGTTGGCCGGGCTATCCACTACCACACACCCAAAGACATGGGTCCCACAAGTGCAAGGTGTACTCCTGGGCCCCTGGGTTCACACGTCTACACTAGAGTCTAGTACGCCTTGGTCCGCAGGGTGTCGTAGGTACACCTTTAGTTCAGGGGCTACTTAGGTACAGTGGTACACCGGCTACTCAGGTACACTGTTCCCACCTCGTACCTTAGGCTCCTCAGTAAGATCACCCTACAGATTGGGTGCCACTAAACCACTCACTGTCCGGGTGAGGCATAAAAAAGAGGTTAACTGAGCTGCCAGGCCCTAATATGAGCTTCTGCAGTGGAAATTGATAAACATGAACTGCACCGTGACGTAAACCTGCAAAAAGAGAGACTATGTAGAATGAAACCAAAAAGTTTTCTCTCATCCAAGGTTGATGCTTGAACCTTTATGAACCGCACCGTGACGTAAACTTGCAAAAAGAGAGACTATATAGAATGAAACCAAAAAGTTTGCTCCTATCCAAGGTTGATGCTTGACCCTTTATGTGGAATTGTGGTGATGGCATTGTGTTTGTCTGCAAGCCAATGTTTGATCAACACCTTCGGATGGCACCGGGGTTATAGGCTGTTGAGCAGCGAAGAGCTGCTGTCAACTAAGCTTTCAATGCTTGGAATTTCTCCACTTGCCTGCACAGATCTTCTACTTTTGTATTCTGCAACACTAACAGCTAAAGCCTGTCTGGCCACGTCTAAAAGACCAAAACAGTGTTGTCTGCATGCTATAAGCATGGTGCATTTCCTCTAGACCACTTTCCACCAAAGTTTGTGCTCGCCTCGCACAATTTACAGCTAGTTCTGCACTGTCCAGCAGAGAAAGATGTGAGCGAATAGTACCTATGTTTCCAGCCTCCACATGGAGAGTACCATCTGTGGTGGTATGGATTTCCGGAGCTTTGTGAGGAGGATACATGCCTCAAGGATGCCCCAGTATGGATGCCCTCTATTGGTCATGGAGATCTCTGCTCTCCTAGGCCCACAGGCCGCACCATGTGGACTGCCCTGAGGAAGAAATGCCTCCTAGGTCGTGTCGCCATTAGAATGCTTCTCCATAGCTTCCATATGAGGGAGGTCACTAGGCTGCCCCAAAAATGCTGGGATGGGCTGCTCCCCAAAAATGCCCGCCGGGGTTGCCCTCCCTATAGGCTGCTCACACCCTCACACGAGGGCTACCCCCAAGGGGGCGCCCTCCAAGCTGAGCAGACAACACTACAGAAAAGGCCTTCCCAGCCCTCGCTCTTTTAAGTGGTTTCCCTACGAATCATAAAATTTTGTATTTGTACTGGCAGGTCATCAGAAGACTTTCTTATTAAACTGGATGAACCTTAATTGCAAGATTGATACCATAGAATCAAAGGTCGAGTGTGGACCTCTTATTGGACGGCAAATTAAGTGTGGAAGTAGAAGAAATTGGATAAGCTGGGAGAGGCTTCATTCACACATTGTGAAAATATACGTTCAATGCATGATGCCTTTTCCACCACTTCTAGAAATCAAATGTCTTCAGTTTAAGGATAGGTTCTACATGTAAGTCCCTCCAGATTTTTGATATGCCAAGAGCATAAATGTTCTTGTAACATGAATATGATAGGACCTGTTGGATTCTGACTCCCTTGACCTTTGTCTCAAGCGCTCTTAATGTAGCGTCAGGTTCTTACATAAATGCTAGGTCTATGGCAGTCACATGTTCTTGAGGACTTTAAGAGAATAGAAATTCCATGCTCTACATGGATCATCCAGGTTCATTGCAAGTCTGGAGCACCAAAATTCCTTTTCAGCCAGGTAAAAGTGATGTTAGTGTCAAAGGGTGTTTTATGGGATACTTGTTTTGGGTATAGTGCTACCTGCAAAGGAGCATTTATCTCCTTCAATACCTTTGTGGTTCTTAGTGAAGAAGTGTTTGGGATTTGTCATGAAGAATGTTGTGCATCTCGTGCTAGTTTGGTTTTTATATGAGCAGACAGCATCTTATGTAGCTTTCATTTTAATTTCAGGTTGGCCCTCATAATACACACTTCTGTTTACCAGAGGTGAGTTGATTTTCTATGTTTACCTTGTGTTTGTTTAGCCTTTTTTGTGTGAGTCAAATAAGCTAGAATATTCGAAATTTCTACACTTACTTTTTCCAAGGGGTATCCAATATCATGATTTAGCTCCTAAATACATTTCACGTCACATCCAAAAAGCAATGAGAGTTGAAGACACAGTGCACATACATGAAATCAGCAGAGATTGATGGAATACTGAGATCACCAAAGCATTTCTAAATGAATAATGGTTTGTTTCATCTAGTTTTGTTCAGTAACAAATAATGTGATTTAGTTTTTTCTTTTTTCTATTTTCTTGTGTCCCTATCTTTTGTAATCTTGTCAATATTTTATCCCCTCTTATAATTTGTAAGTTCAGACTATTCTGACCTTATGAAGGTATATATAGTCGTTCAAAGTGTAACTGCTGGTTTGCTAGCTAGATGCACTGGTTTAAGAATGCTTACATAGGGATATTGGGAGACTGCTCTAGATACCGGAAACCTTGACAACGCATTGGACTCTTAAATTTTCTTTATGTGTATGGACATAAAAACTCTAGGGTTACTCTTTGAGGAAGGAGTGACTGAGATTGGGGCGGCGTTTTAGACACGCAACGTTTGAATTGTCCAGTAGAACTTCCAAGAAATGTTTAAGGAAGATCACAACTTTGGGATGCCGAATCACCACCCAACCACTCGTCTTTATAGAGACCCTAATAGGGATCCCTTGTATCTCCTCGCTAGTGCATCGGTGCCAATTTGGCAGAAGTGTTCTTTTCCATCCGATCAGCTTCCACTAGAGAATTGCATGCGAGCTAGCTTCGGCCAGTATTTTTGCCCAGAAATCAACTTTTTTGTACTACTAAAACAACAGGAACAGCACTGTGAAATAGTGCAATTTTCTCAAATCTTTTTTGGAAAAGTGTCATTCCTTTGATGGACTTAAAAGCTGGCACTCATTCTCTTCAGGAGAAACATGTGATTTCTCCATGGAAATGCTCCTCTGTTGGCAAGGTATCTGTCCTGCCAAGGTCAAGTGGCAAGTCTCCGTCACACTCAAAGTGGTGATTTGTCTCTGGGAACATTGTGATCGCACATGCCAGTGTCATGACTCAAATAGTTATATCTGATGTGTCCTCCTTTGATAAGTGCATAGGTGTGTCCGAAGCAATCCACAAGTTACGACCCCGTCTGAAGTACAAAACCGCCGAGCAAGGACTCGAATAAATGGATCTCCCAAGAATTGTATGCCTGTAGATGATCCAACCCAGATTTGAAGTTACTGTATGCTGCAGCAGTCATGGATAGACTAGGCGGACCACCGGTCTATGCTCTGCCTTGTGTCAAAGAAGGGATATAGAACTTTGTGAGGATGTACATTGGAAAATTTCCTTTGAAATGAAAGCCAAGTTCTTGGGAAGACTAAGTAAGCATTTCATGAAAGCATCAATTGGAGCTGGCCGCAGTATATTTGGTACGGCTAGTTAGTTGTGCATTTTGTACATCATGCTTTTGGCATTGCATCATGCATGTCTCCTGCTACCTAATGATTTTGAGCTGTTTTGAGGGTGTTTATTAGGATTGTGAAAGTAGTTTTTGAATGAAACTTGACGGCCTCCATCACAAGAAGTTTTGGACAGATTCTTACAATAATTCTCACATTGTGACTTAACTCAACATCATGAGCTTCTGCGAGGGAGGCACCGCATACCTAGCTAGGTATGTGGTGCCTCTCGAGCAGAAGCTCATGATGTTATGCATTGTATGAAAAACACTGAAAAAGACTGCTTTTTCTACATGAGAAAATTTCTAAATCTTCTTGTGCATCTTTGTGTGTCCTCTCTTCTCTTTGTGTATATGTGCTTGCAAGAGCTTGAGCTCCCTTCTTTGCAGACTTTGGATGCCATCAAGAGAATACAGCCAAAGCGAGCATTGCTGGTAGGCATGACCCATGAGTTTGACCATGAGACTGATAATGCATATCTACGAAAATGGTCCTCAAGGTAAGTCTCTCAAAGTTACTTGATCTCTCAGAATTCAGGCCAATCACATGTCATGAATCTCTCAAGGGTGTGTGTGGATGCAGGGAAGGGATTGATGTTCAACTGGCTTACGATGGACAAAGAATCACCATAGATCTTTAATTTTTCTTCAAACTGGAAATTACTTTACAAAGATATTTGTGTGTTATTTTACAGAACCATTGAAAATTTTGCAAGAATCAAGATACTTAAAATCATTAATTAGTGGCCCTTGCAATTCTTTTGAACATTTTGGCTGGGCACTAAAGAAGAACATTTGTAATACAACCCTTTGAGAGGGTATTTATGCAAAAAAACATTTAACGTAGATGCTCATATTGAATTGAATTGAACAAGATCTAGTGCTTGAGATCAACCCTACATGGGACTCAATGCAAGTTTACCATGTACAAGTTCAATTGTTTATACTAATTGAATGTGTAATTTAATGTATACCGGTGGTTTTAAATTACCTTCTCCTCTCTTGGATCTCGAAGACAAGACATCTCGAGACAAATGTAGGCATTGTTTGTGTGTGTGTGTGTGTGAGAGAGAGAGAGAGATGAAATGAAATGATATATTAACATCTTCAAAAAGGCCAAAATTACCTATGAGACCAAAAGTTTACAATATTTGGTGAATCTGATACACAAAAGGGGGGGGGGGGGGGGGGGGGGGGGCGAGGGGAGAGAGAGAGAGAGAGAGAGAGGGAGATGAAATAAAATGATATATTAACATCTTGCAGAGGCCAAAATGACCTATGAGACCAAAAAGTTTACAATATTTGGTGAATTTGATACACACAAGGGGGGAGAGAGGGCAATAATGATGATGCCATATAGGTCCTCATATGTGTCCGTTTAAAAGTGAACAAGCCAATGGATTTATAATTGAATATGAAGGTCTTTGTGTGATATACTTGCAGCAATGATGCCTTGTGAAGTAACAATGTGTCCCAAGGTGATTTGTTACTACATTAATTGATTCGAGAATAAAGCGAGGGTCAACTTTGTGAGTATTTATTTCCCTTGTAATATGCTCAAATTTATTCCTTTGGTCCAATCCATTGTTTGACTAGAAGAAAAAGCCCTATTTGAGTCCAAAAAAGCATATAAATCTGGGGGCAATGATCCCTCCTTGGGATAAAACAGGCCAAGATGTAAAGTGCCACTCAAGTAGCGAAAAATCCTTTTGACAGCCTGATAATGCTTAGACCGTGGGCTATGCATGAATCTATTGACCTGTAAGACTGCAAATTGTATATATTGTTTCGTGTTGCATACATAAATGAGGCAACCAATAGCAGTTTGATAAAGAGTGACATCGGTAGGATCACCAACATCATGAAGACTCAATTTCAAACTTGTTTCCATGGGAGTGGCAATAGGTTTGCAATCCTCGAGTCCAAAGTTACACTTCTACCACTGAAAAGACGCAACAAAGTGTCATAAACGTCCTGTGAGCTTACATTATTGTCTCTAGTACATTATAGCAAGGACCGAATAGAATCTTCGACAAAAACATCTTTGCAAGACCAAGATACACTTTGTTTGCAAATGATACAACCTGTAACCTTTTTTTTTAGCACTATAACCAACAAAAATACATGTAACTGCCTTATCATCCAATTTTCTGCATTGTGTTTGTGGCACCAAGGCATATGCCAAACAACCAAAAACATGCAATAGAAGGCTTTCTATTATGCCATGCTTCATATGGAGTAATAGGCTGCAACGCTTTCATAGGACACATGTTTAGTATATAAGTGGCACACCTAATGGCCTCAAGGCAAAATGAATGCGACAAAATTTGACTTTTGACCATACATCGTGCCATTTTCATAAGTGACCTGTTTTTCTTCTCAGTAATACCATTTTACTGAGGTGTATAAGGCACTGTACATTGGTGTTTTATCCTACGACTAGCCAGAAATGCGTTAAATTCTTGAGACATATACTCCTCCCTCGATCGGAACGGAGGGTGCTCATTGTACATTTTGAGACAGTTTCAGCTATAACCAAAAATTGTTTGAAGCACATAAATACTTCGAACTTCACTTTAAGTGGATATACCCATGCATGCCTGGAGTAATCATCAATGAAAGTCACGAAGTAAAGGTAATTTTCCAAGGACGGAGTTTGCACGGGCCACAAGCATGACTATGTATAAGCTACAACTTGCATGTGGCCCTAGTTGAACCATCCTTTGAAAACTTTGAACCCTGCATCTTACCCAAACTACAGCCTTCACAAACAGGTGCTTCAAGAGGTGACAAAGAAGCAACCATATCAAATTTCTGTAAACGCAGTAAACTAGCAAAATTCAGATGTCCAAAACGTGCATGCCAAAGTTTCGCTTCTGAAATAGCCTTAGAATCCACAACTGGGTGAAAGCATGACTGGGTGGTACACTTTTATGGGTTGATTACTAGTTTTGAATAGCTGCTCTTTTAGACGTGGCGCGCGGTAAAATTTTTGCAAATTAATTCTAAATTTGGCACCAAACAGCTTTTTAGATTCTCCTCTTCAAGAGTAATGATATATCACACGCCTTGGGTTCTTCTATCTTTGTCAAACATATTACAACTATTAATTTGCCAGATAGTGATGTCCCGGACACAGCTTTGGTGTCCACCCAGTCTTGCTTTCACCCAACTGCATTTGTAAAATTTTGTCGACACTTATCATACAAAGTGAGCTTGTACAGCCCACGGCATAAAATGCCAAGTGCAACAATTTTATCACCGAAACTGAGATCATGTATTGGACATACAATGCATCAACAAGTGTGAAAGAACTTCCATTTGCAGCAGTAAGCACAATCTTTTCAACTCCCTGAATCGGATAAGAGGCATTATTGACACAAGTAACTGAATTCCCATGAGGGGCAGACTCAGGGTCATAAATACAAGCCCATTCTGCATCAATATCAGCATCAAAATCTCCTTTCAAAGAAGACTCTACAATAGCTGTAAGCACAATCTTTTCAACTCCCTGAATCGGATAAGAGGCATTATTGACACAAGTAACTGAATTCCCATGAGGGACAGACTCAAGGTCATAAATACACTCTATACTAAAAGCCCATTCTGCATCAACAGCAGCAGTAAGCACAATCTTTTCAACTCCCTGAATCGGATAAGAGGCATTATTGACACAAGTAACTGAATTCCCATGAGGGACAGACTCAGGGTCATAAATACAAGCCCATTCTGCATCAAAATCTCCTTTCAAAGAAGACTCTACAATAGCTGTAAGCACAATCTTTTCAACTCCCTGAATCGGATAAGAGGCATTATTGACACAAGTAACTGAATTCCCATGAGGGACAGACTCAAGGTCATAAATACACTCTGTACTAAAAGCCCATTCTGCATCAACAGCAGCAGTAAGCACAATCTTTTCAACTCCCTGAATCGGATAAGAGGCATTATTGACATAAGTAACTGAATTCCCATGAGGAACAGACTCAGGGTTATAAATACACTCTGTACTAAAATCCCATTCTGCATCCACATCAACATCAAAATCTCCTTTTAGAGAAGACTCTACAATAGCTGCATTTCTAGTGAAACCAGCACTTGTAGTGAAACGAGCCTCTTTCTTCTTAACCTCTTTGGCATTCAGCTTAGGACACTGCTTGATCAAGTGATCATTAGCTTTACAATAGTGGCAACACATCTTCTTTTTTCCCTTTTCACTAGAATTCCCATACGAATTGTTGTCAGCAAAAGCATAAGGAACAAATAATTTACCACTCGCAAAAGAACCATGAGAAGTGGCTACATTGTTGTTACCACCTTTTCTCTGAGGAGCAATAAAGGCATGTTCAACTACACGCTGTCTAATCCTGTTTCTTTTGGAAAGTGACTCTTGCAATAACACTGTGCATAATGCATCAAACTTGACAACGTCAAGATTTCCTTGGGTCAAAAGTCTCCAAGTACTAGCAAAAGTTTGGTAAGAATCTTGCAAGCACCATCAAGAACAATTTGCACAAGGGAACTGTTAGAAATGACTTCGCCTGCAAAAATAAGTTGCTCATTGATATCCTTGACACCAACAAGGAAAGTGTCCATATCATCTTCCTCATGCATAATCTTTGACTCAAACTCTTTACGCAACAATGTAATTTTTGTCTCATTGCGACTTGCATAAAGACCAGCCAGAATATCCCAAGCATGTTTTGCAGGTCTTGCTGAACGCATGTGAGGAGTAATAGTGCGCTTCATAGACAACACAATCAATGCATGAGCCTGCGCATCTTTTATATCCCAACAAGCTTGCTCAACCGTAGGCAAAATAGCTTTGGCAACAGCAACCCTGCCACCAAAACCTACAACATTCTCAACATCACCTACATTCTCAAAACCATGACGTACATCAATGCCCTGCACAATGTTCCAAATGCCCTTTGAAACAAGGACATGTTGCATCAGGTAATCCCACATAAGGTAATTGTCCCATCCAATCTATCCTTTGCAGCAAACATCTTGAACACATCTGTGTTGTTGTCAGCCATGGTGAATGCTGCACCTGACGTGAAAACTGCCCAAAAAAGAGGAGAAACAGAGCGGGAACAACACATGCTATATAGCATAAATCGTAGAAGACTGTAAGAGACATGTTATGCAAAAAACGACACTGATAGAGATTTTGCACAAAATGACAAAATAGCATGTGTAGTATTGCATGTAGTGGAAACAGAGACCGAAATGGCCCAAATTAAAATTTTGAGTAGACCAAGATCTACAAGATCTCCCAAAATATTTTTTGACCTATGAACACTCTCCAAAGCTCACAAAAATCGTCAAAAGTGAGCAGGCATGTGCTGGTGACTAAGCTCGAGAGGACGCAACTTGCTTTGATACCAATTGTTGGAAATAGGGTTGCAAAAAAACACACACAGCTTGGAGATGGAAAAAGAAGCTCAAGGAACACAACAGAGAGTGTATTACTTAGTGTGAAATGGAAAGATAAGATAGCCCTAGAGTGATGGACATATATACAATGCACAGGGGGAAAGACCTCCTAGTGAGGGAAAAAATTCCTCGACGGTCCTAAGTGTGTTCACACACATCACTACCACATGTATATGGTAACAAATCATACAAATTACACTAAATGTAGCTTAAATTTAACCCTTTTATTTGTGAAAATAAACAGGCTTGTATTCAGTCAAACGGAAGGTATTCAATTTTGTTCGGTATTCTCTTGCCATTGTTGTTTGTTGCACACTTTGCAAGGCCTTTGTAGTAATTTTGACAGAACTCTAGCTTAGGTTTCGAATACAATCAATTTTTTGAATGTTAAATGATATTAGAGCAATGCCAAAATAAGATTTGGGTAAATTTGACATGACATAAGTGACGATACATTTGTAGCAAGAAAAGTGTGTCGTGCTCTCTTCTGTGGGTGCTCCGTAGTGAAATATGCATGAAACCTCACTCCAACAGAAAGAAAATACCATAGAGCAATGGAAACTTTAAGGCACAAAAACGGACTCAGAACTCAATGGAAATCGATGAACTCATGGACTAGTACAGATTTTGGTTGGCAACACACTCAACTCCAAAAGCCAAGGACTCACATGTATAATGGGAGTGTCGAGGCTCCAATGTGCATAGAGAGTTTTGTATGGTGCTGGACTCAAGACACCAGACTCAAGATAATAGACCGTAGAAAGTATATGATGCCACGATGACTAGAACCAACCACACATATATACAATCATAAAGAGCAACCAACGGCTAGGAAAATCTCCCTCACAGTCCAGCTAAGTCCATCTATGAATTGTGCTGGTGAATTGGCGACATTGTCCACTAGACCACCACCCATGTGTTTGCCACATGTCACTTTTCAAGCGAGAGTCAACCCAGTGTGTACCCAAGACCAAATTTAATTGCCAGTCCAATGGAAGTGACATTATATACCTGCTACAAATTTCCCGCCACAAGAACACTCACCGCCTCGATGAGAGAAACATTCTAGCTTTCAACAATCTTTAACAAGTCCAATGCGATGAACGAAATGAACATGAGTGATATACCCATAATAGGGATACAATTCACTTACACAGGATAGGCAGTTACAGTTACACTTGGTCTCGGGTTCACACCAGATAAACTCTCACCTAGACAGTGGCATAGTTTAGTGGACATTGTGGCTGGTTCACCACCACCACAATTTGGAGATAGACATAGCTGGATTGTCAGGGATATTTTGATAGGCGTTGCTAGCTCTTTATGATTTTATATATGTGTATCTGGTTCGAGTCATCGTATGCATCATTTATTTTTTATGGTCTAGCATCTTGAGTCTTGGGCGAGGTCTTGGGTCTTGAGTCCTCTGCCCTCTCCCTACACATTGGAGCCTCAACACCTCCATTGTACATATGAGTCGTAGGCTTGGAGCTGAGTGAGCTACCAGCCAGAGTCTATATTGTCCATGAGTTTGTCATTTCCATTGAGTTCTAAGTTTGTTGTTGTGACTTTGAGTTATTTTTTCCATTGCTCTATTGTGTTCTTTTTTTTTGGCTGGAGTGAGGTTTTATGCATATTGCATTGAGGAGCACCTATAGTAGAAAGCACGACACCCTTTTCCTGCTACCAGTGCTCTCATTTTTGGCACACTCGGTGGGACCTCAACTGAAGTCTCACTCTGTTGCCTCGGCCAATTCTTGTCCTATGGGCCACGCCACATCATCACTCGTGACATTCCCCCCTCTTGAAATAATTGTAATCGCCCTTGACTACACCACATTTTGGACTAACCATACATGGTCTAGGAGCTAGCTGGTTTATGCCCTCGCCTAGTCTATTGTGCTAGTCTAGACTGGCCTTGATCAGCTTGGTCTTGTCCACCTTCACCCTCGTCCAACTTGGTCTAGCTAGTCTAGTCTCTCTCACCCATATCTAGATGGAGTGGTCTAGCTGATTTTAGGTCTAGTCAAGTATGGTTAGACTATCCAACAAGTTCAAGGGTCTTCACGTCCAAAGCTTGGGTGGGTTTGTTGCTACTGCATGACACATACAAGGCAGTCTAAAGATCGACAAAGCTAACTGCGGAGCCCTTTGAAGTACTACCACAAAAAGCATCATCCTTTCCTGCTGAGTAGAAGCCTCCCATTCCCCCTACCCTTACCTTCTCAAGCATCTACCTCAACTCTCTCAACTAGCTCCTCAACACCCTGGTCACCTTCCCTAATACACTTTCCACCAGCTGTGTTATAGAAAGCTCCTTACCAGGCAGCCATGGAGGAACTGACAAGTGTTTTAGCTAGGGTGAACATAAAGTTTCCCACTTTCAAAGGACTCTCCACAGAGGATGCAAACGACCATGCTAGCAGATTTGTATCCCTTTCCAAGGGTCATGGCCTCAATAGAGAAGACGCCTATCTAGTGCTCTTCTCATCAACCTTGGATGACTTAGCAGATAAATGGTACATTTAGTTTGCTAAGAACCACTTTACTACTTGAGAAACACTAAGGTGACAATGCTGTGAAGCTTTCAAACCAGGTGACTTTCAAGAGAAGGATCTGGATGAGTTAACAAACTTAGTAGTTCAGTCATATGAGACTTTTGGAGAACTTATAACAAGAACAAACTCTCAGGTTGCCAAATTTTCCTAGCAACTAGGAGAATTCGTGGTCAACAAGTGGGTGGAGAAGGCTCTCTTCAAGACTTCTCAATCTGAGAGAATCTTTGACTTGAAGCAACTGATGAGGATTTTGTCACTGCTACTACAAGGATAGAAGGAATCTATTCAACGACCCTCCTCAAGTAGAGATTGCCTCAGTACTCATGGAAAGTCCATATGACCCCTCAATTTCTTTACGCAGGGAACTAGAAGCACCAAATCTATAACGAGCTTTTCAAGAGGAGAGATACTTCTCTCTTAGATAGCAGAAGCCTCCACATCAAGAGGTTTGGACTAGATCAAGCAGGAGTTGGAAGAGCTCAGGGCTCAACAAGAGTCTAGGGGTGTGGTCTAGTTTAGCTCATGTCATTCTTCAGGGCATCCTCCACATGAATGCCCCCTTTGGGCTTATTCTCAGCTCTATGAAAAATATGGGCATGAAGATAAGGATTGCTACTACCTAAAGGGATTGCGGCAATTGCACCAGAGCCTTGCTCCTACTCTTCAACAAGGGTTGGCACCTGCATCTAACATGGTTTCCACCTATTGACATCCAAACTACATCCCACCTTTGCTGGCTAACCTCATATGCAAGGTATGCAAAGCACTTTTCCATCTCATAGCTTTTATCATGCTAATGCTCCTCCAGCCCCTCAGAGCTTCTACACGTCAGCATCCTCCTCCATGTAGCAGGAGCAGACCCCGAGACCACCTCGCCCATCCAATCGACCCATTTTGTGCTAGGAATGTAGTGAATATGGGCATTACCAAAGCAAATTCCCTTTGCCATAAGGGTCTCCTCCTTGCTGCTATTGCTCTGAGGCTAAAGATCACTACAATAAGGATTTTTCCAAACAACGTGCATCCATGTCTTGGAGCCCAAGTCAAAACCAACCTGAATTCACATTTCCCAAAATCAATTCGATAACAGTTAGCACCATCCCTCAACTATCACCTTCTACTCATGTGGTGGCCCCTCATGAAAAATTCCAACATGTAGAGGAACCCACTTGTGTCCTCACTCGGGCCTAGAGGGAAGCCCTCGGTCTCAACCTTCCAGCAAGTTTTACTCGTCCACCCACTATCTTTCCAATGAATACCCACTTCCAGCAGTTGACAAGTCATCTCCTAGTGCCAAGAGAGGATCTTCATTTCTGATCTCCGATATTGGATGGGGCTTTCTTGGAAGCAATAGCTGGCCTGTAATAGATCAAGGTACCAGAGAAAAAACTAGTAGAAAAAGAAAAGCCTACATCAGATATTATCTTGAAAAACACCTTCCAACGAGTGTCACTCTATGACATGCTTCGACTAGATTCGGGTTTTGAAGTGACATCCTTGCCGTTATTCATTCACTTTGCCCCAGGAGCAGGTCCTAGTGGTGGGCACCTCCCAGTGAAACCACCAAAGTCGTATATGATATCCCACTCCGTTGCTCCCCTTACTGATTATAGAATCCCTCCTCTCACCATGTCCATCTTGGGGTGTCAATTCACAAGAGTGATAGTAGATAGTGGATCTGGAATCAACCTAATACCCGAGTTCACCATGGTCGCATTAGGTCTGCAGCCTACTCGACCCACCTGTTCACAGTTACTTTAGCCGCCCCCAAATGATAGTCTACCCATTGGGCATAGTGGATAGCATAGTGGACAAGGTGCCTCCATAGGTACACGACTTTACCTTTAACTTGGATTTTCTCTTCCCCAGGTTGAGGGATGATTTCATTTGCTCATTGATAGACCATGGCTGTGACACACTAAAGTGCTACATGATTGGGACAAGGATGCCATGTGGATACATACTCTTGGCTCCCCAATGAAACCCATTCGCCTTGAAGGAGGGATGGACCCAGTGGTGCATCATAGTCCTTTATCAGTGGAGTCCAACTCTGAATTGGAATAGCCTACTTCACCTGACGGGCCATAGGAAGACTTGTTGAAGTGGTTGGAAGTTACTAAAGCTTTGCCTTGTTATGAGGTCTCTATTCAATCCTTGCCGAAGGATATCCCATCTTCCAACGTTCTTACAGTAGTTGGCCCTAGCGTGCCATCAGCCAAGTTACAAGGATCGGGGTCAAAGAGGTTGATGCCTCATAGGCTCCTACATTGGAAGCCTTTGGGTTTGGTGAGACCCTTAAGGACCATAGAGGAGAGGAAACAAATATCCTTTACAGGAGTTAGCCTAGCTGTTAACTTATGGCGGAATTCTTATCAATTGTCTTATATGGATTCATCGGTCGGCAGGCTTGTTGATTCCACATGTGTATGGATGGGGTGATCACCATTGATAGGCATGCCACAAGATTCAATAGATAGGGATAACAGGCTTTGACATCATCTCAGTGTAAGCCTACATATGTGAACGAGATGACCCACATAAAAGGCTTGTAATCTAGTTTTTCTTCATTCTCAATGTACTAATGTAGTGCACTTGCTCTCCTTCTCTGTCACCTCATCTTCTTGCTCACTATGAGTGTGAGTGTCTGTGAATGTGAGAGAGGGGGCATGTGCAATTGAGCATCAGTAGTACTAGCAAGGCGATCAAACAGTAGCTACTGTAGGCTTCTTCCTCTTTACCTGCATGGGATTTTCTTATCAAGGCGATGCAGGAGGTGACACACCATTGTAGAGCTTGTATGTGCACAGGTTGTGTGCTTGCAGCTGTGTGGCTCGCGTACGATGCTGAGTAAGGTCCCAAAAACCAACATTCTTAGCATGTTGCAAGGGATTTACTGTACACGAAGCTCCACTCACAGTCTGTGTTGTGTGTTGAGGTTACGTTTTCTGTTTGAAAGGAAAAGAAGAAGTTGTGTGTGAGTACAAATTTGCATTATGTGTGTTGAGTTTGGTTTTGTTTCTGCAACAGGTTCTATTTCAGTTTAGCTCATAGAGCATAGAATTTTGTTGAGTTTAACATTCTAGAAATTTGTTTTGGAAATCTGTTTTGTTCAAATTTTTGTTCTATTCGCATAGTCATTCATAGTTGCATAAAGAAGTAGATTTGTTTTTGTTTCAATTTTCTATAATGCAGGTTCTGTTTTTGTTAATTTTTAAACAATTTAAGTTTTGGAAAAAAATAAATATATTAAAAAAACACCAACACATATCGAAAGGAAGCCTGAATCATTTTTTTTTTTTAAGTTGAAAAGAAAAACCCCCAATTGTCTTCGTCCTCATCCCCAAGCTAGAGCAGGAGCTTGGTCTTGGTTTTAGTCTTTTGATAGTAGTTATGGTTGAGTTTATTTATATACCCTACCCCTCCAAGGGGTGAATGAGGCATGTGGGATAAAGGCTCCACCTTTCCCTCCACAAGCCTCTCTTAAAATTCTACTTCCACCCACTTGCATAGGTAGAAATCTCTTGTTTTGATGGTTACATGCACCTCTATTACCCCACAAGGTACCATTCATGTGGAGACTAAACGGAATTGAAACCGTTGGATTGCTCAATGGGAGTAAATTCAAAAGATACTATGACTCCCTAAGCCAAGAAGAATTATGTGCTATCCATGAAAAGAAGGTAGCCAAGGCACAAGTAAAATTGAAAAATGTGTAAGCCCAAATTGAGGCTCAAGAATGACAATAGTGTATTAGGCGCTAGTGAGAGTTTAATCTTGGAATTGCATGTACATTCCAAGTTAAAACAGATGACAATTCTCTAGACTCTGGCCTACCTCTACGATACCAATTGAGTTAAATAGATCCTGTGGGAAAGTATTATATATGCATTATTAGACACATGAGCTCAACATAATTTGATATCCTATGGAGTGTGGTATCAGTTAGGGAAACCACCTTTATCCAAGAGTACCATCCATGTCAAGGATATCAATAAGAAGAAAACTATTATCTTTGGCATCTTGCACACTCCTGTCATGTATGACAATGGGATCGTGGTTCAAAGCTTATTGGTCATGCATGTTGGTTCTATGGAGGGAAACATAAACCTAGCATGTAAATGGATGTCTGCAACTAAGTGTACTATCAATTGGGGGACCAGAAGTATCACAATACAAAAACCAACTCTTAGCCCTACTACTCAGGGAACATCCCTTGAGCTATCACCTCCTGAGGGAACACACGATAAGGAAACATTGTTGATTTAAGAGGTTAAAACATCCTTACATGTGGCACAACCCTATGAAATGTCAACTTCCAAAGCTAAGACAGACTATGTTACCCCATGGACTCGGTCTGATTTACTAAAATGTACCTATCAATGGGAGGATTTGTTAATTGCCCCTTCCAATCTTTAACTTTATTCAAAAAAGAAACTTTGCAAGAAACTATCTACTCGTCCCAAGAAATGCAAGATTTTGTTGCGTTGGGTTCCTAAACGACTATTGAAAGCACAAGACTACTATGAAGGTAATGATAAAATTTGGGTATCTAAATGTAAGTTGTGTCCTATAGAACCATGCAAGAACAATCTTGTAACTCCAAAGCAATCAAGAACCGTGAGAAGCGAAAGATCACGGAGTACTCCACACATGTTCTAGAGTAGTTAATTTGGATTCCGAAGCGAGAACAATCTGTTCCAACTAACCCAGGAAGGGGGGAGTCACATGAAGCTTCTAGCTTCTCATGTAGTTCATCAATAGATGTAAAAGCTTTTACAAAACCTCCAGTTACCACTGTCAATCTCCACAAAGGCATAAATGAATCTACACCTTCCATTATAATATTTTTTGTATGAAACAACATTTTGAGTTAGCTCATAGGAGAGTACCTTACCACCCTACTTTCCTTCCCGACCTTTTAACTTCCAAATCTTCAGGAATTTATATATATACATCCGTATACTAAAAAAAAACAAAAACAAAAAAGTAAAGGAGCAAGAGACATCTAGCAATAAGAGTGAAGCATACAAGATGTGACCCATAGCCCAAAACCCACAATGTCACATCACGCCCGGTTTCGACCATAGGCGAGTGTTCCTAGACCATTGGGCAATGAAATGATCTTTATGCTATCTGTAACCTAACCGAAATCTATCCGTGTATTTAGATATGGCTAATTCACTAAAGTCATCCTCTTGTACCTTTGGTGAGACATGTCCTCTTTACCTTTCAAGTGTTTCACATTATCTATGATGTAGTTACCTCTTAATGAGATTTGGTAGCTAAACTAGCGTGGTAGAAAAATGTTGCAGAGTTAGAATGGTTGATACGCCTATTGAATATGAGTGATCCTACCCAACAACGAACATCTTTCCTATGCACAAGCTTATCCTTTTGAGCAAGATGAATACCTATGCCTAGTGGAATTCTTAGTGAACCTATGTGTATAGGATGATGAGGAAAATTTAACTAATTGCACGAATGACACTCATGGTCTCCCTGAGCGAATTTATTTATCTTGATGATGAGGATAGAGGCTTACCCTTAGGACTACGAGTCAATATATACAATATTCTCTTAACTTGACCATTGTTAATGTGGTAAGTGATAGGTAGGTTAGTGTTCTCCAATTTGTTTTTATCTTTGCTTCTAGTGAATAAATGACTTCTTTTCACATTGATGTGCCTCCCCAAGGTATAGTTTTGTTTGATTATCTTTTGTACAGTATATGAGAGCATGGAGACTAGCTTGGCCATCCATTGTCCATGCAGCTCCTAAGAGGACATTTCCATCCACCCAAGGACATCTCAAGTACAAGAAAAAGTGTAATTCTTTCATGCTTCCTTCTTTGTTTGGTTTTATTTCTTGTCATTTATGTGTCTATGTTGCTAGCATGGTATGTGTGAGATCTTTTCTTTATGTTTGCATGCTTTGCTAAGTAGATGAATATAAATTGAGAACTATTAGTAGCTTGCGTAACTAGTTTATAGTCTAGCTTTATTAGTTTTTCCTTTAGGGAAATGGCATGACTTTAGGTTAGCTTTTGGTCTTTGACCAAATGGTCTTGTTTGTGATTTTTATAATTAATGGTAAAGACCTTTATGAAATTTGAAGGTAGAGACGTTAGCGAAATTTGGAGGTAGAAGTTGACTAGTAGTCTAAAAATAAAACTGGGCGTTAGCTTAATGCTAAAGAAATTCGTAGCAAGATTTCAAGGGTCATCACTTCACCTCATATGTGTGAACAAAAAATACCTTAATGATGCTCTCTACTCAACGCACTCACGTGCAATGAGAGTCTACCCATGACATTAGGTGCTCTTTTTTTTTTAAAGAACAAAAAAAAAAGAAAAAGAGAGAAACATGCATGGAAATTTCCAAAATCTTTGGTTAACTATGCATTGCTTTACACTCATCATATCACTTCCGTAAATGCACATATTGCTAGTCTTTTAAAACCGCGACGATTACCAATGGGTAATTGATATTAATACTTGATTTTGTAAACTTAATACATAGATCTAGATCAAACTTTAACATGTAGTGTAGTTGCCAACTACGAGATAAGCTAATAATGCCAACACCTTAACTCGTTAATTTATGTGGGTCCCTCATTGATACTTGATTTAAACTCTCTAATTGGTAATACAACCTTCATACTTTCATGCATCTCATGCTTACCATTGTCTGGTTGTTCCTACATTTTCATTCCACAATAACTTTCCTTCTGTGTACTAGCATACTCTCACTATGCTTATTTGATTTTGCAGTGCGCATATACAATTGGAGGGTTGTGCTCTTGCAGGGACGAGGGCATCACCTTGTAGTATTTAGCTTCTTGAATGTGGGTACATCCATGGACCACTACTCCCATCAAGATGTTTAAATACTAGAAAATCCATATAGAGTGGATGGATCGAGTCCTTGCTTCCCAATTGGAGCATTCATAAATTTTGACAACAAAATTTACATCAGGAAGGAGGGCATGTGAAAGTAGGGTGGAATTCTTCTTAATTGTCTTATATTGAGTCATGGGCCCGGCTTGTCGATTTTGCATGTGTATTGATGGGGTAATCGCCGATGATAGGCATGTGCCACAAGATTCAACAGATAGGGATAACATGCTTTGACTACCGGCTCAATGTGGACGCCCATATATGAACCAAACGACCCAGATGACATGCTTGTAATCTAGTTTTCTTCATTCTCAATGTACTAATGTAGTGCTCTTGCTCTCCTTCTCTCTCACCTTATCTTCTTGTTGCATGGGAGTGTGAGTGTGTGTGAGTTGTGTACTTTCAGCCTTTGTGGCTCGCACATGGTGCTGAGTTAGGTCCCAGCAATCGACACTAGGCCTCAAGAAGCATACATAATTTTCAATATTGATCAACCACCAGCCCATGATGTCTCTATGCTCCAAAATGCAGGACCCTCTTCACCTACAAAAACATCTTCAGTTATGCCCTCTCCAAACCCCGTAAAAGAAGTCAACTTGGTAGACATGAACTGCCCCCATCCCATTATTTTGGTTGCATGGTTGTGGGATCACTCGGTATTGCTAGACCATATACATCTATCAAAGTGAAACATTGAATATCCATATTCACATACCTTCTTTTTTGTTAAAGTGAACCCAGCTTGTTCTTCTCTACACACTCCATTCATATGAAAAACCCATCAAAAGTTTTCGCTTTCAACAATCTTTAACAACCCTAATGCGGTGACTAAAATGAACACCATTGATATTTTCATCAATCAAGAAGGCAATTGTATCATGGTTAAGTGGTTGTTGGTGCCAAGATTTGTCTATGGCCAGACAAAGACTATTGCTATGGACAGGAGATTTATGTCAGCCAATTAGAGTCCTTTTGCTAGTGTAGCTGCACTTGTATCACATGATGGTCCATAAGATGGTTCTTTGTTGGTGGATTGCAAGCTTCCCGTAGAAATGCTGGGTTGCTTTAATTTGTTACATGATGGATGTGGGTGTGTATTTCCAAAAAATTTCGCACATGAGATTCTTGTGAATTCTTCCCATGCAAACCATACCTATTCTAGCAACTTTCCATCCCCTATCCACCCCTTTCACCCTCGCCCTACCCACCCCTACCCACCTTCACCCCCCTCGCCCCTATCCACCCCCTACCCACACCCTTGCCCCTACTCTCTCCCCCCTTTCCTTAGTTGGAAAAGTGTGTCGTGCTCTCTATTGTGGATGCTCCTGAAAACAATATGCATGAAACTTGTTAACCACCGGCGTCCACTTCTAGTAGTCATCGGCCGGGCTTGTTGGTTGAATAGGAAAAGGGTAAGAGTGGTCGCTGATGAGAGGCACACTCTAACTGGAACATTCGAAGGTTAGTTGGCTAAGCATGGGTGCCCAAGTGTGAATGGGCAAGCTCATATAAAAGTCACCTAAACCTAAAAATCACTCATTCTCTCATTTGTGCAATTGAAGAGTGCTTTTGCTCCATCTCCATCTTCTTCTTCATCTCCTTGTGTGTGTGTGTATATGCGTGAGAGAGAGAGAGAGAGAGAGAGAGAGAGAGAGAGAGAGAGAGAGAGAGAGATTGTATGTGTAATCGAGCATTGCGACGGCACAGCGGCGGCGAGGCGGTTGAGCGTGGCACGATGGTAGCTCCCTCTTCTTCGCGGCAAGGAATCCTCCATGAAGGCGAACATAGGGTGGTGAGTGACAAACCCTTGCTCTCTTGAGCTTGCTAGATTAGTCTGGTTGTATGCTTGCAACCATTTGTGGCTCGCACATAGTGTACGGCAAGTCCCTTGCTTTGACACGTACGACAGACACGCACATTTTTGGCACCGTTGCAGTGTACTATTTTGTTAATAAGGTGTTACAATGTATTGTGTTTTTTGTTGATAAGGTGTTAGCTCTAAGGTATTAGATCTATAATGTTAGATCTATAAGATACACTAAGTAAATATGTTAGTTAATTAGTTTTTGTAGTATTGTGTTAGTGTGTAATAGTAGCTCTATTAGTTGCAAGTAGGTAGGTTAGGTGTGTGTGTTCTCGTGCGCGTGGTGTGATCGCGGTGACCTTATCCCAAAATAAAATTTAAAAAAATAAAAATCAAGAATTTTTAAAGGTAGAACCGGGATTGGGAATATTCCCTATGCCCATGCCCAAGCCCAAGCCCACGCTAAGGCTAAGCCCTCATCACCCTTTAGAATTACTTATTTTAGCCTCACGCCTAGTTAAAAATTGACCCTTTTGAGGACCAATGGAGCTTCGAGTAACCAAACGCTGTGCTACAAAGCACACCACGACCCCCTGAGCAATACGCTCGTTTTGAGCTATCACACACTCTAATCCAAAAATTTATCATAAAAAGACATTAAAAAACAGCAAAAAATGAGTGAAAATGGGATGCAGAACGCCCAAAAAATCAAGCGGTTAGCCTTCGAGGGTATTCGTCGACGCTTGTAGGGTGCCAAAGGCACATGCATCTGCGCTCTAGTTGTGTGCTAGAGATCGAGCAACTCACGAGCACTTCGACTTACGCGGGTTCTCAATACCCACCTACCTTAGGTTATGGGCCCTCGGCGGGGACCCAAGGTAGTACAACCCAAGACCCAAACATATCGGCTAGTGACTCTTCCTCTGACTATGACATCAGGGAGGGTTACCCAATGCCTCATTCTGATAGCTCAATCCAAGACACGCATGCCATGGGCCCACGGTCTGGGCCGAGCGTGTTTAGCCGTTGAAGAAAACCTTTAGTAGAGCCACTCGCTTCAAACATGGAGCTAGCGATGTAAATGAGGGGGGTAGTAAGGTAAATTTTCCAATTTTTACCAATGTAAATCCCATGCTCCTGGAGAGTGTGCACGTGAATACTCCATTCATCGCACCCCTTGACTCTTTAGAGTTATTCCCCTCTGAGGTTATATTACCTGATGGTAGAAGCCTTGCCGAAGTGCAAGAGGTCGAGCGGTATATCCTTGCTGCGAGGGAAAAAGAAATCGAGAGCTTACGCAAGGTGGAGCAACGGAGAGAACTTAAGGCAAAGGTCCTTATGTCACCAACCATGCTAGTCGAGCAATCGAGTGCTCCTGACTTAGCACAACAACTAAGGTCCAACCCATAGAGAGCCACATTGCATCTAGCTCAAAGGACACCCATAGCACCTCAATCCTAGATGGAGCGTTACTAAATGAGAACTGGGAGTACGAACTACAAAGAAAAACTCTAACAAACCTATACACAGGTCACACCTAACATGTGGGTTGGTTAGATGTTCTACAATCCACAATGGGTGCTGCTAGTGTAGAGGATCAACAACAAAGAGTTTGTGAGGCCATCCATAGGCTTATTGAGCTAGAGAGATAGAAAAAGGGGATCCACATGCCTTCAACGGGTCTCATGAGATTCTTGGATACAGGGAAGGCTAAACAACCAACCTTATCACAAATGGAGACTCCCTTAGTAAGTCCAATGGATCCTCCATATGTTGTTTTGCCAAGGGTCTCAGTGCAATATGAGCCGACAAGTGATAGCTTTACTTTTCCAAGTCTAGCTCATCTTTCCCTTGATGACACCATGGCTACCATGCCTACCCCAATGATGGGCATGCCAAGAAACACGCCATGGATTTCATTTGTTAGTAAAGCACCGCTACATGGTAGCTCAATGCCTACAACAGCACCTACAAGTGTGTACCAATTGGGTCCTCGTACTCATGTAGTTCCTACCCCTCCCATTGTTTCAACAACCTATGCTCCACAACAACAACACCCAAGCTCTTATTTCCATGGGACCATACCAGCTAGCTAGCATTAGCATGTCACATCCCACGTCTGCTATGCCTAGGGCCACACATATGAACTTTGCACTGCCACATGGCACAACACCGTACCAAATATGGAACCCAAGGGCTTCCTATGTGCCAAGCCCAATGCCAATACCTACTCCACATGTAGTCTCTGGAGCACCTTCACCCATGGTGCCTACTTCTTAGGTGACTTGGCAACATTTGCTCAAGCTATCGACGATCGATCTATTGCTGAGAATATGTGAACATGCTTGATAGAGAGCCTCAAAGTAAGGCAGTACAAATAGCCAAGCTCACACAAAAATTTAGTGGAGACGGGGATGTGAGAACGCATATCGAAGTGTTTGAACAAATATGTGATTCTCTAGGAGAACACAATGACCTGCATAAGAGTAATTCTTTAAGCCTAACTTTAAGTGGGAAGGCTGGGGATTGGTATAGAACCCTAAGGGTGGAAGAAAAATGATTTACCCTACTCTTAGGAGACTATTCTTAAAAGAATACATACAAGAGGGAGTCCTTTGGGGTGTAGCCTATCAGATCCAGAAAGCCCAACAAGAGGAAGGAGAGGCCGTAAGAGACTTTATTAGTTGCTTGAAGCATTTAAATTCTTGTTGTAATCCAAATGAGCGCTTCAATAATAACCAATTGCTTGATAGATTCATTAGGGGATTACGCCATGAGGATATCTACAATGGCATAGTCATTAGAGGTATCACCACTTGGGAAGCAATCACCACCAATGCGATCCAACTGGAGGATAATTTAATGATTCAAGGAGAAAGAGTGGCTGTTGAGCCTAAATCTACTAGTTTGCAAGCATCAGGGGATCAGCCAATGACTCTAAAGCCTATTGCTAAGGAGCCAAAGATATCTGAGATGACTTTAGCAGATGTCACCAAAGCCATTCAAGAGAGCCTTAGAGACAATCATGCTCCACAAAACAATCATATGTATCCAAGAAGGGAGCCACAATGGTGCTCGGTATGTTGTGGTACGCATAGTACCAATGAATGCCCTACTTTTAGAGTAAAATTCAATGTGAATTGCAATGCATGTGGGAGGTATGGTCATCAAGCTAAGGATTGCATAGTATTTAAGTGTGCAATGGCCAATAGATCAACCTTAACATGGAAGGACACACCTCGAGTGCCTGCATTGACGCCGAACCCACCTCTTGAACAAACATCACAACACATGGTCCCTAGGGCCCAAAATGTTTTTCAAACAACACCCTTATCACCTGCAGTGCTAGGACCGCAACCACCACATCCGAGAATCACATCTGTGAATCAAGTGGGTTGTGAGTCATCTGTTGCTTGTTGGGAAGGCTATGAGGAAGATATAGACCCTTATATTGCCTATGGGATTGATGCGCTTAAAGAAAGTCCACAATACTACATGGAGGACTATTGGGGACAAGTCAAACCTATCTATCAAGTAGCTGCTCTTGCTACAAGAGGTCAAAATATCAATTACATTGCCAAGAGACCACCTCTTCAATGCTATGAGTGTGGAGGTCCACATCATGTGGCCGAGTGTCCTATTAGGCTACAAAAGAATGCCACACTAATGCAAACCAATCAAGCGAGCATGTCTACAATGCCAATACTCATGTGTAATCTATGTGGCATAGATCATTTGATTGCCCAATGTCCAAATAATTCAAATGCACCAAAGATCACACCATTAAACTTGATTAAAGTTACCGAGGAGCCATCACAAAGTACACCTATGGTACCAGTAAATGTACTCACACGATTGATGCTCCAAGAAAGAGACACTGCATCAATTGACCAATTTCAGAAGAAGAAGAAAACATGAAGGAAGAGATCACAAAAAGCAGCGAACTCAGACCCCAGTTCAAAGACCAACATAGGGACTGGTGATGACCCCGTATATATGAACAACACTGAAGAGGATTCTGATTCAGGTGAAACCATGGAGACCAAAACGACCGCTAAGAAAGAAACCAACAAGGAAGATTGTCTCATGAGCAACAATGGCTAGGATCCAAGAAGACGATAGGAACTTATCCAAACCCTACAGAGGAGATCGAGCGAGTCAAGCAATTAAGGAGTTTGGTCGAAGATACCCAAAGGAATCTAGAACCAGTACCTAGGCAGA
The DNA here is from genome assembly GCF_014529385.1 of Adiantum capillus-veneris. Taxonomy (NCBI): domain Eukaryota; kingdom Viridiplantae; phylum Streptophyta; class Polypodiopsida; order Polypodiales; family Pteridaceae; genus Adiantum; species Adiantum capillus-veneris. The sequence goes on along the minus strand of NC_140936.1, from coordinate 151,461,495 downwards.
TCCAGATTACAGACACATTTTTCCCTACGCAACAACATCTCAAAAAGTCCATAGACCCCTAGCCATACCTAGTGTCATTCAAGAAGAAAGTGGCTTAAAGTCATGGGAAAGTGGGCGTGCTCACTTCTTGTTGAAAAGAATGTTTACAGACTACCTGACCCTATCGAAGAAATGGAGATCCCATCTTTCCCACATCAAGGGACTGAAGCCCAAAAGGTGCCGTTAAACATTGCCAAATTGATGGATTTCATGGCTTCAGAAGTTAGAACAACCATCATGTCCAAACTATATGGAGACCCTGAGCTATTCTTAGCTCTTCGAGCTTTCCTAAATGGAGAACTGAAGGTTGGGCTACCACAATTTTCAAAGATGGATGGAGATAGGAACATGCCAATAGAGGAGGAACACTTATATCCACAACCCAACCTAGATACAAACCTTGTTGTAGAAATACCTCTTAACAAGTTGGGACAATACTTTGAGCTCGGGGGGTTCACTGTGTGTAAAACTACCATATCACGTGCGTTCAAGACATGTTTGTAAAACCCCTTATCTGTGAATTTTGTTAAGATATAATGTACCCATTTCTTTTAAAATCTGTAAGTTTTTTTAAAATTTGAAAAAATAATTCCCTTATGTATATATATTTCTGTAAGTTTCAAGAACTTTAAATACCCTTCTGTTGAACTCACATGATATGTTACATTTTTATTAGGTGACCTCCCCGGGACTTTGGGGGCGATGAATCCAATGCAATCATACCAATCACTACCAAGGGATTAATTGTGAAGGGAATCCTTGATGGTGGAATTGGGTTAGCATTGTGATTAAAAATTGCTAGGAAACTATGGGAAGACCTCACCTTGGGGCCACAATCATAGTAGTAAAGATGGCCAATGGGTCTATTGTTAAACCTATTGGGATGCTAGAAGATCTCAAGATCAAGGTCTTTGGACATAAAATAAGAAATACCTTCATTGTTATGGATTTCTCCAAGCACACTATGGCATCTGAGATGAATTTAGGATATCCTTTCATGAGGGAAGAAAAAATGGTGCATAACTGGTCTAAAAACCATGTCTACTTGTAGTTCCAAGATTCTGCCATTCAAGTGGATCTTGTAACTGGTTGAGCACATCCTCTAGGAAACAGGTTTATAATTGATCATAGATCTGACACCACAGTTCACTCGGCCCCATCTTTTCGCCATAGGATCACATCCTTTAATCACGACGCTCGAAGCTAGTGCGGAACAAGGGGAGTTGCAAGGCCTGGCTTTTCCAGGAAATAGCCAACTCCTAGCAAAACTTTTTGCAGATGATTCTCTCCTCTTCTTGAAGGCGTGCCCCCAGGTCATCAAGAAAGCTTTGGAGATTGTACAAATATTCTTAGTAGCTTCAGGGTCCTAATGTAATATAGAAGTCAAGGCTGATCTCCCTATCGAAAAATGACTCATTTGACCCTTCTGACTGGTCGAGGGAGATTGTCACAAAAGGGAATATCTTCAGACATCTGGGAGCCCCCTTGGGGGTGGACGTAACTCACAAGCAAATATTTGAGTGGGTGCTTGAAAAAATCAAAACAAAAATGAGTAGTTGGAAATATGCTCTTCTCCCATTCCCAAGTCAGATAAAAGTGATAAATGCCTTTATGATTCCTTATATTGCCTTCATTAGCCCACTTCTCAAGATGGCTAAGTGTCACTGGAAAGAGTTCTTAAAACCAGTGAAAAGGTTTTTATGGAAAAACAACACGAAATCCTCCAGGCCATGGCAATGGGCCCGTTATGAAACAGTTGCTCGGCCAGGGAATCAAGGAGGCCTCGGAATTCTGAACCCTGTGGCCCATGCAGAAGCTTGTTGCACCAAATTTGTTGTTTCCTTGGCTAAACAGGATCAAGTTTGGGCTGTCATGATCAAAGATATGATAGAAGTAGTTAAACTTGGCTCGAAAGGTGGAAAGTGGAGAGGGGTGGAGGTTCATGACAAGCTGTTAGCCCCGACATGGACTACCCTAAGACTGGGGGGCAGCTCATGAGAATTGGTAAGAAAATGCAATAGAGCAGCAGGAGTCTTAAAGTGGGGGGGGAAAACCAGATACTTCAAGAACTCCATTTTGCATTGGTCCCCTTGGCTTTCCAAAGTTGTAGATCCGCCACAAATTCCCTATTGGATAGAGACAGCTAGAAAGCTGAATAATAAGGGTCTGAATTGACTGGGGTACTTCTGGGACAATGCCAACAAGAGTTGGAAAACCATTGACCTTCTAGTTACCCAGTACCAACTGAATAGCTTGGAGGTCTTGCTGGTCCACAAAGTGAGGAAAGAGCTTGACAATATAGTGATGCTTATCTGGGATTCGGAGTTTAACTGGAACGCCTGGAAATGGCCCGGAAGTAGTCTCTTATGGAAACCCCATCCTAAAGACATTTACCATACAATGATGCATAAGAAGAATTGGCCTAGCCCACTTAACAAGATATGGAAAATACAATGGCTGAAGGAAAGGTGGGAGCAAGTAATGGAGAACATCTGGAAGCCAAAGGTTCCATAGCACATGAAGGTATTTTTATGGAAGGTAATTTGGGGTGCTCTACCTCGGGGGTGAAGATTCAAGAAAGATGGATTGGGTCAGGTCGATGCTTGGGGTGCAGGTTGGCTAGTGAAGATCTGGCCCACCTCTTCATGGATTGCCCAACTATCAAAGGCCTCGTAGGGAAGATATGCAAGTGGGTCCAAAGAACATGGAAAATTGGTTTTTACAAGACTGATCTATTCCTTGGAGGGAAGAATTCAAGTGGTCCTGCCATCCTCATCAGCACTCAAATCGTCAGGTACTTCTTCTTACATAATGAATGGCAGACAAGGAACTGCCGTGTGTTTGAAGGAGGTCTTGAGGTGGCAAGCTTCTCATAAATTATACAAGAAAGCAAAGTGCTAATATGGACGCTCGGGTGCAAGCAACACTCGGAGGATTGGTCTAGGACTACTTGTGCCTTGTGAGCAGAGGGTATGCCTAGGGCGGGGGAAAATCTTGGCTATTGGTAATTAAAAGATCTTAGAAGAACATGATAATGGACCTTATGTATCAAGGATAAGGGGGTGAGTTGGTTGGGATGACTGCCCTGATAGCCGATGTAATTTTGGGCCCTGGATGATGTCATGGCTCAACACGAGCATGACAAGACCTTGTAATTATTTGGGTTGATTAATATAATTCACTCACAATTGTGAGTTTTGCTAAATAAAAAAAAATGCAGACAATTAGTCTAGACAATTTTTTATTTGTAGGTTTTTGTTTATTCAAGCATCGATGTGGATGCTCTCTCTCTCTCTCTTCCATTATTTATTTCGAGCACAGATGCATGCACTTTTCTCTCTCTATCTAACGTTCTGTTAACCGACAAGTCAGACAGTGAGTCAGCACTGGGCGAATAGGAGGCTTGGGGACTGCCCAACGCCACCTATCGCTTGGTGTTGACCTTGGTGAAACAGCGATGGAGACCCTTTTGGTGAGGTGATTACAATTCATGCAGAGGAGTCAATACTGGGTAAGTAGGAGGCTTGGGGAATGCCCAACGCCACCTATTGCTTGGTGTTGACCTTGGGGTTAAAAACATTACAAGAGGCAGTAGAGTCAATACTAGGCGAATAGGAGGCTTGGGGAGTGCCCAATGCCACCTATCTCTTGGTGTTGACCTTGGTGACGAAGACATGACAAACGGCAATGAAGTCAACACCAAGCGAATATGAGTCTTGGGGACTGCCCAACGCCATCTATCACTTGGTGCTGACCTTGGCAAATAGGCGTCAACAATCCACGGACATTACATTGTTTTGAGTCATGGGCCCGGGCTTGTCGGTCCAATGGGAAAAGGGTAAGAGTGATCGCCGATGAGAGGTGCACTCTAACAGGAACAATCAAGGGTTAGTTGGCTAAGTATGGGTGCCCAACTGTGAATGGGGCGAGCTCATATAAAAGTCACCTAAACCTAAAAAACACTTATTCTCTCATTTTTGCAATTGAAGAGTGCTCTTGCTCCATCTCCATCTTCTTCTCCTTCATCTCCTTGTGTGTGTGTGTGTGTGTGTGTGTGTGTGTGTGTGTGTGTGTGTGTGTGTGTGTGTGTGTGTGTGTGTGTGCAAGAGAGAGAGAGAGATTATGTGTGTGCGCGATTGAGCATTGCGAAGACGGCATGGCGGCAATGAATCGGTTGAGCGCGGCGCAGCGGCGACTCCTTCTTCGCAGCAAGGAATCCTCCACGAAGGCGAGCGTAGGGCGGTGAGTGACACACCCTTGCTCTCTTGAGCTTGCTATATTAGTCTATTTGTGTGCTTGGAGCCATTTGTGGCTCGCACATAGTGTATTGGCAAGTCCCTTGCATTGACACGTGCGATAGACGCGCACATTTTTGGCGCCGTTGCCAGGGAAATGCCCTGCATTAAGCTCAAGTAGCACTCTATGCTACTTTGTGGTGCATTTTGAAATGTAGGGAAGGTAGAGAAGGAAGGTGTGTGTGTTGAGAAGGAGTTTGTTTTGCTGTTGTGTATTGTTTTGTTAATAAGGTATTGAAAGGTACTGTGTTTTTTCTGTTCATAAGATGTTTTCTCTGTGATAAGGTGTTAGAACTAAGGTAGTAGATAGATAATGTTAGTTTTGTGTAAAGTACAGTAAGTAGTTCTGTTAGCTAATGAGTTGTTGTAGTAGTGTGTTAGTGTGTAACAGTAGCTCTATTAGTTGTAAGTAGTTAGGTTAGGTGTGTGTGTGCTCACGCGCACAACGCGGTCGCGACGACCTTATCTCCCATTTAAAAAAATTTAATAATAATAATAATAATAATACCTTTAAAAAAATTTTAAGGTAGGACCGAGGTTGGGAATATCCCCCAGACCCCAAGCCCAAACCCAAGCCCAAGCTCACGCTCAGGCTCATGCCTCAGTCCCCCTTTAAAATTACATATTTTAGTCTCACGCGTAGGTAAAAATCGACCTTTTTGAGAGCCAACCGAGCTTCAAGTAACCGAACACTTTGTTGTAAAGCACACCACAAACCCCTAAGCGATACGCTCGTTTCGAGCTACACACGCTATAATCCAAAAACTGATCATTAAAAAACATCAAAAAACGAGTGAAAACGAACGCCTAAAAAAGTAAGCGGTTAACCTTTGAGGTTATTCGCTGACGCTTGTAGGGTGCCAAAGGCATATGCATCTGTGCTTTGGTCGTGTGCAAGAGGACGAGCAACTAGAGAGCATTTCGACTTACGCGAGTTCTTAATATCCACCTACCTTAGGTTGCGGGCCCTCGGCGGGGACCCAAGGTAGTACAAACCAAGACCCAAACATAGGTGCTAGTGACTCTTCCTCTGACTACAATGTCATGGAGGGTTTCCCAATGCCTAATCCTGATATCTCAAGCCAAGACATGAATTCCATGGGCCCACGGTCTGTGCCGAGCGTGCTTAGCCTCTTGAAGGAACCCTTTAGTAGAGCCACTCGCTCCGAACATGAAGCTAATGATGTAAATGAGCGGGTGGGGAAGTAAATTCGCCATTCATGACCAATGTAGACCCCATGCTCTTAGAGAGTGTGCACGTGAATACTCCATTCACCACACCCCCTGACTCTTTAGAGCTATTCCCCTCCGAGGTCATATTACCTGATGGTAGAAGCCTTGCCGAAGTGCAAGAGGTTGAGTGATATATCGTTGCGTCTAGGGAAAAGGAAATTGAGAGCTTACGCAAGGTGGAGCAACGAAGAGAGTTAAAATCAAAAGCTCTTATGTCAATATCCTTGCTAGGAGAGCAATCGAGTGCTCCTAACTTAGCAACCACTAAGGGTCAACCCATAGAGAGCCACATTGCATCTAGTTCAAAGGACACCCCTAGCACCTCAAGCCTAGATGGAGCATTCCTAAATGAGAACTGGGAGTACGAACTACAAACGGAAACTCTAACCGATACTATACATAGGTCACACCTATCACGTGGGTTGGTTAGATGTCCTACAGTCCACAACGGGTGCTACTAGTGTGGAGGATCAACAACAAAGAGTTTGTGAGGTCATCCATAGAGTCATTGAGTTAGAGAGACAGAACAAGGGGATCCACATGCCTTCAACGGGTCTCATGAGATTCTTGGATACAGGGAAGGCTAAACAACCAACCTTATTGCAAATGAAGACTCCCTTGATTAGTTCGATGGATCCCCCATATGTTGTTTCGCCAGGGGTCTCAGTGCAATCTGAGCCTACAAGAGATAGCTTTACTTTTCCAAGTCTAGCTCATCTTTCCCTTGATGACACCACGGCTACCATGCCTACCCCACTGATGGGCATGCCAAGAAACATGCCATGGACCTCATTTGTTAGTAAATCACTGCTACATGGTAGCTCAATGCCTGCAACAGTACCTACAAGTGTGTACCTATCGTATATACCTATAGGTCCTCGTACTCATGTAGTCCCTACCCCTCCCATTGTTTCAACTACCTATGCTCCACATCCACAACACCCAAGCTCTTATTTCCATGGGACCATACCGGCTAGCATTAGCATGTCACATCCGACGTCTGCTATGCTTAGGGCCACACATATAAACTTTGGACCGCCACATGGCACAACACCGTACCAAACTTGGAATCCAAGGGCTTCCTATGTGCCAAGCCCAATGCCAACACCTACTCCACATGTAGTCTCTGGAGCACCTCCACCCACGGTTCCTGCTCACTTAGGTGACTTGGCAACATTTGCTCAAGCTATCGATCGATCTACTGCTGAGAATATGTGTAACAGCCTGATAGAGAACCTAGAAGTAAAGCAATACAAATAGCCAAGCTCACACAAAAATTTAGTGGAGACGGGGATGTGAGGAAGCATATCGAAGTGTTTGAACAAATATGTGATTCTCTAGGAGAACACAATGACCTGCATAAGAGTAATGCTTTAAGCCTAATCTTAAGTGGAAAGACTGGGGATTGGTATAGAACCCTAAGGGTGGAAGAAAAAACATTTTACCATACTCTTAGGAGAGTGTTCTTAAAAGAATACATACGAGAGGGAGTGCTTTGGGGTGTAGCCTCTCAAGTCCATAAAGCCCAACGAGAGGAAGGAGAGTCGGTGAGAGACTTTATTAGTCGCTTGAAGCATTTGAATTCTCATTGTAATCCAAATGAGCGCTTCAATAATAATGAATTTCTTGATAGATTCATTAGGGGATTACGACATGAGGATATCTACAATGGCCTAGTCATTAGAGGTATCACCACTTGGGAAGCAGTCACCACTAATGCGATCCAATTGGAGAATAATTTAATGATTCAAGGAGAAAGAGTGGTTGTTGAGCCTAAATCTATTAGCTCACAAGCATCAGGGCACCAGCCAATGAACCCAAAGCCTATTGATGACTTAGATGACTTTAGCAGATCTCACCAAGGCCATTCAAGAGAGTCTTAGAGACAATCATGCTCTGCAAAACAATCATATGCATCCAAGAAGGGAGCAACAATGGTGCTCATTATGCTATGGACCGCATAGTACCAGTGAATGCCCTACTTTTAGAGTAAAATTCAATGGGAATTGCATCATCAAGCTAAGGATTGCATAGTATTTAAGCGCACGATGGCCAATAGACCAGCCTTAGCATGGACAGACACACCTCGAGTGCTTGCATTGATGTTGGACCCACCTCTTGAAGAAACATCACAACACATGGTCCCTGGGGCCCAAAATGTTGTTCAAACCACACCCTTACCACCTCTAGTGCTAGGACCGCAACCACCACATCCAAGAATCACTTCAATGAATCAAGTGGGTTGTAAGTCATCTATTGCTTGTTTGGAAGGCTGTGAGGAAGATATAGAACCTAATATTGCCTATGGGATGGATGCGCTTGAAAGAAAGTCCACAATACTACATGGAGGACTATTGGGGACAAGTCAAACCTGTCTATCAAGCTGCTCTTGTTGCAAGAGGCCAAAATATCAATTACACTGCTAAGAGACCACCTCTTCAATGCTATGAGTGTGGAGGTCCACATTGTGTGTCCGAGTGTCCTATTAGGTTACAAAAGAATGCCACACTAATGCAAACCAATCAAGTGAGCACGTCTACAATGCCGATACTCATGTGTAATCGATGTGGCATAGATCATTTGATTGCCCAATGTCCAAATAATCCAAATGCACCGAAGATCACGTCATTAAACTTGATTGAGATTACCAAGGATCCATCACAAAGTACACATGTGGTACGAACGACGTTGAAGAGGATTCTGATTCAAGTGAAACCATGGAGACCAAAACGACCACTAAGATAGGAAGATCTTCATGAGTCACAATGGCCAGGATCCAAGAAGAAGATAGGAACTTATCCAAACCCTACAAAGGAGATCGAGCGTGTCAAGCAATTAAGGAGTTTGGTAGAAGATACCCAAAGGGATCTAGAACCAGCACTTAGGTGGATCCAGATTACATACAATGTGTTCCCTACGCAACAACAACCTCACCAAGTCCATAGACCCTTCGCCATACCTAGTGTCATCCAAGAAGAAAGTGACTTAAAGTCATGGGAAAGTGGGCGTACTCACTTCTTGATGGAAAAAATGTTTACAAAGGGACTACCTGATCCTATCGAAGAAATGGAGATCCCATCTTCCCCACATCAAGGGACTGAAACCCAAATGGTGCCGTTAAACATTGCCAAATTGATGGATTTCATGTCTTCAGAAGTTAGAACCACCATCATGTCCAAACTATATAAAGACCTTGAGCTAGTCTCACCTTTTTGAGCCTTCCTCAATGGAGAAATGGAGTTTGGGCTACCACAATTTGTAAAGATGGATGGAGCTGGGGAGATTCCAATAGAGGAGGAACACTTAGATCCACAACCCAACCTAGATGAGAACCTTGTTGTAGAAATACATGTTAATAAGTTGGGACAATACATTGAGGGAGATGAATCCAATGCAACCATACCAATTCACTACCAAGGGATTAACTGTGAAGGGAATCCTTGATGGTGGCGTTGGGGTTAGCATTGTGACTAAAAATTGTTGGGAAACTATGGAAAGACCTCACCTTGCGACCACAACCATACTAGTGAAGATGACCAATGGGTCTATTGTTAAGCATATTGGGATGCTAGAAGATCTTAAGATCAAGGTCTTTGGACATAAAATACGAATTACCTTCATTGTTATGGACTTCTCCAAGCATGCTATGGCATCGGAGATGATCTTAGGACGTCCTTTCATCATGAGGGAAGCAAAAATGGTGCATGACTGGTCTAAAAACGATGTCTACTTGCAGTTGCAAGATTTTGTCATTCGAGTGGATCTTGTAATTGGTCGAGCACATCCTCTATGAAACATGTTTATAATTGATCATAGACCGGACACCACGATTCACTCGACCCCATTGCAGTACTGCTACACCTGTAAAGTGGACACTGATGTTGGGGAAGATTCTCCTTATATGAATTTTCTACCTGGGATGATTGAGTTTGACAATGTGGATTGGGTACACCTAGCAGCAACCATAGACACTTGGGGAAACAGGGGGACGACCTGGGTAACACTTGAGGGGGATGAAATGCCACCACTCGTACCCTTAAATATGCTAGAAGCAATGCATATAGCTTCTGACAAGACTCATCCTAATCTAACAAATAAAACATACAAGTGGGTCCCTAAATCTTCTTTAGCGACCATAGCTAGTGCTAAAAAATAGAAGCCTTGTAAGAAACGTCCCACTCGCTCCAAGAAATGTAAGGAAATGTGGCGGTGGATTCCTAGTCGACTATTGGAAGCCCAAGGCTACTGTCAAGGATATGATCAAATCTGGGTGCCAAAACGTAGATTGTGTTCTTACCCATCACCTGACCCATGTGCACCCAATTCTGTAGCTCCAAAATGAATTGACGATTATGGAAAGAAAAAAATCATAGAATGCTACACACCCACTCCAGAGCTAGTTTGGGTACCAAAGAAATAACCATTTGTTCCACCTAGCTCAGGAACAAGAAAGTCAAATGAAGCTTCTTGCTCTTCATGTAGTTCCTATGCGGAAATAGAAGCTTTGACACAACCTCCACCCACCATTGTACATATCCATACAAACAAGGAAGAGTTTGCACCTCTTGTTGTAAGTTCACCACCTACAACAACATTGCAAATAAAATCATGGGAGAGTACCTTACCACCCTTGCAACTAGATGAAACGCATAGGGTGGTCAAAAACTATTGGTTAAAGCCTTCACCCATAACAACTTGGAACAATTGGTTTCAAAAGGTGATGACATCATTCCAAAAGGTATGATCTACCCAAGGAAGGGGGGAGTCTTTGCTGACATCCATCATTCACTTGCTTCCCTCTCAACATTCCTCCCTGACCTCTCAATCTCCAATCTTAGGGAATGTATATATAATGCCTTATACTCACAAAAAACAAAAATAATAAAGAGCAAGAGCAATTAGCAAACGAGCATGCACAATAAAATTCATAACATTGATCAGGCCTACACATTCACATCCGGTACCCTGAAAAAGAAACCTATGTCATCAAACACCTTTGATCCTCACCACTCGAGTGATGGAGGGTAGGTAAGATTAGTACGATAGGAGTGTTTCTATTTTAAAGTTTAGTGATTAGCAAAGTTCTTTCTTCCCACTTATGTGCCTCCTAGAGGTATTCTTTGTGTTTCCTCGTGTGTACAGGAACGTGTTGCTGTGGTAAGGATTTGGACCTTCATAGAATCTTTCTCTTGTTCGCTTTTCAAATCAAGCGTGATCATCAACTAAATAGGTGTTTCTTATCCATTAGCATTACCCTTTATCTTTTTTGCATCTATGTTTGTCTGTTTTAATTGTGATTGGTAGCATAATATTCAACGCTTAATACCAAACATTAAATTCAATGTAATTTTTTGTCTCATAATCACTTGTCTAGGTTTAAAAATCAAGCAGTCTGACTAAGCTAGTTTGACCAAGCTAATTGTTAGAGATCTTCTCTTAATACCATGGGGAATGCCTTCCTAATAATCAATGGTTACTTAGGTTCTTAATCCGATTTAGGCAGAATTGTGTGCAATGTACTAGGGCTTTCTAGTGGGTTTAGTCCCTATTGACCTTTAGCTTAAGTATTATAAAGGGAGTTTACTAGTGTGATGAGCCTGGGGAGGTAATAGTGTTATATGACCCCCCAAAGTTATAAAATTAAAATGTTAAAAACGAACAACCAAAAACATCAAAGTGCCATAATGTAAAATCTTAAGCTGGAAAAGAAATCTCAGTTTGATTTGGTACTCCACTCACATGTATCACCTATGGTACTAGAGTCTTAGAGGTTCCCAATGTGTGTGCGCTTTTCCTTGAAAGGCAAAAAAAACCAAGGCATACAATATAAGCACGCACATCAAAATTGAATCACTGCGAAAAGACTTTTGGAGGTCAAAAAAAAGGAAATAAGTCAAACGATGATTTCATGAGCAATTCCTTTTATCGTAGCTTAACTACAAGGTCTTCTAGGTATAGCCTCTAGCCAGCCCTCAGACATGAAATACTTGGCTCTCGCGATTAAACAACTTAATTGACCGGAGAAAATTGAGAAGCTTGCCCATGGTATTAATAGTTGACCTCTAGTGACTTTCAACCGTTAAATTAGCGACCCCAGACTTGTTTAGTTTTTTACCTTCACAACTGTTTATGCGTTTAATTATATTACAATTTAATGTTTATTGCTAGCAAATGGTTTAAAATTTTGTTACCAATCAATTTATCTGTCTACAACTGCATATGCTTTGTGATTGATTATAAGGATGCACTTACTGTGCCACTTTTGTTTGATTTTGCAGTGACTGAAGAAGGCTAAAGACATCCACCTCGACGAACAAGCTTCAACTCAATAGCTTCCGAGGATGGAATCTACATCAGGAAGGGGGGCATGTTAACCGACAAGTCAGACAGTGAGTCAGCACTGGGCGAATAGGAGGCTTGGGGACTGCCCAACGCCACCTATCACTTGGTGTTGACCTTGGTGTAACAGACGATGGAGACCCTTTTGATGAGGTGATTACAATTCTTGTAGAGGAGTCAATACTCGGCGAATAGGAGGCTTAGGGAGTGCCCAACGCCACCTATCGCTTGGTGTTGCGTTGGGATTAAAGACATTACAAGAGGCAGTAGAGTCAATAGTAGGCGAATAGGAGGCTTGGGGAGTGCCCAACGCCACCTATAGCTTGGTGTTGACCTTGGTGACGAAGACATGAGAGGCGGAAGTGAAGTCAACAGTAGGCAAATATGAGGCTTGGGGACTGCCCAACGGCACCTATCGCTTGGTGCTGACCTTGGCAAATAGGCGTCGGCACATCCACGGACATTACATTGTTTTGAGTCATGGGCCGGGCTTGTCGGTCCAATGGGAAAAGGGTAAGAGTGATCGCCGATGAGAGGCGCACTCTAATAGGAACAATCAAGGGTTAGTTGGCTAAGTATGGGTGCCCAAGTGTGAATGGGGCGAGCTCATATAAAAGTCACCTAAACCTAAAAAACACTTATTCTCTCATTTGTGCAATTGAAGAGTGCTCTTGCTCCATCTCCATCTTCTTCTTCTTCATCTCCTTGTGTGTGTATGCGTGAGAGAGAGAGAAAGAGAGAGAGAGAGAGAGTGCCATGGAGCATTGCGACGACGGCACGGTGACGATGAAGCGGTTGAGCGTGACGCAGCGGCGGCTCTTTCTTCTTGGCGACGAGGGCACGGCGACGACGAAGCGGTCGAGCGCGACGTAGCGGCGGCTCCTTCTTCTTCGCGACGAGGAATCCTCCATGAAGGCGAGCGTAGGGCGGTGAGTGACACACCCTTGCTCTCTTGAGCTTGCTAGATTAGTCTAGTTGTGTGCTTGGAGCCATTTGTGACTCGCACACAGTGTATCGGCAAGTCCCTTTCATTGACACGTGCGATAGACGCGCACACGTTCCTATGACCATGGCTTGCCAAAATCATTTTCCAGACCAACGCCGCACTTAAAACTTTCTGGATGTTTAAGTCAAAAGTGGAAGCATTTGGCACTAATTACACTAAAACTTATCAAATTAGGTTAATTTTCCAGAGCCTTTTGCATGTGTAATAGTGCAATGTCTCTCTTTTTCCCCATAACTTATCAGTGCAGGCGCACTCTCTCTCTTTCTCACTCACACACAGACACACACACACTCAAAAAGTGTTGCTTCAACTCTTGGCTTCTAAGCCCTCGCCTTCATGCCCACTCTGAAACTTTCGCTCCTCTTCTTGCTAGCACCTTTTCTGCTAGCTTCAGTACCACCGTGCAACTTCCTAGGCTTCCGCTCCTTCTTATTGATGCTTTGGATCCCACTTCTTGCCGACACCTTTTCTAGGAGATTTACCACCATGCGGGAGACACGATGGGCTGCCACCTCGATGCAATTTACCGTACTAATTCTTCCATGGCTACACAAAAGGTCTCAGTCACAGAGAGAGAGAGAGAGAGAGAGAGAGAGAGAGAGAGAGAGAGAGAGAGAGAGAGAGAGAGAGAGAGATGATTCTTGATTGTTCTGGCTCAAGATGAATCCCGATTGTTCAGTGCCCCTTGGCCACTTATGCATCTGCCCCTTCGCCTCCCATCAATTTTGCGGGTCTGCCCTCCTATCTCACTTTTGCCACTATGTAGTGTGTGGTGTGCTCTTGTTGTGCCCTACTCTTTGTCGCTAGTGAATGCCCCATCACCACCAGCTATAGCTCTTGCTATTTTTTCAGGTCCCTTGTCTACGCCCACTTGCATGCATGTGGCAGGATTCGAGCACTACCACACACACCATGCTATGAAATGTTGTCAAACGCCTATCAACAATTTTTTTGGGGTTTGTGAAAGGACAGGCAACCATCACCATGGCCAAAGCATGCTAGTGGCTATTTTTGCTGGCCGGATGTTAAAGGCATGCAACTTGAACCCAGCAGAACTTGAAGAAGCAGCAACCAATTTGACGCGCGTTGTGACAAAAGCTCTTGAGTCAACAAAGGTGGGAAAAATTCAGCATTGGCATAGGAAGAGGAGGAGGAGGTATTGTTGCAAGTAGAGGATCAACCTTCATGCTCATTTTTTGCCGCTATGTAGTGTGTGTTGTGCCCTACTCTTTGTCGCTAGTGAATGCCCCATGACCACCAGCTACAGCTCCAGCACCCACTTACATCCAAGTGGCGGGATTTGAGCACTACCAAACACACCATGCTCTACAATGTTGTCAAGCGTCTTCTATTGGAAGGGCATCGTCAACAATTTTTTTGGGGTTTGTGAAAGGACACACAACCATCATCATGGCCAAAGCATGCTATTGGCTATTTTTGTTGGCGGATGTTCAAGGCGTGCAACTTGTGCCCAAAATAGAAATCGTTTTTAGGAAGAGGGAGGTAATGAGGGAAATGGTGTCGTGATAGCATAACTTGAAGAAGCAGTAACCGATTCGAGGCACGATGAGAGAGAGAGAGGGGGGGGGGGGGGGGGGGGGGGGGGGGGGGGGGGGGGGGGGGGCAGACCTAGAAGGAAACGATGTCGTGATATCGGAAGTTGAAGAAATAACAACCCAATCGATGCAAGATGAGAGAGAGAGAGAGAGAGAGATTAGCCGATTGAAAAGAGAGGGAGAAGGAGAAAATCCATTTAGAAAATTTAAGAAAATAGACTTAAATTGCAAAAAATGTTAGTTATTTTTCAACCTTTCCTCTTTGAATCTATCCTAAAGCGAATTTTGTGTGTTTGTAAAACTAATTTTAGGGTTACATTGCCCCCCCCCCCCCCCGGTCTCTCTCTCTCTCTCTTGCTCTTCTGTGAACCGCAGTACCATAAGTGGGACTAAGCAATACCATCTCTCTCTCTCTCTCTCTCTCTCTCTCTCTCTCTCTCTCTCTCTCTCTCTCTCTCTCTCTCTCTCTCTCTCTCTCTCTCTCTCTCTCTCTCTCTCTCTCTCTCTCTCTCTCTCTCTCTCTCTCTGCAGAGTCCACTGTAGTGCAACTCTCTCTCTCTTTGTCTCTCTCTTCTCGCGATCTGTGCAGACAACACTCCAACGACACATACACATACAGTATGACTCTCTCTCTCTCTCTCTCTCTCTCTCTCTCTCTCTCTCTCTCTCTCTCTCTCTCTCTCTCTCTCTCTCTCTCTCTCTCTCTCTCTCTCTCTCTCTCTGACGCCTCTTCAACTACCCTCCCGCCTATTCTCTTCTCGTCCCCCTCTAATATTCTAGGTCCCCCTCCACGCTCACCACCGTCTAGTATCCATTTCTAGCCACGTGAAACTACCAGAATTTGGCTTTCCATAATCGATTAGTATAGAGGGTGGAAGCTCTCAGCTCCTAGCCTTGCTCTCAGCCTCCTTTTGATGCCACGTGGCAAGCCTGAAAAGGTGTTCCCTTAAAGAGTATAATAGATTCGCAACTACATGGAAAGCTTAAATCATGTTTGCAATAGTAGAGTAAGGGCCGAGTCGCACCCGATGCAAGCAGGGGTCATGGAAGAAATTGTGATCTCCGGTCACACGTGCAGAGTAGCGTAGAGAAAGACGGAGTCGGTTGCATAGCTTGAGAAAATTTTGACAAAAAGACAGCACGCTCATTAGGCAGAGTTGGAGAGAAGTACGCCCGTGCATTCGCTTGCAAAATTATAGCTTAATCTTCTAAAAAATGAAGGGGCTATCACTACGTTAGCAGGACTTCTAGAATCCAACAGAGAAAGTCCATATCTTGGTGCCTTTCTCCCCCTACTCCCCCCACTTGCTTTGGGTGCGACTCGGCTCCAAGTAGATTAATCTCTCTCTCTCTCTCCCTCTCTCTCTCTCTCTCTCTCTCTCTCTCTCTCTCTCTCTCTCACACACACACACACACACACACACACACACACAGGCAATGTCGAACAAAACTCGCAAGGGTGGAAAATCCACACTCGCCATGGAGAATGATGCAAAATCTCCAAGGAATTTGGATGTTAATCCAACAACATCATCTACAACAACAGAAGCAATGATCATGGCTTACTTAATCTCATTACAAGAAACCGTCAACAAGCAAGGTGAAGAGTTGCGCGTACTTGCAATGGAGAATGGCATTTTAATATTTCTTGTCGTGGAGAATGAGCACCTCAAGAATGTTCTTGAAATGCAAACAACACGCTTGGTGCATCTTGAGAATGAAGTTCAAGAATGTAAGCGCTCTCTTGTGGACATGAATGTATTGAAAGAGCGCTTGAGCAAAGTTGAGAGTGATCATGTATTGAAAGAGGAAACGATAGATACAATACAACATGATGTATGTGAAATGAGAAATGCATCCAAATCATGGGCTGATATATGTAAGGATAATGTGGTTTCTACATCTCATATCACGCAATCTGTTGTCCAAGCAAAGAATGTGGACATTCAAGAATTGCAAGAACGGCAAAAATGCTCAAAGAACATTGTCATTCGTGGAATCAAGGAGGAAAGCATGGAAAGACCCCAATCTCTTGCGGTTGCTATTGAAGAGTTTTTTGCTACATACTTTGTCATGTCTGGAATCATGGCTTATGGTGCACATCGAGCTGGAAAACAAGGAGTCCCACGCTCAGGAGAAGGACCTATTGTATGTACCATAGCTAATGAGGTAAAGAGAAAGATCATCCTTGATAATAGTTGGATCTACCTCAAAGGAACGGGTTATAATGTATATGAGGATCGCACTCTTATGCAACAAAATGTACGTCGTAAAGCATATGAGGAAATAACCAAGAAGGTCAAGGTGTCATCTCAAGAAGAAAAGTCACTTGAGGAGGATGCAAGTCCACCCAACAAATAGCAACACATGATCTATGAGACCAACTCACGCTTGTGAATAAGCTTTTGGAATTGTACGGCTATCCATGGAATGCGGGAATTGGCATTGATGAGCTTACCAATGACTCCGATGTGATACTTCTTGTCAAAACATGGGAGCATGATGCGCAACAAATTCTTGGATTTGACAAATATGATGTGCATTCTTTGATGTGGACCAAAAACGCAAAGCAACGTAGAGGCCAAGGAGGTGTAGCATGTATGATCAAAAAGGGTTTGAAAGATGTTTCCATTGTCAAAGAAGATAAGTATAGACGCTACTTATGGCTGAAAATCAGCCCACCCAATGGTCAAGTCATGTTTGTGGTTGGTTGCTACATTCATCACTATGAATCCAACTTTTATGCTCACTTGGATATGGATAGAGATCAACCCTTTGTTGAACTAGAGGAAGACATTACTCATTACAAGGACCAGGGTGAAGTCATTGTCTTTGGATACATGAATGCTCGCACAAATACGTTACAACACGACACACAACAAATCGACATGCCGCATGTCTCAAGAGGAATGGATGACTCATACATGTATAATCGAAGTTCTAATGATGCAAAAGAATTGGATCACTATGAAAAATCACTTCTACATATGTGCAATAGTACCGGAATGCTCATTGCAATGGTGTATCTTTATGGCAAGGCACCAATGACTTTACATGTAGAAAGCACAATGGTGATAGCGTGATTGACTATATGTTGTTTTTGGAAGCCACTCTAGAATGCATACAAAGCTTTACACTTGGTGAATGGAATCTGGAATCGAAGCATAGGATGCTATGTATTGACCTCAAGTGTGGTAAAAGATCCGAGCATGTAGCCTCCAATCATGACGTGAATCATTCGTACCTATGTCTAGACTTCAAACGAGCACTTATATATGCTGATATGGTGGACCAAATGTTAAGCATGACAGAGCATCAAGAGAGCCCAACATTAGAATGCAAGTGGAAATTTTTCAAAGAAGTAATTTGCTGTTGTGAAAAGGAATGCTTTTTGGTGAAACACATGTCTTGCAAAAGATCTAAGAAGGGTAGCACCAAGAAGAAATGGTTTGACATGGAATGTAGTCAAGCCCGAAAACACTTGCTAAGGTTGGATGCAAGCAAAGACAAGGAAGGTTACTTAGACGGTTCACACACATACAAAGCACTTGTTCAAAAAAAGAAGAGAAGGTGGGAAGTCAAAAAACAACTTCTTTTAGCGCAAGAAAAAGCACATGCATGTGGCAAGTTTTGGCAAAATCTAAAAGGCAAGTGTGTTGAGAGCTTTGGTGAATTGACTCCTGAGGATATCTCTATGAGCAACCCAATGTTGATAAGATAGAGTGTTGTAGCTCCCTTCCGTTTATGCCTCCCTTCTTTACCATTGAAGATGTATGTTGCGCGCTTGAGAAACTTGCTACTCGCAAGGCAGGGGACCTTCAAGGTGTCAAGGCTGAAATGATTAAATGGACAAGCAAGAAAACACAATATTGAATATGCGATATGTTTAACCTTGCACTTCAACATGGCATGCCTCATGATTGGAGTGAAAATTGGATCAAACCTTTGCACAAAGGAGAATATGTAAACAATGTGAACAACTATCGCACTACAATGATTGGTTCTTTGATGGCAAAGTTATTTGGGTGTATCATGGAGATGAAGATAAGTGAATGGACTGAAAAGAACGGCAAACATGCACTAGGCCAAGCAGGTTATTGAAAGCATCATAGCACTATTGATCACCTTGTCACTCTTTGAGTTTTTATGGAAGTGTTTCGATTGAAAGGAAAAAAGTTGTATTGTTGCTTTGTGGATTTCAAGAAAGCTTTTGACATGGTACCGCGAGGAAATCTTTGGAGACGTATGCAAAGCCTTCAAGTGCCGAGAGAATTTATGCATGCAGTCTTTCGCATCTACCAAAAAGTGATATGGTGACTACGTATGGGAGATGGAATTTCACAATTTTTTGCAAGCACCATTGGTGTCAAACAAAGATGCCCACTTTCCCCAACCCTCTTTGGGCTTACTCATTGATGAATTGGAATGCATGGTTCTTGATTTTATGCAACAAGAAGACATAGAAGAGGTTAAGATCGGAAATGCGATGATCATGCTTTTGCTTTATGCCGATGATGTAGTGCTCTTGGCACATACCTTAGAAGATGCACAAAAGCTTATGAGTGTCTTGGAACGCTTTTGCCTACATAGCGGGCTAATCGTGAATGGATCCAAAACCAAGGTTATGCTTGTAAAGACCCTCAATGATGAAAATCCATGCATTGTATACAACAATGAGCAACTTGAAGTGGTAGATAGCTTCAAGTACCTTGGCCTTGAGGTTCCATCCAATCATAGATGGAAGAATTGCACAATGCATCGCTTAGAAGCCGGAAAGAGGCTTATTATGCATTTGAAAACATGTGCAATGCTGGAGAGATCAAGTGTTGGGCTCTCAAAAAGTACCTCTTTGACACATTGGTGACACCAGTGCTTCTTTATGGAGTGGAGATGTGGGGTGGTAGCATTGGGAAGTCTACTTGGAAAGAGTTTGAGAATGTCCAAAAGCTTTTTCTCACCAACTTTCTCCAAGTCAAGACTCAAACACCCTACATGCTCTTACTTTTTGAGTCCGGATCTCTTCCCATTGAGGTCTTGGGCATGCAAAGAGTTGTGGAGTACATGCTTAAGACACAATGTAGCCCTTTGTATTGACTTCCTAGAATCATATATGAAGCAAGTCAAAAGGGCCAAAAGACATGCAAGAGCAAAATACTAAGTTTGGGGTGGATGCTTGACATCAAGAAATGGTTTGGAAGAAGGGATGCATGTCACTTAGTCAAGGATGCGTCGATCGACTCCCAAGTTAGTGAGGCCTTCTTACAACGCCAATGTATCACGGCTTGGGGGAAATCGGAGGTTCTTGCTTCAGCCATTACACCACACACATTGCCCCAAACTACAAGTATCTCTTCTTCTTAGAACGCGGTGACCGAACCCATCCCTACATCCTTGAGCCCATCCCATTGAGTGCGATCCGCACCATTGCCTCCATTCCTCATAGCTCCCATTCTCTACGCTGCGAGACAGGACGTTGGCACTAGCGAGGAGTCTCGTCGACTTTGCACCTTATGCCCTCGTCAAGTGCGAGAGAATGAGTACCACACACTACTTGAGTGCTCATCTTTTGACCACATTAGGTCCTCTTTTTCCCATATATTCAGCCATGATCTCTCCCTGCATACCTTCCTCTCCCAACCAAGATGTGGACTCTCTATTGCGACGTTCATTTCAACCATTTTTGAGCATTGAAAGTCACATATGACCTCCACTCACACCACGTGACATGTTCATTTGGTCCCATAGGTCATATTTGACCTCCGAGGATGATAATAGAACTCTCTCTCTCTCTCTCTCTCTCTCTCTCTCTCTCTCTCTGTCTCAAAAAACGCAGCCGTTTTTTGACCTAGTAGACAGCAGTCCACTCTTTTGATCATAACTTCTTCATCCGAACTCCGATTTGGGTGATCTATAGCCTCAATCGAAGAGCACGAAGTCATCTACGCATTGATGTAAAGACTGAAATTTTCAGAGTTATGGAAGGCGTTTCTGTAGCAGCATTTCCGAAGTGAACAGGTTCAACAAAATTGATTCTCATTTCCTATTTTACATACAATGTCTTCCGGCACTCGCAAGGGTCCTTCTTCTTCAACAAGGTCCACAACCATTGTGGAAAATGATCCAAAATCTCCTAAGTGTGGAGATAACAACACAACCACCCAACCAACGACATCGGAAACCATAATCATGGCGTACTTGGTATCATTGCAAGAGACCGTAAACAAACAAGGCGAAGACTTACGAGCACTTGCAATGGAGAATGGCACACTAAGGGTACTTGTGGTTGAGAATGAGAATCTCAAGAGGACACTTTAGATGCAAACAACACGTTTGATGCAACTTGAAGAGGAAGTCAAGGAATGTAAACGCTCTCTTGTGGACTTGAATGCTTTGAAGGAGCGGATGAGCAAAGTAGAGCATGACCATGTATTGAAAGAAGAGAAATTTGACACTATGAGCCGGGATGTATGCGACATGAAAAATGTATGCACAAACAAGTCTTGGGCTGATGTATGTGGTAGCAATGTGGTTTCTAATTCCTCACTCATGCAAGCTATGGCTCAAACAAAGAATGTTGAGAATGTGGATGTGGAGGAGTTGAAGGAACGGGAGCGACGTTCCAAGAACATTGTTATTCGTGGAATTCCCGAAGAGAAGTTAGAGACACCTCCTTCTCTTGCCATTGTTATTGAAGATTTCTTCAAAACCCACTTTGGCATGTCCGGAGTTATGGTCTATGGAGCACATAGAGTGGGGAAGCAAGGAGCTCCTCGCTCGGGAGAACGGCCAATTATATGCACCATGACGGATGAGACCAAGCGAAAGATTATCCTTGATAATAGTTGGATCTATTTGAGGGATACAAAATGTTTTGTATGTGAAGATCTCACTATTAAGCAACAAAATATGCATCGCAAGGCATATGAGGAAAAGAATAATAAAAACAAGGAGATCTCTCATGAAGAAAATGTGCCCAAGGAGTAGGCAAGTCTCTCAAGCAAATAGGGATGCGTGACCTATGAGACCGAGTTACAATTGAAAATATGCTTTTGGAATTGTAATGGATACCCATGGAATGCGGGGGTTGGCATTGATGAACTAACAAGCAAAGCCGATGTTGTACTTCTTGTTGAAACTTGGGAGCATGATACACAAAGGATTAACGGCTTGGAGGATTACAATGTACATTCATTGATGTGGTCAAAGAATCTCAAGCAACGAAGAGGACAAGGAGGGTTAGCATGTATGGTTAAGAAAGGATTGGAAGATTTTGTATCAATTATGAAAGATGACAAGTACAAACGTTATGTATGACTGAAAATTATGACACCAAAAAGAGCACCCATTTTTGTAGCCGGTTGCTACATTCCTCATCATGATTCTCCCTTTTATGCTTGCATGGATAGAGATCAACCATTTTTTGATTTGGAAGAGGACATTGCTTATTTCAAAGGTGAAGGTGATGTTATTGTATTTGGGGATATGAATGCTCGCACAAAAACATTGCAACATGATACTCAACAATTTGATATGCCATACATTTCAAGGGAGTTGGAGGAAGTTCACTTGTATGATCGTACTTCAATGGATGAGAAAGAGCCGGATCACTATGGAAAGTTTCTTTTACACATGTGTAATAGCACGGGTATGCTCATTGCCAATGGTGTATCTTTGTGGAGTGGAACCAATGGATTTACATGTAGGAGACATAATGGGGATAGTGTGATTGACTATATGCTACTCTCTGAAGCCATCATGTATCGCATAAAGAGTTTTATGTTTGGTCAATGGACCCCAGAATCCGACCATCGCACCTTATGTATTGACCTTTCATGTGGACAAGCAACTAAGCATAATAATCTCAGCCAAAGGAAAGAGAAGTTATCACTATGTATGGATTTCAAACGGGCACCAATGTACATTGAAATGGTTGAGCAAAAATTATGGATGACAAAGCTTCAATGTGATGCACCATTGGAAACTAAATGGGAAGCTTTCAAGAAAGCTATTTGTTCTTGTGCAGAAGAATGCTTTGCCATAAAGCATCTCCATGGTATCAACAAAGATAGATCACGCAAAAGGTGGTTTGATAAAGAATGTCAAGATGCTCGAAAGTCCTTGATAAAGCTTGATGCAACTATGGACAAAGACAACTATCAAAGTCATTTGCATACATACAAGGCATTGATTCAAAAGAAGAGAAGAACATGGGAAGTAAAGCAACAAGAATTTCAAGTCCAAGAAAAGGCACATGCATGTGGAAGATTTTGGAGAAACTTGAGAGGCAAGCGGGTTGAGAATTTTGGTAACTTGAGTCTAGTGGATATGTACACACATTGTAGGCAATTATATGAGCAAGCAAATACTGAAAAAATGCCATTTTATGGTTCACTCCCATGTATGCCGTCTTTTTTTACTATTGAGGATGTATGCGGTGGGCTTGAAAAGTTGGCCACTCGCAAAGCGGGAGATCTTTAAGGTATCAAGCAGGAGATGATCAAATGGACGGGAGATTTTACCCATGAGTGGATGTGTGATATGTTCAACTTTGCACTTCAACATGGTATGCCTTATGATTGGAGTACTAATTGGGTTAAGCCTTTGCATAAAGGAGGGGATGTAAATATGTAAGCAACTACCGGACTATAATGATTGGGTCTCTTATGGAAAAGTTGTTTGGGTGCATAATGGAGATGAAATTGAGTGATTGGGCTGAAGAGAATGACAAGCGTGCAAAGGGACAAGCGGGTTTTCGTCGATGCCATAGCACCATTGATCATCTTGTCACTCTTCGTGTTCTCATGGAGGAAAGTCGGTTGAAAGGCAAGCGATTGTATTGTTGTTTTGTGGACTTTAAGAAAGCCTTTGATATGATTCCACGTAACAATTTGTGGAGAAGGATGGAAGAACTCCAAGTGCCAAGTGAGTTTATGCTTGCGGTTTCTCGAATCTATGAGAAGGTGATTTGTCAATTGTGCATGGGAAGAGAAATTTCAGAAATTTTTGTAAGCACTATTGGGGTTAAACAAGGATGTCCATTGTCACCAACTCTCTTTGGTCTATGCATCGATCAATTAGAACAAATGGTACTTGACTTTATGCAAGAAGAAGGCATTGAAGAGGTCATTATTTGCAATGCGGTAATCATGCTTTTGTTGTATGCGGATGATGTAGTGCTTCTAGCACACACTTTAGAAGATGCACAAAAGCTTATGGTTGTCCTTGAGAACTTTTGCTTGCATAGTGGGTTGATTGTAAATGAATCCAAAACAAAGGTTATGCTTGTGAAAACCAACCATAAGGAGAAGCCATGCATTGTGTACAACAACGAGACACTTGAAGTTGTTGAGAGCTTTAAGTACCTTGGCCTTGAGGTTCCATCCAATCACAAGTGGCATGAATGTGCTATGCGTCGTTTGGAAGCGGGAAAGAGAGCATATTATGCATTTGAGAACATGTGTAATGCGGGAAACATCAAGTGTTGGGTTCTCAAGAAGTATCTTTTTGATGCATTGGTGACACCGGTTCTTCTTTATGGAGTTGAAGTGTGGGGCGGGAGCATCTCAAAGTCTACTTGGAAAGAGTTTGAGAATGTCCAAAAGCGTTTTCTTACAAACTTTCTTCAAGTTAAGACACAAACACCATATATGCTCCTACTTCTTGAGTCGGGATCTCTTCCAATTGAGGTTATGGGCATGGAAAGGGTTGTGGAGTACATGATAAAGATGCGTCAAAACCCCTCACATCGACTTCCTACAATTGCATGGGAAGCAAGCAAAAAAGTTCAAAAGACAAATAAAAGCAAGATCTTGAGCACGGGATGGATGCAAGACATAAAGAAGTGGTTTGGGAGATGGGATGCATTACACTTGCTACATGATGCTTCAATTGACTCTCAAGTGAATGAAGCTTTTCTACAACGCCAATGTATTACGGCTTGGGAGAAATCCGGTGGGTCACGCTTCATACATTACACCACCTATATTGCCCCCAACTACAAAACCATGTTCTTCGCTGAGAGAGGAAACCGTACTCACACTTACATGCTTGAGCCTATTCCGTTGTCCGCGATACGCACTATCGCAGCAATTCGGCTTAGCTCCCATTTCCTTCGATGCGAGATAGGGCGTTGGGGCAATGGAGAAGAGTCAAATCGATTGTGCACATTATGCTCACTGCAAGTTCGAGAGTCTGAGTACCACACACTACTAGAGTGGTCAGCTTTTGATCACATCCGAACTTGCTTCTCTCACATTTTCAGCCATAACTTAGACCTACACACTTTCCTCTCCCAGCCAAAGTGTGGGCTCTCCATTGCGACTCTCATCACTACAATTTTGGAGCATCGAGAGTCACTCATCAGCCATACACATACTACATCACATGTAACTTTGGTCCCATAGGTCATATTTGACCTCCGAGGACGATAATAAAATCTATCTATCTATCTCTCTCTCTCTCTCTCTCTCTCTCTCTCTCTCTCTCTCTCTCTCTCTCACACACACACACACACACACACACACACATAATAGGTCTTGAGTTCAACTCTCCTCATCGGATAGATCTTTAAGGTCTCTTGGGATAGTTCCCTACGACGTTAAAATTCTCTTCTTCTTCTTCTTCTTCTTCTTCTTCTTCTTCTTCTTCTTCTCGCATGTGCACTCCACAATTTATAATTACAAAATTTAGTGGCTATTTCCTCTCGTGCGAGCAGACTGGTCCTCTCTCTCTCTCTCTCTCTCTCTCTCTCTCTCTCTCTCTCTCTCTCTCTCTCCTGTTTGCCTCCCATTTAGCCCTCTCCAGGCTCACCAATTTCTCCACCCGCTCTCCCTTTTGTGGCGAAGGCTCGTGGGCCAAGCCTGTCTATGATCTCTCTCAGTATCAGCTCGTGTGTCCCACGGCCGCGAACTTAGCCAAGCTCTCTCTCTCTCTCTCTCTCTCTCTCTCTCTCTCTCATGCCTCGTCGACTGCCCTCCCACGTATTCCTTCTCGTCCCCCTCTAATATTCCGGGTCCCCCTCCACGCTCACCACCGGCTAGTATCCATTTCTAGCCACGTGGAGCTGCGTGAATTTGGCCCTCCATAATAGAGTAGTATAGATAAGTCAAGAAATTGTTTAATGACAAGGAGTTATCCTCCTGGAAAATATTCTATTCAGTGCTAAAATTAAGGCGCTCCTTTTGCCCAAGGACAAGGCTTTGATAGAAGACAAAAAATTTAGGGTCTTTTATCACCCCCTCCATTCACCTTTGTAAAACTCCTAAAAGTATCATAAATGCTCTAGAAATTCATCGCTCTTCATAAGTGTCTATGTACAACTTTGTTGTGTGGGGAGCGACCCGCCTCAACATAACACGCTTTTTAATGAAGCTCTGATCATGGAATCCACGGAGGGGAACTGCAAGCGAGAGTCACGAGATGTGCGACACCCTCCAATCACTAAAAAGTAAACAAGGACACAATTAGTAAACAAGGGCAGGGGAAGGTAAGCATCCGTGTTTAGTTATATACACTATGTTTGCCACCTATGATACATGATGCGCGTAGGCGAGGTGGTTAGGCCATCGGCCTTGCAAGTGAGAGGGGTTGGGTTTGATTCGTGTGGCTACAAGGCGGGCCCCAGTTTTGTTGGGTCGTCCATCTACCTCAAGATTCTTACGGGTGCCAATAGTCGTTGATCCCACTGTCCACCAGGGGTCTTAAAGACCCCGTGTTACTTAGTGTTGAGGAAGCGACCCTCCCTTGTATACCACTTTTATAAAATTAAAAAAAGGTGTGTTTTAGCATTTGATCAACTTTAAACTGATAAGCTGATAAGTTGTATTCTTGCAACTCCATTGTCCATTTTATCATTCTTTTTTTTTTTTTTTTTCAAAACTCACATTTGTGAGTGATAATATCAAACAAGCCAAAAAATAACAGCACTATCTCTGCTCACAAGCCGAACTAGAGCATTTAGCATATCGTCTCTGCTCACAAGCCGAACTAGAGTATTCAGCATATCGTCAGTACCATCTAAAACACGTTTTGGGCTTTTACAAGGAGCCCTAACTCACCACACCATTACAATTAGCCAACCAGTCCCAAGCTTAAAACACATTAGGCATCAAACTTCAAGCAATAAGAAGTTTAAACATTTTAGAAAGCACGTAGAAAAATGCATCAAACTTGACAACATCAGGAGTTCCTGGGGTCATAAGTCTCCAAGTACTATCAAAAGTCTGGAAAGAATTTGGCAACGCATCAAGAACAGTCTGCACAAGTAAATGGTCAAAAATGACTTTGCCTACAAAAATGAGTTTCTCATTAATATCCTTGATACCGTCAATGAAAATTTCCATTTCATCTTCCTCATAAATAATCTTTGGTTCCAGCTCTTTACGCAACGATGCAAATTTAGCCTCATTGCGACTTGCATAAAGACCAGCCTAATATCCAAGCATGTTTTGATGATTTAGCTGAGCAAATACGAGCAGTAATAGTGTGCTTCATGGATAATGCAAGTAACGCATGAGTGTACGCATCTTTGACATCCCAACAAGATTGCTTAATCGTAGGCAAACCAACTCTAGCAATGCCGCATCCTCACCAAAGCCTATATCCATAGAAGGCGGATGTACATCAATGCCCTGCACAACATTCCAAATTCCCTTTGATACAAGAACATGTTGCATCATGTAAGCCCACATTGGGTAAGTATCCCCATCCAATTTATCCTCAACAGTAGCAAACATCTCGAAAACATTTGTGTTGTTGTCAGCCATGGCGAGTGAATGTACTTGATGTGAAAACTGCCCGAAAAGAGGAAAAATGAAGTAGGACCAACACGTGCTATGTAGCACAACCCAAAGAAGACTATAAGGGACCTTTTCTATAGAAAATTGCACTAACAAAAATTCCACATAAAGGGACAAAATTACATGTGCAATACTGGTTGTAGTGGAAATGGAGGCCAAAATGAGCCCGAATGAAAATTCTAAGCTGACCAAGCTCTATGAGTTCACCTGAAGTATTTTTTGACCTGCTGACGCTCACCCAAATCAAAGAAAGTGAGCAGATGGGTGCTAGCAACCCTAACAAGTATGCCTGAGCGGACGCACCTGCTCTATTACCAATTGTTGGAAATAGGGTTGCAAGGAAACACACACAACTTGGAGAAGATGAAGAAGCTCAAGGCACACAACAGAGAGTATATTTCTTAGTGCACAATGGAAAGATAAGTTAGCCCTAGAATGATGGGCGTATATACAATGCACAGGGAAAAAACCTCCTAGTGAGGGAAAACATGCCCCGGAAGTCCTAAGTGTGTTCACACACATCACTACCATGTATATATGGTAATAGTCCTTATACGATTTTAGAAGGTCTGGAACGACATCCAAACACAAAGAATTTGCACAGGAATAACATATATTAAAAACATTTCTATATTCTAACTTGTGTCATTCTTACTCAATATTAGAAGGATTGAACAAGTGATTGACAACAAAGATTTCATGCAAGAACGACAAATGTTCAAAAAGTCGATAGAAATTTCGTACTCTTACCATGTGTCATAATAACTAATATCTCCTAAATAATTTTCTCATGTTAAACTGATCATTTAATATGGGGAAGTACTAGGGGAGAAAAAGCTAGAATATTGGTTAAGTTGGCAAACCGATCACAGTAGGTATCCAAAGGAGGAAAAATAGGGATCTAAAGGGGGGGGCATCTGCAAAAGAGCAATGTGCAAACAATGGGCTTCAAAGACCCTAAGGTTCACCCCATTAAGACTTCCAAAATGCTAAGGTTCCAAAATTCAAAGGTTAGGTCCAATGGTCAAAACATAGGGCAAATTGGATGCTTGTGGGAAGACTCAAAAGTCTTCCCACATCCCTATCTTGGAGGGGGCGAGCCTTCTTGTAGGGGATGAGAGAGAAACACACACACACTCTAGCAGGCTCCCTTTACACAAAGGGAATAGGGGACACATGTCAGCTCCCTGGCCCAATTGCCCCCAAGATGCATTCAATTCCTATTGGATGGCCATAGAGGTGGACCAATGAGAATTAAGCTAGAGTATATTTAGTTTAATTCATTTTAAAACACTTGATAAAAGAACCAATAGAAATTAAGCTCTCTAGAAGACTATTGGACAGTCTCCCAAGGGGTCCAATGAGCATTCAGCAGCCCAATGGCTTGTCTGATTCCTATTGGCCAAAATACTAAGGGGTTCAATGAGAGTTTAATTGCATTAATTAAATACCTAAAGATCTCACAAAAGGGGAAAAGGGGACACATATCACAAGGCTATCACTTATGCTTCTTAATTATCATTGGCTAAGCTTTGCAAGGTCCAATGAGGTGCCAACATGAGTAAAAATCAAGAGGGGTCGACCAAGAGAGAGAGAGGGAGCTGATTTTGGCAAGGCATTATCATACACACACTCACACAATCTCATGTGTGGAACAAAGAAGACACTCTCTCCTTCTCAAGCTTTAATGGAAAGCTCATCATCTACTCCAACCTTGGAGAAGGGAGCCCTACACCAACAACTCTTGGCTTTGTGATGCAAATCCAACCAAGAGCCAAGCTCCAATGCATGCTCATCTCCTCTACCATGCTAATTACTAAGCTATGCTAAGCTTTTATGAGTGATTATGTGAGGAGATATACTTCTTTCTTGTAAGAATACTCCTTCTTCCTCTCAATCTACTCTCATACCTCGCTAGCTCTCACCATCTTCGAAGGTGTGTGAGGTCTTGGGTCTGAGACTGTGAGGGAATTGATGTTGTGTTTTATAAGTGTGAGCATCATGATGCTTGAAGCTTCCATCTTCATTGCACCAGCAAGTTATTGAAGGAACACAAAGTATTGTATTGTAAAATGTCTCCCTTGATGGGGGGAAACCTATAATACAAATCCGTTTGGAGGGGAGACCAGCTCCATGTAAATTTGGTCCTCAACTGTTGTCGATAGCTTAATTTCTCTCTCTTTTGAAGTATTGTTCATGCCTATCTAACTAGGTGTTATGCTTTTTGTTGCTCTCTCCATCCAAGCAGTCTTGTTGTGCTCATTAGGAATCTATTCTAATGAAATTTTCACTATGGTTATGCTATTTTCCACTACACACAAGTTACTAGGCCATTAAATGTTACATTGGTATGAGAGCACAAGGTTTCTCTTTTCTTGCTCAAGAAGGGATGTCCTCAAGCTAACTATAAATGGTTGGTATTATTAATTGTAATTGAGTAAGTAGAATAGGGATTTTTTTGCCTTGCAGTGTGCCTCTTTTGTGCAGATAATGGGGCATCACCGTCGAGAGCTATGGTCTTAATAGTGGATCCCTACAGGGCTTGACTACGGCTTTTAACCACTATTGAGCTATTAGAAGCTTGACAGGAGCCGGTACTATTTTGGTGTTGAAAGACCCTCTCTTCGATTCCTTGCAATTAATGATATTCGAGCCACGGGTACAGGAGCTTGAGTGCTTTTCTAAAGGGGTAAAGAGGAGTAGCAACTAGGGCTTGAACTAGCAAAGTACACCTAAAAAAATTTACATCTAAAAGTTGTTAGAGTGGCTTACAATAGTAAAGAGAGTGAAATTAATGTTAATGCGGGTTTGATTTTGCTAATGAGCCGGTAATATTTCCAGTCTTATGAGAGAATAAACTTTATATTAAACGAAAGATTTTCTTACAAGAGATTCAGTATTTAGGTCACATTATCTCTCAAGATGGCATCCAAATGGATCCATCAAAGCTAGAGGTAATAAAAGGATGGCCTAATCCAAGCAATCTTCATGAACTAAGAAGATTTATAGGTATGTATGCATACTATAGAAGCTTCATAGAAAAGTTTTCACAAATCGCGGGACCATTACATGACCTAACAAAAAAGACGTTAGGTATACATGGTATGCCAAGGAGAACAATGCTTTCAGAAAGCTCAAAGAAAAGCTTATCTCTCCACCTGTACTTACACGGCCGGATCTCTCAAAGCCATTTGAGGTCCAATGTGACGCTTGTGGTGATTGCCTTGGATCTATTTTGCTCCAAGAAGGGCACGCCATTGCCTATGAAAGTCGAAGGGTCGACCCTGTTGAGCAAGCTCTACGCATATATGAAAAGGAACTCCTCGCAGTTCTACATGCCCTAGACTCATGGAAGCACTATTTATTGGGACTCCTTTCATTCTGCGTACGGATCACCAAAGCCTTAAGTACTTCATGATGCAGACCAAGCTCTTTGACAAACAAATGAGGTGGGCAAATTTCCTTTTGCAATTTCATTTTCATATTGCTCACATTGCTGGCATGCATAATTAAGTAGCTGATGCACTCTCAAGACGGCCGAGAGTGAATGCGGTTTCCATAGCAACTCGCAATGATCTATCTTCTATGATAGATGAGTACACTATTGATCTTGATTTAAGAGATGTGATTTCAGCCCTTGCACTAGGGAAGAAAGAGGAACCATTTACTTTACAAGATGGTTATCTTATCTATGGCAATAGACTATGCGTTACTAACTTGTACTCATTACATTGACAAGGTTGCTGCTTGAATACCTTCCAATGAAACAATTAGGACACAACAAGAGAGATCAAAGGGGCAGTAAGATAGAATTAGAGATAGATCTAAGTGTGGTGGTGGTATTAAAGATAGACAATAAGAGATAGAGATAGAGTTAGAGACAAGTATTGGACTAGATATGCAAATGAAAGAAAAAACTAGCAACATATATCTTACATGAGAGCAATCGCCACCACCTTAATGGAGAGAGAAGATGAGGCAAGACTTCAGCCTTTCTTCAAGAGAAAGTGTGGCACTAAGATGAGTGTGTCACTATGGAAATTGAGCTATTCTCACTCACTCATAACTTGCCCCAATGAAGAGAAGGTTTCCCTTATTATAGGTGAGGGATCCATGTTTTACATAATCACTTGATTAGGCTAAAGAGTTAGCCCAAATCAAATGTTCTTTGGACGTGAGAAAGTAATGTATGAATCTCATGCTCCTCCTTATGCGGGGCATAGAGGGATTCAGTCTACCCTAAAAGGGATTGAAACATATTTCTATTGGCCTACCACCAAATCAAACATACAAGAGTATGTTTCTAAATGTGTGGTATGCCAAAAGACGAAGTTTGATAGAGGGAAGCAATCTGGATTGCTTCAACCTTTGCCAATCCCTAATTCACCATGGGAGAGCATATCCATGGATTTTATCTTTGGATTGCCTAATTCTATTATGGTAATACGGGAATATGGACGATAGTAGATAGGTTCAGTAAACAAGTTCACTTTATACCTGTCAAAAAGACTATCAAAGCCCATCGAATGGCAACCCTCTTCATAACACAAATCTTCAAGTACCATGGCTTGCCGATGTCCATAGTGTCGGATAGAGATCCTAGAATGACCATTAATTTTTGGAAGGGTCTCTTTGAGAATTTAGGGACAAGGCTAAACTTCTATTCGGCCTATCACCCACAAACCGATGGCCAAAGTTAAATAGCCAACCTAACAATTCTTGATCTACTAAAAGCCTACGTAACGGAAGTAGATCAAAGGTCCCAATGGGAGAGATACTTACCCTTACTGAAGTATGCCTACAATAATATTGTACATACCTCCACGAGAAAAGCACCTTTCGAGGTAATTGAGGGAAGATCCAAAAGTCCCTTGCTACTTAAAGTACACGGGAAGATCTTCGCTGCAGATGAGTATAGCCAAGACCTACAAGAGTCTTTCCAAAAGATTAAGGATGCTATCTCTATCTCACAACAAAGGAAAAAGGTTGTTGCTGATTAGCACAGAAGAGCCCAAGCCTTTAAATAAAATGATTGGGTCTTGCTTAAATTTCCCAAGGCTCGATTAAGGCACACGATGGGCAAGAATCCTACGGGACACCAAAAGTACTATGCTAAGTTAGCAAAAAGATATTATGGTCCCTTCCAAATTCTTAGACCAATCAATGAGATAGCCTATCAACTCAAGTTGCCCAGCCATTGGCTCATACACAATGCTTTTCATGTGAGCCTACTAAATCCTTACAAAGGAGAGACACCTCAAGAACCAACTATTGAATACCCATCAAAGATCGAGGATCAAGAAGAGGTATTGTAGCCCGAGTCCATTCTCTGACATGAAGACAAGGTATTGAGAGGCGGTAAGATTATCCGATGGTATCTTATTAAGTTTAAGAACTATCCTTTTGAAGATGCTAGATGGATGCAAGGCATACAATTAAAGGATAATCTAAACCTTGTCAATGCTTCCCTAGAGTAAGCAAATGTACAAATGTTTAAAATGAACAAGGTTTTTGTCGTATAAGACTCTCTTTTTCTTTATTGTGCACAAATGTTAAGTAGTATGCATGCTTAGGATCAAGTTTGCGGAGACGACGTCTTCCAAACAACAAGTAGAGCTTGCCACTCTACTATGGAAGATTGATAGGTCTAATGTGTAGACATGCTTGCGGAAACTTAGGCTCTCAAGCGCCAAATGGATTAGTCATCCATTCTAGAACGATGTCGTAGGGTAAGATAGGGTTCCTCCTGCTAGAAAAAGGACAAATGAATAGGCTTTATCTTCTCTACCCCATAATCGAGGACGAATATGATTTCAAGAGAGAGATAATGTCATAATAACTAATATATTGTTCTCCTAAATGATTTTCTCATGTTAAACTGATCATTTAATATTGGGAAGTACCAGGGGGAAAAAAGCTAGAATATTGGTTAAGCTGGCAGACCGATCACAGTAGGGATGCAAAGGAGGGAAAATAGGGATCCAAATGGGAGGCATCTGCAAAAGAGAAATGTGCAAACAATGGGCTTCAAAGACTCTAAGGGTTAGCCCATTAAGACTTCCAAAATGCTAAGGTTCCAAAATTCAAAGGTTAGGTCCAATGGTCAAAACATAGGGCAAATTGGATGCTTGTGGGAAGACTCAAAAGTCTTCCCACATCCCTATCTTGAAGGGGGCGATCCTTTCTTGTAAGAGATGAGAGAGAAACACACACACACACTCTAGCAGGCTCCGTTTACACAAAGGGAATAGGGGACACATGTCAGCTCCCTAGTCCAGTTGCACCCAAGATGCATTCAATTCCTATTGGATGGCCATAGAGGTGGACCAATGAGAATTAAGCTAGAGTATATTTAGTTTAATTCATTTAGAAACACTTGATAAAAGAGCCAATAGAAATTAAGCTCTCTAGAAGACTATTGGACAGTCTCCCAAGGGGTCCAATGAGCATTCAACATCCCAATGGCTTGCCTGATTCCTATTGGCCAAAAGACTACGGGGTCCAATGAGAGTTTAATTGGCTATCTATGCTTCTTAATTATCATTGGCTAAGCTTTGCAGGGTCCAATGAGGTGCCAGCATGAGTAAAAATCAAGAGGGGTCGACCAAGAGAGAGAGGGGGCTGATTTTGGCAAGGCATTATCACACACACACTCACACAATCTCATGTGCGAAGCAAAGAAGACTCTCTCTCCTTCTCAAGCTTTAATGGAAAGCTCATCATCTACTCCAACCTTGGAGAAGGGAGGCCTACACCAACAACTCTTGGGTTTGTGATGCAAGTCCAACCAAGAGCCAAGCTCCAATGCATGCTCATCTCCTCTACCATGCTAATTACTAAGCTATGCTAAGCTTTTATGAGTGATTATGTGAGGAGATATACTTCTTTCTCGTAAGAATACTCCTTCTTCCTCTCAATCTACTCTCATACCCCGCTAACTCTCACCATCTTCGAAGGTGTGGGTCTGAGACCATGAGGGAAGTGATGTTGTGTTTTATAAGTGTGAGCATGGTGCTTGAAGCTTCCATCTTCATTGCACCAGCAAGTTATTGAAGGAACACAAAGTATTGTATTGTAAAATGTCTCCCTTGATGGGGGAAACCTATAATACAAATCTTTTTGGAGGGGGGACCGGCTCCATGTAAATCCGGTCCTCAACTGTTGTCAATAGCTTAATTTCTCTCTCTTTTGAAGTATTGTTCATGCCTATCTAGCTAGGTGTTATGATTTTTTTTGCTCTCTCCATCCAATCACTCTTGCTATGCTCATTATTAGGAATCTATTCTTATGAAATGCTCACTATGTTTATGCTATTTTCTGCTACACACAAGTTACTAGGCCGTTAAATGTTACACCATGTGTCCTCCTTGCATGATTTTTTGGTTATCGAAGGCATGTTTGGGTAGCGAGGATACATCTTTCAAGAGAATTTACTTTTTTTTTTAATGATGTCAAAAGAAAAGCCAAGGAAAAAACGCACCTATGTGCTTCCTAAGCATCATTTTGAGTTGTGAGTCCCAGTCAAAGAAAATCTCCAAAAAAATAGTGGAAAATATTGTTTGGGTGTGAACTCTTCTATATATAGTAGTGCATAATTATCTAAACAAAAATTTATATGGCACAAGTTAGGATGCATGTATTTGATCATTTGGTAGGCAAGATTTGATTTGACACAAATTACGCTACATGGATTTGATCGTTGTGCACAAATATCAAGGTTAATAGTTGATATACTATTTATAGCCACAAATCATTATAAATGTCATGGATTTGACCATTGTGCACAAATATCAAGGTTAATAATTGGCATACTATTTATAGCTACAAATCTTTATAAATGTCATTTTTGCTAAATCTTTACTACTATGCTTCAGAAGCTCAATTTGAAGCAAATTTTGTGCACTAGAAGTATCTATTCAATATCTTTTTCAAAGATTTGGATGCTATGATAGAAGCAAATACTCTTTCTATATTTACATTGCTCAATAAGCTTTTGGATTTGTAGATGTGTCTCCCTTGCGGGAAAATTGCGAAGTTGGACTAGCCTCCGACTAGTCATATTTTGTGCAAGGGAGACACATCTCCATATTTCTCACAAATCTTTTGTAAGTATTTTTATTCAAAATTTTTTATAGCTTGTGTCTTTCTTGCGAGAAAATAGTGTAGCCGGCCAAGCATCCTTGACTAGTCAATCTTTGCGCAAGGGGAAAACATTTTTCTTTTGCAACTTGTGTCTCCCTTGCATGAAAATACAATAGCTAGACAAGCGTCCGACTAAACCATTTTTGTACAAGCGAGAATTTTTTTTTTAATTAATTTGTGTCCTCCTAAAGTTCTTATTTTTTAGGTGTAAGCTTTAGATATGGCAAGGACCAAACAAACTAAATGGAAGTGAGAAGATGTCAAACCAAGAGATGTCAAAGGAACACCAGAAGATATCAAACAAAGAGATAAAGGTGAGAGCTCAAAGAGAGATAAAGGTTTTGGATCCTTAAAGAAACCAACCAAAAAGGGAGTTGATATGAATCCCCCACCTACAAAGAAAAGGATATTTTCTCAGAAGGTGAGATATCTGAGTGAGATAAGGAGAGCACAAAACGCCCTTACAATTGCAATTCCTAGGTTGCCTTTCAAGGCTCTATAGGCAAATAGCAGAGCAATTTAAGATTCACATGAGGTGGAAAAGAGGTCCCTTGGCATGTATGCAGGAGGCTGCTAAAGACTTTTTATTTGAGCTCTTCCAAGATGCATACATATTTGTAGCCCACGCTCACAGGGTCACCCTTATGGACAAAGATATGATTATCTTGAGGAGATTAAGGTATAGATTCATCAAAATTACTGAACCAGTACCTCTTCAAGATGAGAAAACCTTCAACATCCTCAACATACCCCCAATTGAGAAAGGCAAAATATCATGAAGTGGTAATTTAGGAATTCATAGAGGAGGAAGATGTTGTGGAAGAAGAAGTGTCAATCCCAATGGCTTCAAGTGGCTGCCTTCTTAGAGGATGACCTTATATAAAGGAAATAAAATCTTTCCCTAGATGTTGAATCGGTTGACATTCTTAAAGGCTGGCAAAAAGCGATCAATGACTCTATTGTCCTAGCATCCTTGAGGTTTGCCTCCCCATCAAACTATTCTTTATGTGTTTTTGTAGCTTGTTAATAGTTAATAACTGATCTTTGCATTTTTTTGTAGATTATTGATGTATGATTATAAGTTAGATGTCCATGAAGGTGGTTTACCCAACCATCTCTCACTTTTTGAGAACTGATTTTGACATAAGGAATTGGCTAGCCAATATTGATTTTGAGACTTGTGAGCTCCTTCTCTATCCCTACCATGAGAGATATGTTTTCTTAAAACCCTAGTTCAATGCGAGGATTTCATCTTTGATGCTTTTGACAATGTCCATTGGTCTTGCCATAGCTCACCCTAGAGTGTTATTGCAATTGATATCATTGTGTAAGATTTCCAACTGCTGAAAAAAAGAGAAGATGTACAAAGCTTAATTAATCAGATTTGATTTTTAAAAGTCAGTCAGAAGTTGCCCACTTAGAGCAAAGGTTGGTATTTTTGGAATCTTAAGAACAATAAACATAAAGCTAGAATTTTTAAGAATTGCATTCATGTTAAAACAGACCCGCTATACCCCCTAAAAGTTTTCACAATTACTTTAATTTGATAAAATAATTGAAGGGTTTTAGTAATCATTAAAGCTTAAGACTTTCATTATAGCCTCTTAGATATTTTTTTACATATTTAACAAAAAAGTTTTAAAAAGCTAGAAAAATAGCAAATTTGAATTTTAAAGTAGACAAGAGTTGGGGAAGGCCATCACTGACCTACCAGATGTTGAAGTAGAAACAAGTGGTGCTACCTTCAGCTGGGATCTTATTTCGACTACAAGGTGTTGGGTTTCCAGGCCCTCATTTATTTTTATGTCAGCCCATGGGAACATGCCCTTATGGCATGCACGAAAGCTTCAGTTATTTTTAAAAGTTTGCATGGCTAATCTCTTTTATATGTAAGGTTTCACACAAATAATCAACAAGCATAACGTGGTGTTTTTTATTGTTACTATGCCAACTATCTCTCTCTCCATCTCGTTTTGCTCGTCATGGCTCTTCTTCACCATCGGCTACACCCACCATAGCCCTCAAAGATTCAAACTGGTATCAAAGCTTGTATGCATTGCTCAGACAACCTGTCAAGACGTTGTGGGCAGCGGCATCAACATAGGCGGACGCTGTAGAGGTAGACAGAGGCCAAGGGCATCTCAAGACGTTGGTCGGTGTGCATATCAACATGCCGTTGGCAGCAACCTTTCACAGTTGTACGAGGTTAGCAGATCAAAATGCAGGCAACTACGGGTTTCAATATGGCATCGAAAGTCGATAAGTTTAATAGATCCAGCTTCCACACCTGGCAAATCAAAGTGAAGGGATATCTTATGCGGAAGAATTTATGGAGTGCCGTGAAGCCGCTATCAACCGATGAAGGAGGCACATCGGTTGCAGTTACTAGAGCGTTATATGCCGAGAAATAATGCAAGGACAAGCAAGAATTAGGTATTACTCTGACATCTCTCAAAGATTATTTTATTCACTACTTGGATGACATGCAATCTTCTAGTGCTGCCTCGGTATAGGTAGAGAAGGTTTTTGGTGTTAAAGTTAAGTATTCAATGATGAGTCTAAAGATGGAGTTGTACTCTTTTGCGTTGTGTGTTGATGAAAACATTACATCTTTAGTCAATGGACTGAAGAGTATTAAAACTCAACTTGTTTATGTCGAAGCCCCAGTGCTAGAAGAAGATCTCATAGTTGTTTCGTTAAAAAGTTACTTGATAAATTCCATAAGATTGTTAGTACCATTTTAAAGGAGAAAGGTCCGATGCCCTCCTTGGATGGTATAATCAATTCATTGCAAGAAGAAGAAAGAACGATGTCACGTACCAATTCTCCCATTATTCTTAGTGCATATACTGTCTCCCATGCAGTATCCCCCATCAGTTCTTCTGATACTCCCAGTGCCTATGCAGTCACTAATTGTGCTTCTACCTCATCTTCATCTCGACCATCCAATGGTATTAGATCATGTGCCATTTGTGGGTGCAACAATCACCAGACAAAGGACTGTTTCAAGAAGAATCCTTGTGTTCACTGTGGTAAAACAAATCATCCTTCAAATATATGCTTTCAAAAGGGTTAAAATCAAATTCATGTGATTGGGGAGACACCAAATCTCCAATATTTTACGTTGACAATGATGTTTTTTAGATCAACTCTTTTTATGTTTTTCCTAGTCAGAATAAATTGTACAGACTATAGACAGTGCCACACATGAGTGGTAAGACCTCCCAAAATATCAGTTTTTATTCAAGTCCTATTTTTGTCGCACTTCTCATGAGGTTATTGGGTACACCTTAAACCCAAGGTTTGGCAGTGAACCAAGAACTCCATTTGTTGGTAGCTATTTTTTTACATACACCCTATATGTTCAAGGGGGGCTCACTATCATAGCACCAGGTTATGGATACACCAAAATCCTTGGTTGTGAGAGAACCTGAAACTCACGGTTGACAAGTACACCAAAAACTCGAGGTGTCATGAGAGCGGTCTGTCTAGTTTGGGCTTGAGGGGGGGATTGTTGGGTTTCCAAGCCCTCATTTATTTTGATGTTAGCCCGTGAGAAGATTCCCTTATGGCATGCGGGAAAGCTTCAATTATTTTTAGAAGTTTGCATGGCTAATCTCTTTTAGATGTAAGGTTTCTCACAAATAATCAACAAGCATAGCGTGGTGTTTTTTATTGTTACACTGTCGACTATCTCTCTCTCCATCTCGTTCTGCTCGCCATGGCACTTCTTCATTGTCGGCTGCACTTGCCATAGCCCTCAAAGCTTAACACAAGGAACTGCCAGATTCAGCCCCTATGACCCAGAAAAACTATAAAAAGGGCCCTATGCTTCACAAATTCAGTCAGACTCGGAGTCTTGGCCAGAAATCTCTGGTGCTAAAGAGATACTCCTTGAAAATCACTCAAAGAGCCAAAACTCTAGTAGTTAAGCGAGATAATTAGTGTTAATTTTAGTTAATTAGTGAATGGCATTAATTTATGTCTAATTTTCCTAATTAACTTATTAATTAGAGAAGATGAAGCCACTCTCTACTACTAATTACTCTCTTATATATTATTAGACTGTTGATCACTTAATCTTTAATTATGGTTAATAATCTAATTAATTATTAACTCCTATTAGGATCGAAATTAATCAATTTTGTCCTTCACTAAAGAAAAATATATCATTTAAGCCTAGATAATTACAAGATAATTATCAAAGCTTTTTTATACTATTAAGAAGCTAAAAACTTTATGTCATATTTTTTCATTAATTTTAGTGTTTATTCAGATAAAAATTAACTATTTTTAGCCTTAAAATTGATGGAAAATTAAGTAAAGTAGGTGAATAAATCCCAAAATAATTACCATATATAGATTTATATGTAAATAAACCATTATATTTATCACTTAATTAGTTAACTTTATTTTACTAGTTATCCTAACCTAAAAATCTTATTTTTAGCTATAAATTAATCAAATTATTAGTAAACATAATCAAAAGCTAATGAAATATTTATCATAAATAGATTTAAGTGTTAAAAAAACCAAGATAATTAGCTCATATTTACTTAATTAGTTTACATAATTATCTTAGCTTAAAATTTTTATTTTTGATTAAAATGTAATGAAGGTAATTTGTAAACATGATCCAAAGTTAATGAGATATTTATCTGAAATAGATCTTAGTGTAAAAAACAAAACAAAAACTCAAATTACCTTATTATTTTAAGTAATTATCATAGCCCAAAACCCTATTTTTGGCTAAAGTTTAATGAAGATAATTAGTAAACATGATTAAAAGTTAATGAGATATTTATCATAGGTAGATCTAAGTAAAAATAGCTTGTAATAATCAAAAAAAATCATTTAAATAGCTTAAGTAATTGTCTTAGCCCAAAAACCTTGTAATTGGTTGAAATTTAAAAAAAAGGATAATTAGTAAACATGATTAAACGTGAATGAGATATTTATCACATGTAGGTCTAAGTATTAGTTACCTATGATAATTAGCTCATAATTATGTAATTATTTTAAGTAATTATCTTAGCCCAAAATATTTTTGGCTGAAATTTAATGAGAATTATTAGTAAACATAATCCAAAGTTAATGAGATATTTATCACAAGTATATCTAAGTATATATAACCTATGATAATTAGCTCATAATTAATTTATTAATTTAAGTAATCACTTTATCCCAAAAACTTTGTTTTTAGCTGAAAATCATCTAGGATAAAAGGTAAATCTGTTTAGAAGTTTTTAGAAAAAAGAATGGAGGTATAACACACTGTTAGGGAGTTGAGATAAATACATCTTTAGAGGATAACTATTATAATAAATATCAAGTAAAAAATAAGGCATTTTTATAATTAATTAAAAGGGGAAATTTATAAAAAAATATTCAAAAAATTATAAGATAATTAGTAGAGCCTAGAAATCCTTTAAGGAAACTAAAATAAAACTATCCTACATATATAAATAATTGAAAAATTATTGAGGAAAAAAAGTACAAATTGTGGTTATAAATTGCCCAAGCTTTTGTGAAAAGAGAAATTAAGTTAATCACTAGGGTAAACTCGAGCTTGAAATTTACCTAATAAGTAGACATTCTTTTCATAAGGATAAGAAGTCATGGCTCCCAAGAGGACCAGAGCAAAGCAAAAATAAGAGGAAGATGATAGTATTCCAAAGAGGGCTAGGGCCTCCCATGATCACGAGGCCGGACCCAACAATAGGCCAATGAACAAGAGCGTTCGGGCCCGAGAGCTGCAACAAATACCCGACCAGTCCCAAATGGGTCTTGGTTATAAATTAATTTTTAGGTAATTCAAATTCTTTAAGTAATAACATTGCATATGTTAAAGAGTGGGTGAGGATTAGGAAAAGACAAAATTGGCCGGAAACTGGAAGGGTATCTTTGAAGAAACCAAGTACACTTGTTTGTAAATTAGGAAAGAATTGTTTGGATTAAGCCTGGTTTAAGAAAGAAATGATTCGTCATCCTTAAGACGGCATGTCTTTAGAAACCTCTGATTCCTTGAAATATTTTCACTTCAGGTGATGAGTAATGATGGATTTTCAGTCACGCATGAGTCGGCTCCCCCATGTACGAGGAGTTTTTACCCCGTACATGTGTATGTTTGTTTATACTTCTTAGGATACCGTTTTAATCATAGGGGAACCACCCGATTGTATGGGAAATTGGTTTTGGCATATGGGAACCCCGAACATTGGGTGATGGGTTTTCACCCCATATTTTGAATAAGGAAGGGTATTGTTTTTCACCCAGGTATAGGTGTTCTTGAGGGAAGTGCATGGTTATCAAGAAATATTATAAGTGATCGTACCTTGTCTTAAGTTTAAAGATGTTTGTTTACTAAAAAACTGTTTTTAATACTAATTTCAAGACTTGTTTTAACGAATTACCGTGTTGGAAAAATAAAAAAGAAACCATTATTTTAGAGTTGAAAGATTGTGGTAGTAATTAAAAAACAAAGAACCATGTGTGAGTGCGGGGTGGTAAGTCGGGATTGCCTTAGGTTGTCAATCATGGGTGTGTGGACTTGATTAGTCAGAAAACTATCCATTCTCATGCACTAAACGTTAGAATACTTCTTCATTTGGAAGAGGAGTCCACCAAAGGTTGTGTCCTCACTCACGCAGAGGGAAAAAAGTATCAGTTGAGGATACCTTAACCCATTTGCATAAGTGATAGGGTCAAAAAAGTTTTTAAACTTGCGAGACGTGACTAGGTCTCCTTTCTAGGGTTATAGTCCCAAGCCATTGCCAATCGGTCTATTCCCTGGATTTTCCTTGCTTAGAGACTCTGACTTTTATTAGGCCTAGAGACGTGTCAAGGATCCCATCTCAACCTTGGTGTCGACGAATTGGGGACCTCTCACTTGATATCAGAGCATATGTTGATTTAGGTCTTGGACCTAGGGAAAAGTTTAAGGTTTTATGATTAAAAAAGTGGGTTTTGACAAAATAGATTAAAAATGTGTGTAATTGAAACTTTTAAGGGAGAGGGACCCAATTTAGAGCGAGATGCCGAAGCATGGTTAGATGCTATGGATGACTATTTAAAAGCACCAGGAATTGCTTAGGAAAACCAAGCAATGTTAGGTGTGTTCTGCCTCAATGGAGATGCCAAACTTTGGTGGAAACAACACTGCAAAGATAACCATCTTGGGAGAAGATGAAGCAGGCAATCAAAGAACGCTATCTCCCTCCTTCACATCATGCTATTAAGATGAATGAATTCTTTGGTTTATACCAACTAGGACTTTCACTAGAGGAGTACTACACCAAGTTTGTGTCTTTACAACGCTATGCTCCCCAGATGACCATGGGGCAGCAAATTGCCCATTTCTGTCAAGGCCTCAACAAATCTCTGGAGTGCACGTCTCAAAGTCATGAGGCCTACATCAATTCAAGATGCCCTTCTCAGGGCCAAGTCTCTTGCAACAAAAGGAACCAACCCTACCAAGAATTATAATAATTATAACAATTATAGAGGAAGAGCTAGGGGAAATTTCAACCAAGGAAACCAATGGCGTAAAGTAGCCGTTGCAGCGACCTTGGAACAACCTTTTCCTGATGTTAGGTGTTATGGATGCAACCAGATGGGGCACTATAAATGTAACTGCCCACAAGAGTTAAACCCTAGAGCTATGGCCAGGCCTAACCGCCAACCTCAAGTCAACCAAGGTAACTTACAAAGAGGAGGTAGAAATGGAGAACGTGTCAGGGGAAGTGGAAGAGGAAGAGGAGCCGATGATCATGGATCAATAAGAGATCCTACCCTAATGAATGAGGAAGATGAAAGAGAAACATTGTTTGCCACAATCAACAACCCTAGAGCACATCAGCAATATGCAGTCATTCAAAATATTGCAAACCGACAAGGTGAAAAGTTTGAGGTCCTTATAGATGGTGGTAGTACCCATTCTTTTCGTTCTCCAAAATTTTTAAGGAAACTCAAGTTGAATCAGTATCCAATCAAAAATTTGGTTGTTGAACTAGCAAATGGAAAAGAAGTTCTTTCTCAATTTTCAACGGGGAAGGGAAAATTTGAATTAGGAGAGATGCCCACCTCATCCTATTTTCGTACCCTACTTGTAGGAACCTACATTGGTATCCTGGGGATGGATCAATTAAACAAAAATCAAGCCCACATCCATTATGCAGAGGGTAGTTTATCCTTCAAAAGTGAATTAGGGAAGGAAATATTAGTTCAGGACATAATGGGAAACCAAGAGCTCACTTGGTTAAGGCCAATAGACTTATAAAAGGGTTATGTAAAGGGCAACAAATCTATATGGAAACTTCTCCATGAGGAGCAACTTGTTTTGTTCCAAAAAAAAAGGATGGATCCCTATGCCTTTGCATAGACTTATCAAGGCCTTAATCAGGTATCAATGAAGAACAAGTACCATCTTCCTCGCATTGACGAATTACTGGATAGATTACACGAGGCAAAAATGTTTACTAAAATTGATCTCATATCAGGGTATCATCAAATCCGAATCAAAGAAGCGGACATATACAAGACCGCATTCAACACTCGATACAGGCACTATGAGGTCATAGTCATGCCCTTTGGCCTTACCAATGCTCCGGTAACTTTTAATCGGCTCACGTAGGATATATTTTGAGAATACTTGGATGATTTTGTACTGGTATTCTTTGATGTTATACTGGTCTATTCTAAAGATGCAAAGGAGCATGAGGAACATGTATACAAAGTATTGAGTCTCCTTCGACAACATCAGCTATATGCCAAGATGAGAAAATGTGTTTTCTTTACTCCTGAATTCAGCTATCTTGGATTTATCATATCTTCTAAAGGGATCTCAGTGGACCCTGCAAAGGTTAAGTGTTGAAGATGATGAAACAGGAAACAGAAGGAAGACAACAACTCAGAGTAGGAAGAAGATGGAGAAGGAGAAGACACAGAGCTTGTGTACGAGATCTCTATAGTCTATCTCTCTGTATTAAAATAATAGTGTATCTACAAACTCAGAGCTACAAAGCTTATATGAAACCCTAAGAGATAAGGTGTCCTTTCACACCAGATGTCCAGGGGGAAAAACCCAGTGGGAGAAAAGTGCCCCTGGTGAAGCGCGTATACACACTAATACTACTACATGTCTACAAATCCCCCCTGTAGTGATAGTGTGAATCCGTACAAGGTAGCAGATCATCATGTGTATGAGAGTAAGCCCAAAGCTTTTCGGAAAGCTTCAAACTTTTCTCGTGATAACGCCTTCGTAAATAGATCTGCAATGTTATCCTGTGTAGGACAGTAAGTTAGTGTGATCTCCCCTGCATGTAGCCTTTCCCTAACATAGTGGTAGTGAACCTCTATGTGCTTTGTTCTTGCATGAAATACTGGATTCCTTGCAACTGCCATAGCACTCTGACTGTCAGTGAAAATGGTAGTGGGTGCCTGTTGACACTCACAA
The DNA here is from genome assembly GCF_014529385.1 of Adiantum capillus-veneris. Classification (NCBI taxonomy): domain Eukaryota; kingdom Viridiplantae; phylum Streptophyta; class Polypodiopsida; order Polypodiales; family Pteridaceae; genus Adiantum; species Adiantum capillus-veneris. The sequence goes on along the minus strand of NC_140936.1, from coordinate 151,416,634 downwards.
AGATCTACCAATAACCTGCGTATCCATACACAATCAACTGTTGCCGTGAAAGCTGCCCTGAACTCAGCTTCACAAGTTGATGTAGCCACTGTGGGTTGCTTCTTGCTTAGCCAAGATATACATGCATTTCCCAAGAAAAAACAATTGCCACTTGTGGAATGTGGTGTGTCAAAATCACCAGCCCAATCTGAATCGCTGTAACCAAGAAGCTGCATAGAACTGTGATTTCCATACATATCCCCCCTTGGAAAGAGCATCGCAAGATTAGGGGTACCTGAAAGGTAACGAAGTATGCGCTTCACAGCCTACCAATGATGCATACCTGGGCTGTGCATAAATCTGCTTGCTTGTGAAACCCCAAATTGAATGTCTGGACGAGTGTTGCCTGCCAAATATATCAAGCAACCAACGGCTGCTGCATAAGTATGTACATCAAAAGGTTCTCCAGCATAGTGCATGCTCAACTTTGATCCAGTTTCTACGGGTGTAGAGATTGGCTTACAATTTTGCATACCAAACTTGTCCAAAATTTAATGCAAATATTTTGCCTGCAACATGTATATGCCATCCTCTGATTGCACAAACTGAATACCCAAGTAATAATGTAGCAAACCAAGATCAAACATCTCAAAGGTTTTTCTCAAAGCATCTTTAAACGCTTCAATTTCATCTGCAGTATTTCCTGTAAGAAGCATATCATCCACATAAAGTGTTAGCATAATGAGAACTCCATCTCTCTTTTTGATATACAAAGTACTTTCTGTAGGACTATTCTGAAATCCCTGGCCAATCAAATAAGTATGTATCTTCTCATACCATGCTCTTGGAGCCTGTTTGAGACCATACAAAGCTTTACGCAATCTACATACCTTTTGCTCTTGACCTTTTACAACAAAACCACTTGGTTGACTTACATAAACTTCTTCCTGCAAATCACCATTCAAAAAAGCAGTTTTGATATCCAACTGATGCACTTTCCAACCATGATGAGCAGCAATTGCAACTAGTGATCTAACTGTGGACGCATGAGAAGTAGGAGCAAAGGTTTCATCATAATCTATGCCTTTCTGTTGCGCATAGCCTTTTGCCACAAGCCTTGCTTTGTACTTGTCAACAGTACCATCTTGTTTCCTTTTTACCTTAAAAACCCACTTTGTACCAATAGGCTTTTTACCTGTAGGCAAGTCCACTAGAGCCCATGTATGATTCTTATGAATAGAATCAATTTCTTGCTGCATAGCATCTTTCCACTGAACACACTCTAAAGCTTGTTCAAATGAATCAGGCTCATCTGCATCACAAAGAGTGCTAAAGCAAGCCAAATCTACTTGCTCTCTGCCAAAAGTAGTACCAGCACCTGTGTTTCGTGGCAACGGTGCATCCAACTTGCTATCCTGCAAAGTTTTATGAACCCATTTAGGAAAGATTCTTTCTTCCCTGAGAACTTCTTGCTCTTCACGCACAATTTCCTCTACATCATGAGGTGTCACATGCTGATCAAAAGATTGATCAAGATTATCAACCTGTTGTGATTCTTGATTCTCCACAAAAGAAGGAAGCAAACCTTCAAATACATCATGTGTCTGCATATGAGGTACATCAAAAGCAACCATAGGTTGAGCAGTAGTTTCTGCAAAATTTACATCACGACTTTCAAAAATCTTGTTTGTAGCAGGATTGTAAAGTCTATAACCTTTACTTCCACTACTGTACCCCACAAATATACATTTGATTGCCTTATCATCAAGCTTCCCACGTAACTGCTGAGGGATGTGAGCATAAGCAAGACAACCAAAAACACGAAGATAACTGACTGAAGGTTTTCTATCATACCAAGCTTCATATGGAGTAATGGTCTTCAAGGCACGAGTAGGACACCTGTTCAAAACATGTGCTGCACAAGCAACTGCCTCCATCCATAGCTTATGAGGCAAACTCTTAGCCTTGAGCATACATCTAGCCGTCTCCATTAAAGACCTGTTCTTCCTTTCTGCAACACCATTCTGTTGTGGTGTGTATGGCATAGTGCATTGGTGTTTAATGCCTTTCTTTCCCAAAAAATCCTTAAATGCACCTGACATGTATTCACCTCCTCGATCGGTACGAAGAGTCTGTACTTTGCAACCTGTTTCATTTTCAACCATGGCGACATAATGTTGAAAAATTGCAAACACGTCTGACTTTGCTTTGAGTGGATACACCCAACAAAACCTGGAAAAGTCATCAATGAAGGTCACAAAATAAAGGCTGTTTCCCAAAGATGGCGTCCTCATAGGACCACATACATCACTGTCTACAAGCTGCAACTTTCGTGTCGCTCTAACTGAACCATCTTGCGAAAATGCAAATCTGTGCATCTTTCCAAGAACGCAACCTTCACATACATGTCTTGGTGGCATCTCCAATAAAGACAAATCATGCACCATATTATGACATTGTAAAGTCATCAAACTGCCATAACTAACATGCCCAAATCTAGCATGCCACAACTCAGCATCCTGCATGGCCTGAGTCTTTGTTTCTGCAATACATACCTGAATCTGCTTTTCATAACGATCTAGCACAAATAGTCCATTTTCCAGCGTACCTGTAGTGATAAGAGAATAACCATTCTCTCGATCTCGTACAACACATCTGTCATCCTCAAAAATGACCCGAAGACCATTTTTTGCAAGAGAGGATATAGACAACAAATTCTTCTTGATCCCTGGAACATATAAGACATCTGGCAAGCATAAATCTGAACCATCTAAAATGGTAATCAAAATCTTACCAACGCCTTTGATTGGATAAGAAGCATTATTTGCACAAGTCACCTTCTTTCCTGCTGGAGCTGCATCCAATGATCAAAACAAATCCTTCCTTGAAGTAATATGCCTGGATGCACCACTATCAAAGTACCAAATCATTGTGTCTCGTTAACACTGTAAGCAAAAAAATCTGAACATACTACAAAAGCATAAGAATCCTGCACAAAGTTTGCAGACTCTTCTTTAGCTGCAGAAGAATCACCAGAAGCTGAAACAACCAAACTTGACTCTTTCTTCTTTTCTTTAGCAATTCGCTTTTTACACTCACTAATGTAGTGACCAGGTTTTTTGCAGTAGTGACATTTACCTTTCTTCTTGGACTTGTCGGAATCACCTTTAGACTTCTCTGAAGATTGTCCTGCACTAGACTTGGAGTAATGAGCACTCTCTTTACCCTTGTTTTTGTTCTGTACAACAAGAGCATGATCCATACCATCCACCTGTAAAGACTTGTTCTTACGTGATTGATCCTCCTGCAATAGCAAAGCCACTAACTCTTCAAATGAAGAGGCTCAGGATTAGCTCGCAAAGACAGAGTCAAAGAAGTCTGAAAAGTCATATAAGATGGTGGTAGTGAATTGAGTGTTTTGGAAACCAAGTCCTTCTATGGAATCACTTCATCAATGCTAAGCAATTGCTCTTTAAGATCCCTGATTTTTGTAAGATGCTCGACGACATCGTCACCTTCGTCCATCTGTATTTTGTCAAGTTGTTTCTTCAAAAACTCTATTCTGGCAGCGTTTCTTCCTCCAAACATAGCTTGCAGAGTGTTCCAAGCATCCTCAGAAGTTCTGCAAGATCTGATATGTGGTGTGATTGTCCTCTTTATGGTTAAGGCAATCACAGCCATAGCTTGTGCATCTTTAGTATCCCATCTCTTTTGCTCCGGAGTGACTTGTGAGGGTCCTGCACCAACAGCTGCACCACGACCAGTGCACCACGACCAGGCGTGGCAGGTGCAATGCTACCTGGACGAACTTCATCTCCAGATACATAATCCCACAATCCTTTACCAACCAAAACATTTTTGGCCATAAAAGACCAAAGAGAATAGTTGGTACCATCCAATTTGTCTTCGGATGTAAACGCACCAAAAATCTCTTTCTCCGTAGATTGAGCCATACTGTGGATGCACACAAGAGAGCAAAAGAACCTCCAAGAGATTCACAAATCTCCTCTCCAATCCAAGCAAAAATCTACACAAAATCTCAGCACAAAGCTAAGACAAGCTGCTTCCCAAAAGAACTGTTTACCTGAAGAAAATCTGTCAAAAAGCACACCCTCTTGATCTAAACGCCTCTGAAAAGTAACTTCTGCTACGCTGCTCAGAACAAAATTCTGAGGGCTCGAACGGCTTCGAAAGGGGGATAAAACCGCAAGTCACCTGATCAGAATACTCCCGAAACGTCGAGGATGCTCCCACGAGCAAATTTTCCGAAAACTGCCTGAAAACTGCGATTGTGCGCGCGGACGCGAAAACGCAAGTAGAGGCTCTGGAAATCACCTTGCTCTGATACCAATTGTTGAAGATGATGAAACAGGAAACAGAAGGAAGACAGCAACTCAGAGTAGGAAGAAGATGGAGAAGGAGAAGACACAGAGCTTGTGTACGAGATCTCTGTAGTCTATCTCTCTGTATTAAAATAATAGTGTATCTACAAACTCAGAGCTACAAAGCTTATATGAAACCCTAAGCGATAAGGTGTCCTTTCGCACCAGATGTCCAGGGGGAAAAACCCAGTGGGAGAAAAGTGCCCCTGGTGAAGCGCGTATACACACTAACACTACTACATGTCTACATTAAGGACATAATAGAAAGGCCACAACCCAAAACTATGACAAAATTCAAGGCTTCTGAGGTATTACAAGATGGTACATAATATTTGTCAACGATTATGCAATCATTGTTAAACCCTTAACTCAACTACGCAAGAAATCATCCAAGCTTACATGGGAGAGATAACAAGAAGATTGTTTCCAATAATTAAAAGCATTACCTCAACTCTGCTCCCGTACTTAAGCTACCTGATTTCACTCAATATTTTGAGGTAGTAACAGATGCAAGTGGACTCGTCGAGAGGATTCTTAACTCACAAAGGCCGACCAGTCACCTACACTTTTCAAAAATTAAGGATTCATGAGTTGAATCATCCAGCTCCAATCTAGATATTTGGTTGTTATCCATGCTCTCCAGATATGGAGAACCTATCTTTTGGCACGACAGTTTCAGCTAATCATTGATCACCAAAGTCTAAAATGGATCTTCTCCCAGTCTACCCTCAACAGGAGGCAAAGACGTTGGATAGAGATTTTACACGAATCCGACTTTCAAATAGAGTATAGACCAGGTAAGGAAAACGTGGTTGTTGATGCTCTCAACAGGAAACCCTTCCTTGGTGCCATCTCCATGGCTATCCAATATTGGATAAGGTGAGGGATGTTTGTAGGAAGATAAATCTTATCTTCAACTTTTACAAATACTCACTCAAGAGGACGCAACGACAAAAGAAAAAGCACTAGTTAAGGACCATTATATAGAGGATGGCCTTCTTTACTGTAGGCATTGGCTTTACATTCCTAGGGATGCCTCTCTAAAGCAATTAATCCTTCATGAAGGACATGAAACCCCAGTATCAAGACATCCTGGATATGCAAAAACCCTCAATGCCTTAAGAAAAAACTATTTTTGGACTGAAATGAAAGGTGATGTACTTTGTTACATCATACAATTTCTTTCATGTCAAAGGAATAAGGTTGAACGAGTAATGATGCTAGGGAAGGTGCAACCTTTAGACATACCTCAAATGATTACCACCTCTGCAAACTGACCTTGTCCACCCGATTGCTTCTTCACTTCCACAGCTCAAGAGATGCTCTCTCTGTAGTTAACTTGAGGTTTCACTTGTAGTTGTTTGCTCTCACAGCTAAGCACAGATCCGTCTTGAAGTTGCATGCCAATGCATGCCTACTTGCCGACACATACCTTCTCACCTGTGTCCCAGCTCCGGCACGGGGGAGAGGCGGGGGCGACCGCGCCTCCGAGCGCGGCCCCTCACTTACGTCACGGTTCGGGTCGTTCTGATGGGATGTGCGTCAATGGTTCGCGTCATTCTGATGGGATGTGTGTCAATGATCCTTCTGAAAGTTCACCTACGGAAACCTTGTTCCGACTTCTCCTTCCTCTAAATGATAAGTCTTAATGAACTTCTCGCAACGTCGCCGCTATAAATTGTCACCTACTGTACTACTAGATAGTGGTTGGTTTTTTTTTTTGAACACTATGAGCGGACCTCACTAATGGGTTGGATAGTAGCTGGTTGAGGATCTTGCTTATAACACATGTAAAATTTATGGTCTACTTCTTGATTACAAAATACCACTATAGACTGTAAGTAGTTTTAGCAAAAAAGTTTGCTCCGAAATGCTGCCCCATAGATGGGATGTGATCAAATCACTTTTATTTTCATTACAAAACAAGAACATCTTAAAGCTAGAAAACGGCTGACAAAAAAGGCTTCATGGGATATAAAATGGGTCAGACACTAGGATCAGAAGGGGTGATGGCCTTTTGATCAGTATTTTTAAACCTAATTATTATGTATAATTTTCTTTAAAAATAGGGTTAACTAACAACTTTAACAAACTATTATAAATATACCACTTGGATTGGAAGGGGTGATGGCCTTCTAATCACTAGACTAAAATGAACTTTATAAAAGCTTTTTGAAGCACACATTTGACCTAATAAAATGGAATAATGACCTCCTGGTCTTATTGTGCCAGCACTTGGGGGAGGGGGGGGGGGGGGGGGGGGGGGGGGGGGGGGGGGGGGGCTCAGTTAATAATTATGTGACTATCACGTGAGTGCAGCATAAGGGGTTATTAACTTTCTTTTTTTCTCACATTTTCACATATAGAAGGGTACCCTCAAATTGCATTGGGAAAAAATTTACAGTTTGAATAGAAAAAGGGTGTATTTTATTTCTCCAAAATTAACAAATAAGGAATTTAAAAAATAGTCTTTGAATGCATGCAATATACACAAACTATACATAATGACACCCCAACCCCCCCCCCCCCCCCCCCCCCCCCCCCCCCCCCCCCCCCCCCCCCCCCTCTCCGAGTGACAGCATCATTACATTTTTTTGAGAATGAATACTTGGTGAATTGAATTCCTCATGGATGGTAGGTATAAGTTTAAAAAGGTTATAAGTAGGACATGGATAACAATTGATAGGTTTGTTGACACCTGTAATACGTATTCAAGGCTGATGAATCTATTGTCTTGTTTATATGAATGTCGATGATGACTCTATCTTTACTTAGGATCTTTTTGGATTTGTTGCTATCCATCATTGACATACTTGGCCTCTCTCACTTTAGTATCTGTTGCTTTTAACTATCTTGTGTACAAATCACTTGAATGATACCTCATTCTCACTATGATGTACGAAAAAGAATCGAAGACTGAGTTGTTTTTGTGCTAATCCTTGTCCTTTGAACTAAAGCCAGCTGTCTTTTGAACTAATATGTTCTTTTGTGTATTAGCCTAAAAGCAACAACACACATACACACACACACACACACACACACACACACACACACACAGAGATCATATCCATGCGTCCACACCTGAGAGAAGGTCCCTGTTGCCCTTCTCCCTTCTCGTGTGAGCTCTGATACCAATATGTGAGACTCAAAACTGCTGATGCATGCTACTCTCCTCCCATACATGCAATACGTAGACCCTTGGTTTGCTAAATATAGCTCCTTGAATTGCATGTACATCCCGGACCTTAGCCAACTACCTAGTCCTACCTTAGGCGTGACGATTGGTCCAACCAATTTTCAAGAATAATGGAATAGAAAATAACAAATTAGAAAAGACCTAAAAATACGCATGTTAGGCAACCCCGTGTATTGCAACAAGATCCATGACAAATATGTTTTCTTTTTTTGACATAGATTCACATATTGCCCCATGTGATCACTAGCACACAAAATGTCATACTATTTGAATATAATTACTGAATATGATTATCTATATGGTTGACACATGACAACCAATTTTAATCATTGGATTGTTAGTGAGATGGTGTGTCTCACATAATCATATTTAAAGAATATGAATATGTATATGCTTGACACGTGACAACCAATTTCAATCATTGGATTGTGAGGTAGTGTGTCTCACACATGATGCACACAAATAAGATTGTGTTATTGTTAGCAAACTTCTCTCTCTCTCTCTCTCTCTCTCTCTCTCTCTCTCTCTCTCTCTCTCTCTCTCTCTATATATATATATATATATATATATATATATATATATATATATCCTCTGTATTTTTGTAACATCTCTAAAAGTAATGAATAGGCTCACATGCATTTGTTGAGGGACCCACGTTGGGGGAATAATCTTTGCCCTAGTGCTCGTGTCGCTGTCTCCTTCTTTCTATCTATCATCCCTTGCTGCATGTGTGGCACTCTACACTAAGAGGTGTGTATACTACACTCTCTGTTGTTCTTTGTCTCTCTCCCTATCTTGGCTTGTGTGCCTTGTCGAACAACGTTGTGTGCATAATTCTCAAGGTATGCAATATGAGTTCTTCTATTTTGTATGTATTGTCCTTGTAGATTTGTATGCTTGTATACCTGCATAGCTATTAATATTGTGTAAGATGGATAAGTGTTAACCATGGCTAACAATCCCCTATCAAGACAATGACAATGCACTAACAATGTAATAGTGACAATGGTAGCCACCCAATCAATGGAGTAGCATCCAATAAATAACACTAACATGGGAGAGTAGACTTTGAGGGCTTTGTTGCCCCCTTTTATTGGCCAAAAATAATGAGCTCAATTCAATGGGTGTAAACCCTCTATATATAGTCCTCATCATCAAGTAATCATATAGCATAGTGAGTGCCTTCATCTATATAAAAATCCCATTGTGTGCAATAGAAATAGCCTAACATCTTTTTGCTAGCACCACTCAAAACAACAACTCCTTGCCCTTAGTTATTGATGTAGATTAAAGAGTGCACCGTATGATGGTACATCAAGTCATCGACCACACTCTTGGTTGAACCTCTCTCTCTCTCTCTCTCTCTCTCTCTCTCTCTCTCAAATTGGTCTCTCCACCCAGGACCTGAGTGAGTATAATAGTAGCGTGCTTAATTTTCCCAAGGCAACAATTGCATGTCTCCATCATTGATTAGCAAATTGGTCTCTCCACCCACAACCTGAGTGAGTATAATAGTAGCGTGCTTAATTTTCCCAAGGCAACAATTGCATGTCTCCCTGCATCGTTGCGATGTCAAGACATAGCACATGATAAAAGGTCATTTTCTAAATTGCTTTCTATTCTCTTTCTCCTCCTAAAATGTAAAAGTGAAATTTTGAACAATTTCCCCCCAAAATATTCTCTTTGTACAATAAACAAGGTTTCTAATAAACAAGATTTAGCATGTAGAAATCTTGTTTAGTGTAAAAATCTTCCAATTCGGCTTGCTTCAAATCCATGGTTATGGAAGTGGACAATCTCCCTGAAATATATATTTCCACATCTTTTAGTTCAAGTTGGATAGAAATACTTGCAAAATAGTACAACATATATTAGAGAGCTTCTTTATTGTACAAATTGCAAATATTGAACTCGTGGATTTTTTTATAGTAGATTTCTAAAAGCAAGGCATGATAGATAGTGGACTCTTATGAAGTTGGCTCAGTGTTCTCATGACGAAGGCTCAAACTTCTAAGCTTAACACGACTCCTTCAAGGCAGCACAAAACTCTCCTCAAGTTCCCACTACATCAAGAACCACCATGTTAACATGGGAGCAGCCTAGTTGAAGCCCTAGTAGGGCAATACAAAAGATTTTCAAGCGCCAAGGACTCTTTCCTAACACGGGGACACCCCTAGTAGTGATTGTTTATGTGATAGGTCACCATGAGTACACTATGTCATGAAACGGGTGCAAGAATTATGACAGCACTACCCTTGTCAAATGTTTGTGAGTGTATCTTTTAAAAGCTAATGTGGAGAAAGTTGGACTCTATTGTTTCTTGTTGTGCAATAGCACTCTAGGTCTACCATATTTTGAGCATTTTGGTAATATAAACTAGATTTGTAAAATTTTTAATAGAAAAATTACTTTTTTTTTTGCAATATTGTACATGAAAAAACATGATAGAGTAGAGGCCAATCTACAAATGATGTCCTAAGTGAAATTCCCACCATGCACTTGTGGCATAAAAAATAATCATCATGTTGTTGAAATAAATATATTTCTTGACCACAGAGAGTAAGGTCCCATTTTCATAATATCTCTCCTTGAGCCCTTTGATTTCTGTCGTCATGGTGTGTGTGTGGGGGGGGGGGGGAATTTTGGAGCTCCCTAGCGGGGGTGTTTGGGGGTAGGCCCCCCAAAGACAAGTATTTGATGCATATTTGCATGTAAGTTTTACATAAATATGCCCCAAAATCAAAGAAAATCTCATTGTGTGTTGCATGTTACGGCCCACTCAAGAAAAAAAAGGGCCACAATGAACTATAGGCAATGAACAACTATGCTTTTATGGGGAGTATCATGTTATTGACGAGGTTACTAGTATAAGCCCTCTGATCACACACTAAGTATAATGCCCAAAACGCTTGGGGAGTCCTCGCCTTGGGATCCTTGGTATCCAAAGTCTATTGCAATTGTCTGGTTAAGGCTTGGAGAGGTTGATGGGGGGGGAAAATATCCCTGGCCATAAGGAAGTGCCAATTTGCCAGACACAGTCCTCTATTTGGCAACACAGTGCTTCCTTATGGCCATGGCATTTTTTTTGCACTAGCACCGTGTCTCAATCAGGCAATCACATCAATAGTTGGACATCAAGGTGATTGCAACATAATTTTGACTAAGCAATCACAATAGACTTTGGTCGCCAGGGATCCCAAGCCAGGGACTGCCCAAGGGTTTTGGGTATAATTATTTCATATTTGATTAGAGCTCTTATAAGTCAGCTCTGTAAGCACACACTATTCCCCATCAAAGCAGATCCTTTGATATGTTTCACCCCTATAGTTTTATTTTTTTTGTTTCATCTACTCTAAATTCAACTCCTAGAAACCACTAGTTTATGGGCATACCACATCTCCACACTTAATAAGATGAACTTAGTCTATCCAAGAACTTCATCTTATGAGACTTTGCTTTTGCTCAATTGTAAGCAACATTTGTCATTGTAGTTAAGCCAATACGAAGGGCACCACCAAGATATTCCACATATACATTTTATGCTAGAATGAACAATGGCAAGCCCACATTTGAGAAATTCTTCTGAGCCACCAGGCTCTGGTCTTGTGAGTTCCAAACTTTGGGTATCTAAATGAGATGTCATCAAGATAGTGAGTAGAGCTTATCAATGCTTGAAGACCCATGTCAATTGATTATAAATGCTACAAGAAGGGCCTCATAAGGAGCATTGTAAAATTATTACTTGAACTTAGCGTTACAAATTTTTTTCCCAAAATCAAAATTAAAAGGATCTTGAGTTTTTTAATTTCTCCAACATAGGCCAAGTACATAGATGTTGGACTTTAAATGTTACACTACCTTTAAATATACACGCACGAGAGTGAGAGAGAGAGAGAGAGAGAGAGAGAGAGAAAGAGAGAGAGGGGAACAAAGACTTATTTTCATTTCAAATAGAGGTTACATGCTACTCATTGTAGCCATTTAGGACTCTTTTAAAGACACAATATATCATATGTAGGGCCATGGGGACTTCACTGCCCACATTGGGAGTTTATAACTCTGCTTTTGTTAAAGAATGAAACTTTACAAAGTGGATTCTTGATGCTACAATATAAAAGGAGCTTGTACAACTCATGCTCCAAGGTGGATAACCAAAAATATTTGCCTTCATTATGTTGTTTAAGTCATTATCGACCTCCATGGTGAAGCAATGCAAAAGATATTTTTAGATGTAATGATGTATGGTCTACAAAAAAAAGTTACATTATCGATGAGCTATTTAAATTATATCTCAAACTATATGGCAAGAACTTAGAATATAGAAAAATAAAACTACTTACTATATCAAGGATTGAAAATCTACCATAGTTTTTTGCACACTAGTGAGGACAACATATGAGTGTAACTAGAAAAAACTCTCACTTCGCACTACCTAGGCTTGGCAAAGGACCATCACTCCAACATTTGCATAGACTGATTTGAATGTGCACAAGAGGCTATGAAGTGCTTCAACAATGTTAATGAAAAAATCATTGTATAAGATAACAAACACACAACAAGGAAAATCAAAAAACCTTCCAATGTGCCACCACAAAAAACTCCTCATTGCTAGAAGATGTACTCACAATTTGGTGGAAGTTTCCCTTTGATCGTCGTTGCCGTCTACTTGACACTGAAAACACACATTACACAGTAGCTATGGTCCCCTTGTCATTGCAAGTCTTCAAACCAAGGAGGCTTCCCTTCCAATGGTGGTTAAAAATTCCACTATATCAAACATGGTGGGGGCCAATAGTGGATGAAAGCATGTATACCCTTGCCCCTTTGGTGAGCTATTGTGGCACCCACTCACCATCTTACTTGCTTGATGTGGGGAACGGAGGTGGTGGGAATGGGAGAGTGAAGGGAGATAAGCTTGCTTGGGGTGAGAGGGGGCAGCGGGAATGGGAGAGAAAGGAGGAGAAGCTTTCTTGGTGCTGCAATGGAGGTGGGAGAAGATGGATGAGGTTGGTTGGTTGGTGTTGCAAAGGGAGGTGAGAGAGGGAGAGAATGAGGAGGAGCTTGCTTGTTGGTTCTTAGGCCATGGAGAAGGGAGAAGATTAGTAGGGAGAGAATGTTAGAGTAGAGGGTGAGTGTGATTGCAGCAGCAATGGAGGCTTGAGAAAGGAATTTTAGATAGAGAAAATCACTTTTTGGGTATGGTATATGTTTGAGGAGACTTTTGATATTTTGAAAAAATTCAAAAAAAACCTAATTTTTTGGGCTTTAAAAAAAAAAAACTTTTTTGACCATAAAATAGGTATGGGGGTGTTGTAAAGAGGAAAAATATGACTTTTGAAAAGTTTTTAAAAATTCAAATTTTTAGGGTATTTTCAAATTCGGGCCACAAAAAGGGAAAAAGAAGTCAAAAGGAGCCCCTCCCCGTCTTACTAGGTACTTGAGGCCATCAAGATAGACTACTTGTCCCCCTCTTTTTTTGAGAGTATAGAGTGTGTCGACCACCCTCTTTCTATTGGATGGCCTCTAATTAACCTTAATACCAAAGGGCCCCTAAAGGGTTCACATTCTTCCTAATGCTTGGAAAAACATTAAAGTTCTCAAGAAGATGTATCTCACTTTTTTTGCCAAGGACGAAAACCCTTCCTTAAGGGAGGATAATGTAAGGACAAGTGTCCAAATGTCACGACAAGTGTCCAAAGAGGGTAGGACCCCATTGGCTAAGGTCCATAAGGTGGCATGCATGGGGGACATATTTATAGCAAGGCTATATGCATGGATGGTTGGGATGAGTTTTGCCACCTACCTTCTGATTTGGCTAGAGGGTATGAGGTGCGACTCCAACTCATGCTTTCCTCTTTCTCTTGGTTCTACACTAAGTAACCATTGCTCTGCCTCCATCCCACTCAACATGATTGTGCTAATGCAACGTTTAGATATATTAGAAGTTGAGCCACACATTTTTATTACATATGACAAACATGGGCCAAACAAAATTATTGCCTGGACTCCCAAGAGAATATAGGTTTTCTCTTGGTCATGGGCCCACAAAGTAAATCAAAGTGGGATTTATGAATTATGATAACAATATCAACAAAATATGTGGTTTGATAATGGGACACTTTTATGTCCATTTAAGTGACCATTTTGCTTGAATTATTTGAACACTTTGAAAATGAATTTCTAGGTGCTATAAATCCACAAAGTTGCTTTATGAGCTGGAAAAAAACTCGACATTTTTTTAAAATATTGAACCTTTTTTGGAATATTGATCTCACCATTAACCTTACTTTTGCACATCATTTTTGAACCTAAACTGTGCGAAAAAACGAGTCTTGGTTTTGGACTTTTTTCTAAGTTTTGCAACTATGCCACTTTAAAATTCATGTTTGTGAGGTTTAGATTTCTAGCGAATTAGCTTTAGTAGTTCTCAACATGTTTTGGTACTTTTAAGGAGAATTAAGTGTTAAAGTTGAAAGTTATGACCAAATTACAAGCATTTTCTAATCTTGTTTTTTGGTTAAATTTAGCATCTTTATGATTTTTTGATGCCTTTCTTGATATCCAAATACAATTTTAATTGTGTAGTGGCATGTGTAGCATACAACTAATCTTCCTTGAGTTTTGGGGGACCTAAATAGCATAGTATACAACTAATCTTCCTTGAGTTCTATTAGAAATAACATTGAAGGATCTAGAGACTATAGGCCTTAAGGGAGAACAAGGCATAAGATAAATGGCCGAAACTTAGGATCTTCGAATTGTATAATGTAGACGTAACACATTGTTTACATAGCAAGAAATGTCCAATCAATGTATTTGTGGCCAAGAAAGCCATAGGGGAGTGGTAGAGAAAACGTGCAATTCCTCTTTGCACCTCTCACCATCCAATTTCAAGACATTCTAAAAAACATTTCACACCATATAATTTTAAAAGTTGATTGTTCACATCATGATTTGTTTAATAAACTATAAAGAATAATGTAATGTTAAATGTTATTTGACACACAAACACACACACACACACACGTATATATATGAGAACGAATGCTATCAATCATGTGCATCCCTCTCTCTTAATCTCTCTCCATATACACTAGGTTGGTAATGGGACACTTTTATGTCCTGTTAAGTGACCATTTTGCTTGAATTATTTGAACACTTTGAAAATGAATTTCTAGGTGCTATAAATCCACAAAGTTGCCTTATGAGCTGAAAAAAACTCGACATTTTTTTGGAATATTGACCATTTTTTTGGAATATTGATCTCACCATTAACCTTACTCTTGCATAGCATTTTTGAACCTAAAATCTGCAAAAAAAACGAGTCGTGTTTTTGGCCTTTTTTCTAAGTTTTGCAAGTATACCATTGTAAAATTCATGTTTGTGAGGTTTAAATTTCTAGAGGATTAACCTTAGCAGTTCTCAACATGTTTTGATACTTCTAAGGAGAATTAAGTGTTAAAGTTGAAAGTTATGACCAAATTACGACCATTTTCTAATCTTGTCTTTTGGTTAAATTTAGTATCTTTATGATTTTTTTGATGTCTTTCTTGATATTCAAATACAATTTTAATTGTGTAAGTGGCATGTGTAGCATACAACTAATCTTCCTTGAGTTTTGGGGCACTCAATACCCTATATAGCATAGTATACAATGATGGTTGGGTTTTTCAATTGCAGAAGACTACGAAACATTCTGGTGTAGCAAGTATATTTTTCTCAATATTGCTAACTTTGTAGACCAATTGTGTGCATTTTTTAGGTAGTAACCATATGTAATCATAAACTTCAAATTTGGCTAGATATTGAGTAGTTTCCATGTGATTTTAGAGGTCATAATGCATAGCTCAGTTTTTTCATGTTTGTTGTATTTAGCACTTCATTATCGGTTCCACTTGGTAAGAGATCTATTATTCTTTTGACATGGTCCATGGCTCCTTTTGATTCCAAAGGCCAAATAGAACTATAAAAACATGTATATAGTATTTGTATTGAGTGTGACTATAGAAACTTTGATGATAGGTTTGCAAAATGGATAAAAATGCAACTATATGTTTTGATCACCAACCCATTGAAGTTATCGGGGAATTTTATCTCTTGTCCTACAAAAATCTACAATATTATTTGTATGCAATCAACCGTAAGAACTGGCTATTATGGGCAAAATAGACTGGTCCATCAACTTTGGAGGCTTGTTGTGACCAAGAGATGAGAGATTTTACAAGTTTTTCATTTTTTCCATTCGTAGTAGTCCTTGAACTATAAACTCATGAAAGGATTTTCCAAAATGAGTGAATCTACTATGGTTTTGGAAGTTTTTTTTGAAGCCATGAAAGGACACTTTAATGTTTTGTTAGGGTATCAACTTAGTGTTAACATGTCAAATGTGTTCTAATAATCACTTAATTTATTAGAGCAAAAATTGTTACCTTCTTGAGACTATCGTGAATTCTTCACCTCTTTTTTTTTTGGTCTTGCAAGTAAAGGAAAAATGAGTTTTATAGTGGTAGTTATTATTTGGGAACTCTATTTGATGTAAATTGTTGTGATGGCTCACATGGCCTAGCCATCCACGTGGACCTTAGCATCACAATACTATAATTATTATTTAAAGAGGTAAGCCATAATGAAGCTTGCCTCATAAGCATTAAACTTCCTTTTCCAAAGATACGAGAACTCATTTATGGCGGACAACTAACCTTGCAAGGAAGTAGTGTCAATGTCCTAGCAAACCTCGACAAAGGCCAACAACTACCACTGTCTTTTGTTCACGATGAATGTGTGGGGTATAAAGCATAAACTATAGTTTGATCATTGCTACCTAGCAGAAATAGTTCACCCTTTGCTCACAATGAAAGCCACTAAGTGATTACTCGAGAAAACTCTCTACACAAAGAGAGAGTTTACTCTCACTTATGAATAGTTTTAGCACTTTTGAAGCTTGCAAAATTGGTGTACATGCAACTTGGATTTTTTTTTCTTAAAACTGTGAAAATAATGATGCAAAAAAACTTAGGCTGCATTTGGGTGCACATGCATAAGGGAAAACTAGAGCACATCACAAGTGCTAGACAACACAAACATCAAAAAAATCTTATCCTATGGCATTGGATAATGTGACCTTGAGGTTCTCTATACATCACTGGATCACAAAGAAAAGTGAAAAAGAGACACATTTGCTACGGAACGCCAACCTAGTCCTCCTACTTTCTTTATAACATTCGAAACTACAGAGAAACAATGGAAGCCTTTACTAGAAATGTTCGTTGCCCTCAGGTAAGAGAGTTAATACAGTTCATCCTTTATGTTTAACTTGATCAAAAGTGATCGAGTCACCACAACTCGATTTTAGTTGTCACTAAGTTCAGAAGGTGTGAAAGACAACATGACCATGGGTTACTATGGATAGAAAATCAACATTCATATGAAAAAGGCCAAAAATGAAGAAATTGCACACTTTATTGACAAGAATATAAGCATTAATTCCATACTATTCCCAATAGACTTACAAGGGGTGCAACCACATCAACATAGTAAAACTTGCTATAATATATATATATATATATATATATATATATATATATATATATATATATATATATATATATATATATATATATATATATATATATATATATATATATATATATATATATATATATA
This sequence comes from Adiantum capillus-veneris, assembly GCF_014529385.1. Classification (NCBI taxonomy): domain Eukaryota; kingdom Viridiplantae; phylum Streptophyta; class Polypodiopsida; order Polypodiales; family Pteridaceae; genus Adiantum; species Adiantum capillus-veneris. Next base: position 151,399,414 of record NC_140936.1, on the reverse strand, counting down.
TATATATATATATATATATATATATAATGTCAATTGGATTTTCCTTCCCAATTCATGCCACCATGATCATAGAGCTTATATAAAACACAGAGTAACATCCTATACAAGAAAATTAAAGAAAACCTTACACTGCTCGATTGAAAATTGAATATATCATTCAACAAGGCTTGTCTCCCTTAATGTTACATGTGTTGCCATGTATATGGACCTTTGAAGCACTTTTTTTCCTCACTAGAAGGTTCTTTCTCCACATGCTTTGTATGTACTCCCATCACTCTAGGGCTATCTTATCTTGTATTCACACACTTATCAATACACTCTCATTTTGTGTGCCTTGAACTTCTTCTTCTTTTCCAGGTTGTGTTTTCATTTTCGCAACCCTAAATCCAACAATTGCACCATCATCTTATGAATTGCCTTATATGGAAAGTTGTAGATGTCCAAAACAAGACCACAATCATTGCCAACAAATCTTAATCATTTAACAAATAATACATCAAGATAGTTGTCAACAACTCCTACCGTGCTTAACCTCAACATTGACCTTCTAAACTCATTTTAATACCTCTTTCAACACTCTTAATAATGTTGCTTGAGATTTGAATGGGAAATAAAAACCATTACACATCAATAATTTTTCAACCGCTAGACCTTGCTTCAAGCAAATGCAGCTCGTTTCAAGGTTAAACTCGTACCACCGTTTGATTTTTTATTATATATTGTTAAGGAAACATATTTCCCCCAGAAATTCACTTCATCTCTTCTTGATAGGAGGTGCAGACACATGCATAACATTCACCCTAATGTTAATCATTCAAGGATTACTTCATCTAAACAATCACAAGGCACATATTAATCCCGATTCAATATAAGTATTGCTCATGGACACACAAGAAATGTGCATTCACGATCGAGGGAGCAACTATTCACTCAGCATTACATCAACCATTGATAACAAATTACACCTCACTCTCAGCAGAAAATATTAGTGGACTTTCATTTCTATACTAAGATGTCTAACAAAGTAGTCTTGATTGGGAATAATTCTTCGAAATGGCAGAGTCTCGCCTACATGCTAAACAAAGAACTTATGATAAACCTTTCAATGGTGTGGATGTTATACTTTGTGGTGATCTTTGTCAAGCTAGCTCCATTTGAGCTTTATGAATCTTATCTAAACAAAATGAAAGATCAGAGGCTATTTCATCCTCTTAATGGCACCAATTTGTAAAATGCTACGGTTTAACAATCACTATGAGACAAAACAATTAAGTCTACATAAAATGTCCTAAATAGAATACATATTGCTTCTTGAACTATAGTTACTTGCATTCATTGCACAAATCCAACACCATATCACACTTTTTTAATGCAAACAATGACCATGTGTTTAACTTAACTGATGAGGAGACCTTTCGTCTCCATGCACATGACACAAAGCAAAATTTTGTACCAATACCAACCGATACTAAATTAATAGAGGGTCTACACATCTTCCATTGACTGGCAATGGACACCGATCCAAAAAATAGTCATGAATTTCAAATAGGAAGGAACTCTCATAACACTATCACAAGATCAGAATTCTCTATTTAAGCTACAACAGCTTGTACAATCTAATGCGCCAAAGGGCTTACATTAAGTATGATAGCATTTAGTCCAAACAAAAAACAAATGCACTTTCTCATTTTGCAAAAGGGATAAAAAAGGATCATGCTAAAGTTGAACATGTTGTGTTAGAGGCAATGGATCGTTCAATGTAACCTTCAATCTTATGTGCTACTCACTTGTTGATAGTACACTCCTTAAACATTACCTCATTCAAAAACATTATAATAACTTGGTTAGTGAGACTAGTTTGATGGCTTCACATAGATTATGCTTTCAAGAAACAAAATCTAACCACATGACAATGTCTACTTACCTAATCACAATTACATATCATCATTTGGTCCATTCGAAGTCTCACTTTTCAATAGGTTGGGTTTACAAGAGCTGACGATAAAAACCTCGCACTCTTTCTTCCACCTCTCCCTTCGTTCACAAGGGACGGAGCTTGCTCTATAAAATTTATTGCAAAATTTTGACGTTTAATGAGCTATAGTGTAGTGGTAGTGCTACTAAGCACGTAGTTGTTAATTTAATACAATCACATCGATTTACGTTTCGTGCTAACAAGTGGGCGATAGAATTGGTCTTCCGAGTCGGAGAAAAGGGAAGGGGGGGGGCAATTTTTATGTGGATATGAAGAAGTGAAATTTCCTTTTGGGCCAATGGAAAGCCTCCAAAGTGGAGGCACGCTTGTTTTCGAATATCTTGCGTCGACTCTTGTGAACCTGACCATAATCACAAATGATTTAGCTATTAGGAAAGGTTTCCCTTAAATAATATGGTGAAAGGTGCATATTGCACATTATCATTTGAAAAAAAAACAATATAATAAAAAGACACATTAAAAAACTAAAAAAATGAAATATTTTAAATGTCTTCATAAAAATAAATAAATTAATAAGCATAGACAATAATAAAACAATTCTACAATTTTTACCATCGAACTATGCCAGGTATTAAAGCTATTTTGGGTGTACCTTCCTAGGCCATGAACATTACTTTAGTATGAAGTGAGTGAACTAATGTCTAGGGAGGTGGGAAGAGCGCGTGTGTGACTCTATCCCAAGACCTTTTAAGGTTAGACCTTTGTAATTTGAATTAGATCATATGGATAAATGAAAAAAATGTGAGGAAGAGTCTCTCTCTCCCTGTGTGTATCTTCTTCTTCACTAATTGTGTGTGTGTGTGTGTGTGTGTGTGTGTGTGTGTGTGTGTGTGTGTGTGTGTGTGTGTGTGTGTGTGTGTGTGTGTGTGTGTGTGCGTGCGTGCGTGTACGTCCATGGAGAAGGCAAGCATCTACACTAGCATAACAAATTAGAAAATCCATGGTACTCTCACTTGGCTGAGAAATCAAAGTTTTTGGGTTTTGGGGGAAGTATGGTCGCAAGGCTCAAACTTAAAGGCATTGACGGAAGGGCACCACTAGGAGTGGAGCCTACGGCTTAATTTGACTCAACACGGGGAAACTTACCAGGTCCAGACATAGTAAGGATTGACAGATTGAGAGCTCTTTCTTGATTCTCTGGGGGGTGATGCATAGTCGTTCTTAGTTGGTGGAGTGATTTGTCTGGTTAATTCCGTTAACGAACGAGACCACAGCCTTCTAACTAGTTACACAAAGGATCCTCTTCGTGGCCAACTTTTTAGAGGGACTATGACCGTCTAGGCCATGGAAGTTTGAGGCAATAACAGGTCTATGATGCCCTTAGATGTTCTGGGCTGCATTTGTGCTACACTGATGAATTCAATGAGTTTACCATCTGGGCCGATAGGTCTGGGTGATCTTTTGAAATTTCATCGTGATGGGGGATAGATCATTGCAATTATTGATCTTCAATGAGGAATTTCTAGTAAGTGCGAGTCATCAGCTCGCGTTGACTACATCCTTGCCCTTTGTACACACCGTTCGTCGCTCCTATTGATTGAATGGTTTGGTGAAGATTTTGGATCGCGGCGACCCTTAGTACTTACATATGAGGAATACATTTTCCCTTTGGAGTCAATGAAACCGTATGTTAACATCGAGCAGGCATTCCTTCCAACATGCCTTATATCCAAAACCACTTATATTTTAAAATGTTATCTAAAAAACAAGTCACTAATATAAAAAATTATCAGTAGCCAAGTATCACAACTCAATAGAAATCATAAGAAAGTAGATTATCCAAGAAGACCCAATTTATACCTACCGTAGGGTATAGTATTTCAAAGCTCACAGTAGGAAGGCTTAATAGCACTATATCAGCAAGGCATTCTGAGCTAGCGAAAGTCCAAGCATTGCCAGGTCATATAACCCTATTAGTTTCAAAGTAAAGGGTGAAAATTCCTATAAACAATAGATCGATGAAAGCATCAGGAGCTAGCAATGTCCTTAGCCTAACATGAATCAAAACTCATAACTAGAATCCATTTTATTATCTAGGAGAAGCAAACTCCGATAATCAAACTAGAGCAAGCCTAGCCCTAGGTTGAGTTCAAACTAGAATAAGCTAGAGTATCAAGCCATCCTCGTTGTTCCTGTCCAGAGTGAGTAACACCATGTAGTTAGGTGAAAACTAAGAAGCAGCCCATTCAAGGCTCAAACATTTACCATCTCTGAGATTTCCAAATTATTATAGCCTTAATGATATCCAATACACAAAAAAATGACACGCATTATGATCAAAACCATAAATGTCACAGGCAGTAAGAGAAGCTCCTTAGGGGATTATGAGGCATAGTTAAAGATAAACAAGCTTAACTCCTGCAAATTAACAGATATCAAAGAGAAAGGCAAAATCGTGTCGATGAACCCTTCAGCAATTGAATAGATCTCAGCTCAAAGAAAGCTAAAACTTTTGACCCCACCACTAGCTTAACAACACAATCAACCAGTCGAAGCATTAAGTTTCACATGGAATGAATTTTTATTTCTTTATCCAAAAACAGAAAAACAATTTCAGCTTTAAGCCACCATTAACGAGTCAAGGCAAAAATGGTTTGAATATATATAAAAACCACTACAACAGGTCGACACCATCCTGTGAAACCATCAGATTCTCACCCAGATCATATTGTAGGTCAGCAAGCAAAACCAGCGACCCTATCCTATAAAAAGTAATACCATGATTCATGACAAAGTGTTGGGGGGGGGGGGGGACACCTAGCTAGTAGATCCACATCGGAGTATAGCTCAAAAAAAAAAGATCCAAAAGTATAGTAAAATCTGGTTCAGCACAACTATTAAGTACACCCTAGGCAACCATATACTGTAATTTTAACCTTTGTTAAACCCAACAGATTTATTCCAATGCCATAATCTAAAATTATTTAATGCAGACATCAACGTTGTTGTAACCAATTTACGGCCAAAGCAAGAGCAGAGACAAGTTATATATGTTTTCAATAACAACACTAGTACGGCACCAACAAGAGCGGTTGAGTTAAGCCCGGTGAGCTCCAAAATGTAACAGTTTAGGATATGAAACTCAGCAATAAACACAAGTACGTTTTGTTTGTGAAATTATTCTTGATATTTTTATGCTTCCAGTACGATATCCTACTCAACAAGTTCAACAATCGCCACCACGGTTAATTTTTATTTTAATTGTGTCTAGTATGACAATGCCATAAGATGCACCACAGTACATCATTCATGTTTTAACTAAGGAGCAAGGCTCCTTAGATTTAGTTGGCCATAGATTTTGTGGGCAAATATGCCATAAGATGCACCACAGTACATCGTTCATGTTTTAACTAAGGAGCAAGGCTCCTTATATTTAGTTGGCCATAGATTTTGTGGGCCAATATCTCTTGATATGTCCTCTTTGTGCTATCAAGTGGAGGGGAAAAGCAAGGCTGCTAGGAGCACGACTCCATATCTATATATATGCATTTGGTGCATGGTCACTCCAAAGCATGCAAAGCTTTTCGGAGTGCATGCAAATTAATACACGAAGCACATTGCAAGCACATCAACATCTACATCTATGAGCTAAATCCAACGTCAACAACCAAACTACAAGTGCTACAACTTTTGATGCCAAGGGCAATGAATCCAAAAAATCAATAAGTACATTAAATTTAAGTTTCAATTTTTGAACTTATTCAATCTTGTAGCATTTTTTATGATGAAACAAAGGTTGCTTTGGTCAAGCAGAGTTTGGCGGCTATATGAAGTTTGATAGCTAAGCTTCCTAAGCTATCTCTATCAATTTCGATAATCTCAAGAATCTCCATAAGATGTACGATTTGATTGTTGGGGTAAAGGTAGTACCTCTTTGCCTGGGGCCAAATGCCCAGTGTTCGGCCACCCATTGAACTTTTCCATATTCTTCTTATACCTAAAAGAATAAGGAGATCCTCTCACTTGTTAGAGGTTGCTCCACCCACAGAGCACACGTCTTCCTCTTCCTTTTCCCACATTGCACCGCACACACACACACATCCACACTACTACACTTTCAATTGGTATCAGAGCTACCACACCATAATGGCAGAGAGAACATCGGTGTCGAGAGCTTCAAGGCAATAGTTGACTTGCTCTTGGTAGTGGAGAGACCAAGAAAGCTTGGAAGCTTTGTGAGAATGCAATGGGAGCTTGTGAGCTCAGTTGAGAGTGATGGAGGAGTGATGTATGCTCTTGAGGAAGCTCAAAAGAGAGTGTGGAAGATAGTGCATAAATAAAAGTGATGGTCTAAAAACTATGTGCACAGTAGCATCGTCTTCAAATTTTCTCCTTGTAGAATGCAGATCTCAAATTTTTCCATGATGCACTTTTGTGTCGACATGGTCTACAACTTTGCAAAAGAAACTTTTTGCATATTCCTCATCGATTTTCTCATATTCATCTTAGATTGACTGCATGCGAGAAATTTTAGGTTTTCAATTTTTGTGTCGTGTGTGAGATTGATGCACTTTTGGCAGCATGGCAAGTGCTCAAAGTTGAGTGCATAAATTATGTATTGAAGATGCAATTTCATCTTGTGTAGAACTTGAGGTTTGAGGTGTTTGGTAGATTTGGGTAAAGAAGAAGCGAGTACTTTTACCGACGACGAATACCCATTTGGACAGAGACAAAGTTGTCAGCATTGACACTATACATGGAGCTTCTTTTACAAAATTTTCACAAGACATGTTTTGCAAATATTTGATGCATATTGAGAGCAGATATAATGCACATTTATTGCTCATGTTTGAGCTTAGCATCTTGTTGGTTGTTTGGGTTTGATAGACATTTTACTACAGATACTCTGGAAAAAAATTCCAAGAAATGTTATACACATGATTTGATGCAATCCAGGTCATGATTGCAGGTTGCAGTCACGGCTTGTGTGGTATTCTTTGTAGGTGTGGGAGATTTGTGCATGTATGCCTCAATATCTCACAGGGTGAGCTTGGCAATTAGCTCAAAGGTTTGCAATGTCTCCCAAGTACAACTCATGTATTGATATTGCGGGAGCTTTACGTTCATGATTTTGGTTGAGGCATTTTAGGATTGTTTGGCATTGTGCCATAATGTTTTGGCATTGTTTATTTCCTCGTCTTTTGGTGACATTTTGCTCCAATTACAAAGGAGACTTTGGCGGTTTTTTGCCAGGTTTTATGCATACTGTGACAAGTACTAGAGAGCTATTTTAGCCAAGTTTTTGGCTTGTACCTATATGGATGGTCTTTTTCCTTGTGCTCTCATTGCATATGGTCATGATTTATGCATGATTGGTTCTTGGTTTTAGTAGAGGTTATGCGCTTTTGTGATATTTGCCATGGTTTTGGTGGCAGGTGTTTAATCAATTGATTTTCTTTTGCATTGTGTTGAGTGGATATGCTCTTGTAGACAATGCATTTCCACTTTGTGGGGGATGATCGATAGACTCATTTTGCGCTCAGTTATGGAATCTTGCAATGAAAATTTGTCATTTGATGAACGGGTTGGTGAATTAGGAAAATCTTAGAGGCACAGACATGTGGTTTGCTTTCATTGTAGTAGATCACGGCACATGAGGAGATGTTTTTTCAGGTGTTGGAGATAGTGGAGGATCCCATTAGTTTTTGCTTAGAGTATGAGTGTGGTGGATAGTCCTACTTTTGTAGGTTCACCCAGACATGAGTAGACTTTGTCTCATGATTGGCAGTCGGACAGTAGTGCTTTACGCCATGTTACTCCTTGCAGGGATTGGTTCATTGCATTTTATGCTCTGAGATAGGATGGTGTTCAGGGTATGGGTGACATTCATTTTCACCTCGCTGGTGGGAGTATGCTTGTGCGCCATGATGTTCAGTATGTGCCTAATTCTCGTAGGAGTTTGATCTCCATCTCGCAGCTTGGAGATCATGGGTGTCATGTGCAATTGACTGATAAGTCTTACTTGATGAGGAGAAACTCGGCTGTGGTAGCACGAGGCCAACATGGTGCACATTCGACTCTTCTCTACGTTCTTGATGTCGAAGATGCAATAGTTTCTATAAGTTCATTGCCATGCAGATGTTCGCAGTCTAGGCGAGTACACTTTGCTAATGAGCAGCATAACACTTCACTCATTGTGCATACAAGGTTTGAGGACACTTAGGTAGAGCACTCTACGCTTTGAGTGCACGACTAGAATAGTCACCAATGGTGGTGATAGATTTTGATGCCTCACCTCAAGGAGCAGAGTAGTGAGTCACATGTGCAAGATGGTGCATTCTTAGTGACTTTGCAGACATGTACTCAGCGAGAGACTAAACACGTATATTTTGTAGATGATCTCTAGAGTGTTGTGCATGACATATTTGTAGATGCAAGGTTAGAGCAGCCATGCTCTAGCGAGACACATCAGATTGATCCTCTTAGGCCAGAGATGCCTCCTACCACAGAGATGATGGATATGGAGTTCTTTGACATGCTCATGCTAGAGGCTAATATGGTGAAAGCCAAGATATGTGAATATAGTCCCTATGGACGATGAGGAAATGACAATTACCCAAGAGTCAAGATTGGCAAGTCCATGCATGACTAGTTTTTATGGTGATGCAGTGAGGGTTGAGATACCTACTACAGATAGATTGGCAAAGGTCACTGCACATGGCATTGATGCGATTGCCACATATATGTTGGCAAAGATTACGTTTAAGGTTTTGCCTATGGATGACAGAGATGTAGCCATCCCAATGTCGGCATTGACACATCCATAGTACACGATGAGTAGCCCTAATGATGTAGTATATGCAGATAGTGCAAGGGAGACTAGGAAATCCAGGTTAGCACATATTTTGTCAGAGTTCGGGGATCTCATGTATGACCTACTAGTTTTGAGGCCCGACTTAGTATCTTCAGTGGGAGATTTTGTAGCAGGAATTGTCAGTCATACAATTATTGACACTAGCATGATGCAAGCTTTGTAGAGCTTACGTAGTTGTCTATGAGATTTACATGTAGGCTCTAGCATGGATACACACCCTAGCCTATTACTAGAGCCAATACGGCTTCATGCAAATCAACTGAGTGAGCTAGTGGGCATAGGTTGAGAGAGTCGCTCACCTGCCTTCTTGTACATACTAGTAGTTTAGCTAGTAGCGCTCACTTATCAATGCATCGCCTTTAAGTGGGAGATTGTTGGGGTAAAGGCTCTCCATCTTTGCCGGATGTCTGGTGTACGACCGCCCACTGACCTCTTCCTTATTCTTCTTATACCTAAAATAATAAGGAGCTCCTCTCACTTCTTCAAGGTTGCTCCACCCACACATCACGTGTCTTCCTCTTCCCTCTCCCACACCACACACTGCACACACATGCATCCATAGTACGCGCACTTTTATCAACAAGGTCCGTTCTCTATGAAAGCTTGACACAATCAATTTTCTTTTTCCTTGACATATGTGTGTCAACAAGAGCCCATGCTAGCTAAGAGAACTCAAGCTCCATTCCGTCCCATTTTTCTGATGCAAAAAGGCTTCGCTTTGGGATATATTGCATAGCAATTTCCAAACTTGGGGAAACTTAGGGAAACTTGGCAACTTGTTTGCCTGATTTTTCACTCATGGTTGGTATGTACCAAGCCACTACGGCATGTAGGGTAGCTTTAACTTTATCGAGACAACTCAGTGTCAATACTGCTACTATTCTAGAGATGGACATGCAGTTTACAAGTGTTAATATTGTGCTACACAATATGCTAGCCGTACATTAGCACAAAGCAATCCAATTAAAAAATTTATCTCTCTGGTTGGAGTTTTCTTACCATGAGGAAAAGCATGTTGCAACTAATTTTAGTCCCTTCATGCTCAGGTCAGGTTCTCAACTTGACCAAGAATTATGGTGGGGTTGTTTACACATGAGAAATGATAAAAAGTTAAGGACTTAATCTTTGTTGATGAGTTATGTCATTCTTTTACTTTCATGTAAAGTGAGAAGAGGGTATTCTTTTAGACACCTCTTAGCTATTGAAACTCATTTAAAGTACTCCAGTGAGTTATAAATTTAGTGTATACACTATGTTGATTATAGGCCAGTTACACAAACAATTGCAAGGGGCAACAATGTGGACAATCAAAATGGTTTTGTTGCAATGGACCTCTTATTGAACCGTGTATCGCTCAAATAGACAGTTGAATATGTGAAGGATTTTTTTGTGGAAAACATTAGTGTTCTTACAAAGCTATCACCATGTTTGTTTTGGAGGAAGAAAATGCTTCTCCAAGGAGGGAGTAATGTCAAGCCTAAGGTAGGACTAGGTAGTTGGCCAAGGGCCAGGTTGCACATGCAGTTCAAGGGGCTATCTTTAGCATGCCAACGGCCTATATATGGCATGGATGGGAGGATATTAGAATGCATTAGTTCCCCATCTCTCACACCTATGGCATGTAACCAAAGCACCACTAAAACTATTAGAGGTGGTCCTGAATGGGTGATTAAGATAGGATACACTTGTTGGCTTTTTGGTGCCCAACAATAAATTCCATCTCTCTCTCTCTCTCTCTCTCTCTCTCTCTCTCTCTCTCTCTCTCTCTCTCTCTCTCTCTCTCTCTCTCTCTCTCTTCAATGTCATCTTAGAGAGACTCTAGCAACATCTTGGTAGGTGTGTAGATGTGAGCCCAAAATTCATAATGCCTTCTAAGATAATGATATGCTTATGGAATTTCATAGAGTTCAAAGGATTAGAATACAACATGAGCATAATGTAGGTACTAAGCATGATCACTAATTTCATAGACACATGGTTCTGAAATAAATGGTGATCTTGGGTTCGTTGCCTTGACTATCACAATATTGAAATTGATATGTAGAGAAACTTTGTCGGCGGCGGATAGTCATCTTATTGTTGCTTTACCTTCCAAAATATTTTTGTGAGTGCTTACATATTTGACATGGTTGTATTACAATATAAATTCCCAAAATTGTTTGCCTATTTCATACATGCAAGGCAATAGAAAATATGTTAGCAAGTCCCATATGAGAGAGATTTTTATACCTTCAAAATTGGTTTCCCATATTTTTGAGACATGTACTATCACTATATAGTATCCATATATGTATTGTGTGGAATGTTGCACTTGTGGTGCATGCATGGAGAGTGTGACAAAAAGGAGAGAGGGAAGAATTGCACAGAGATGGTGGAGCAAGCTGTCACTTTTACAATCATTGTAGCCATGCTTCATTGTGTGCTCCTTATTCACTTGTGTAGAAATAAGAATACCATAATGGTTAGTGATGTTAGTAATGAGCGGGTGGTTGGCCATGTTTAGCTCAAGCATAGTTGTCTTAAAAATCCATTGTACCACACTCCCTTTTGAGCTTCCACAAGAGCATGCATCCCTTTGGTAATGAATCTCCCTGTAAATCAACTCTCAAGATCCTAAGCTTTATTGAATGTGTTTACGTGCCCAAGCTAGCTAGCAACCATATCTTTGATACCACTCATTGCACGTGTGGTGCATCTTTAGAGAGTGTGAGAGAGAATTAAGAGAGGAGAGTGAAACACAAAGATGGTGGAGCAAGCCTTCACTACAATACTCATCGTAGTTAGGATTCACTATGTGCTCCTTATTCACTTCTCTAAAGATAAGAATAATAAAATGTTGTGAGGTTAGTAATGAGTGGGCGGTTGGCCATGTCTGCTGGCCATGTCTGTAAAGAAAGTCCTTATTTAAGTGGTCAAAAATGCCCAAGTTTGAACAAATTTGGAACCTAAATTTTATCAAAGACATGAGGTTGGACAGCCAATTAGATGCAAAACAACATTATGGAACTCAACTTCACTCAAAATTTATATAAAGAGTGTAAACAATATTGTCTTTCTAGGTATGCATATGATGAAATCTCAAAGAGCCTTCATAGAACTCTTCATTCGCCAACCAAAAATGTCATTCAAGCATCGTGTCCTTTTAATCAACATGGATATATTGTGACCCCATCAATTATGACTCACAAAGATGTTGATATGAGATAAAGAGAGAGAGTCAATGGAGAAATGTGAAGCAAGTTGAGAAAATAGTGACTCTGTGTGTATGTGTGTGTGTGTGTGTGTGTGTGTGTGTGTGTGTGTGTGTGTGTGTGTGTGTGTGTGTGTGTGTGTGTGTGTGTGTGTGTGTGTGTGTGTGTGTGTGTGTGTGTGTGTGTGTGTGTGCATGCCTGCGTGTTTGTGTGTGTCATTCCTATCTATCTTAACCTACAATGTGGTATCAAAGCCAATTTACAATTTTCATAGTAAGTTCACAACCATACATAGGTGTTGTGCATTGTTTTGTGTTTAACAAGAAAAACTTAAAATTGCTTCTTCTTCATATATGAAATCCAATTTCAGTAAGTGACCGATGAACCTTGGGGTTTTTGAGCCCTTTGAATGAATTTTTTTCATGAAAAATGATTAAATTTTGATGCTTTTTTTTTTGCAACACACAAGAAATTTGTTCCTTATAGGAAGTATCAATTTGTGATTATTGTGAAAGATTCAGTAGGTAGAGAGGAAGTCTAAATCAAAATTGACTTGCAGGAACAAAAATAGAGTCATTGATGCTATTTATAAAGCTTGCGGTTGAAGATCTAGTGTGGGTACATCATGGTAGAAAGACCAAATATATATATAGAGCCATTGATGTTACATAGGAATTTTGTGTTAGTGTGGTTACTTCCATTGGAGAAAATAAAACACACATGGAGAATTTGATCACGGGAAGAGGTTTATGGTGTTATGTCACAAGTGAAGAGGAGTGCCCAAATGTGAAAAGTGAGCCAAGTAAGGATGACAATGAGGTATATGCTTCATCTTAAGATTATGTTGCACTATAGAAGAAGTGGGTAGAGAACTCATGGAAAGTGATGCATAGGCTTTCGTTGTGTGTGAGTGACATTTTTGTGCCACATTTTAAAAAGGCAAAACTACTGATGAGGCATGGGAAATCCTAGCATAGATGAGTCACTCAAACAAGGAGGAATAGAAATTGCATCTCAAGCAACATTTGCATTGTGTTTGGAGAGGAAAAAGGACTTGCAAATTACATTTCTGTTTTGGCATGCATAACTGTGAAAGTAGATGATGATGACCTAGCATTTGTAAAATTAAATGCCTTGGGACCTAGTTACAAGTCTTTGGATACGTCTATCTTCATGAGAGAAGATGTGTTGACTTTGAGGAATTAGTTGCATTATGTCTGCAGGAAGAAGTTCAGCTTGGAAAGAGAGAATCTTCTTCTTTTCCATAGAACAATAGTAGAGATTGTGTTCTATTTACAAGGTAGAGGAGGTAATAACAAGAGGAAAAGGTAATGGATGCAGTAGAGGAGACACAAATCTTGAGATAAGTCATAACAAACTCCCAAGATTATGGCATGCATAGAGGAAGGGGGAGAGCTCAATTGTGTGGTAGAGGTGACATATTTTTCCAAGCTACACATAGAAATAGTAAATGCAACTATTATGGCAGACATGGACACTATGAGTGAAATTGTTTTCATAGAGAGTGTACTCAAGGTAGAGTCATAGGCAAACATCAATCTCAATATGTAGGTCGGTATGGTGGTTGTGTTATGGTATTTCTAGTTATGGTCATTTGTTTGCAAATGAAGCATGTAGCCATGAGCATGTCTCAGCCTCCCGATCATCATGAGAAATGGTTTGAGAGTATGTGAGAAGAAGAGCTTGAGAGATGTATTGTATGTGCCTATGATTACAAAGAACTTGGATTTTGTGAGACAGATGTGTGATCAAAATATGCAAGTTTGATTTTACAAATATGGATGTTTCATAGATGAATCTTATGGTGGAAAACCAAGTCAGGTCCTTGCTCCAGGAAGAAAGAAAGGCCGATCGTTTACTAATTTTGGCATGCCTATTGTTGCAACAAAGTATGTATGTATGTTGAGGAAGGTCATATCTATGATGACAAAGTTCAAGAGCAAATGTTGAACAATGAATAGAAGAATTGGACATGTAAATTTGCCAAAGTTGAAGCAAAGCCCTGAGAGGTAGTAGATGGACTTTACCACTCTAGATGTATAAACTATGATCAAGTAGGTCATGCATGTTAGTTAGGAAAGTAAATTAGAATCCCATTCAATAGAGGGGGACAGTAAGTATGAGACATTCGTAAATTGTTCATGATGATAGATGGGGACCTTGTCAAAATTCATCACTTGGAGGATGTAAAGTACATTATGTTTATTGACAATCACACATGCATGACTTGGATGTATTCCATGAAGCATAAAAGTGATGTATTGGAAAAGTTTGTGTTTATCAAATTTGAAAACAAAGATTTTGGTGCATTTGTAAAGTGCTTGAGATCTTATAAATGTAAGTAATTGAAGTACTTTCTAACGCAAACACAAACAAAATTGAGTCTCGGAACTTGAGTGACAATTTAGTCTATACAAAGGCTGAAAAATCATTTGAATGGTATGAGAAGCATTATGAGATATGCAAAGGAAACTTGCTCTTACAAATTATTCTATGAAAAGGAAAATGATATAGAATTATATGCATACACAACTGCAAATTGGGCTGGCAGTTTCTTGGATAGAAGATCTACAAGTGAAAATGCCTTCTCTCTTGAAATTGCCATGGTATCTAGATTAGGAAGAAAAATTGAACAATTGCATTAATAAGCATGGAAACAAAGTACATAAAAGCAGTGATAGTAGCATGTGAGGAGATGAGGAGTGCAAAAATCTGACTACTTCAATTGAGGTAGTTTTTTTTTGTGTTGAGATCTGCCTCTTTTCCACACATATTTTGATGGACATGTATGCTATTTCTTTATTTTCACAACTGAGGACATTTGTTTCTCTATTAGGGAGGCCAGTTATCAATTTACTTATTTAGAAAAATCTTTGGTATCTAAAATATGCTTTTTTACTTCATACATGTAAAGATTAGTTTAATTCTCACAAACAATTGAAAAGGGTAATTACTTGATGGAGTCTCTTTATGCAAATAGCTCGCAGAAGTCCACTTTGACTACTATTGTTGGAGAAAATCGATTTATTTTTTGGAAGCAAAAACTCGAGATAGAGCACTCTCAAAATCGTGCATCATGCGCATGGGATTTTAGGTAGCAATCATACTACAAAGAGTCAACCGCAAGTAAGATGAGTGATCCAAGAGCATCCAAATCTATTGACCTATTGTTTAATCCCCCTTTTAAAGCCAACGGAGCCCTCAAAAGCCTTTTGATTGTTCTCCACTTTTATCAATCTTCATATGTACTCTTTTTTCTCTATATTGTTTATTTTTCTACATGTAATCTTATTTCTCTTTATAAATTCATCACAATAATAGGTGGAAGGCAAGAAATTTGATTGAGGGGAATGATTGGTATCCAATCTTGTGTCAAGTTATAATCTTTGTTTTATATTATTTTAATTGTTTTTTATATGTTGAGTGCTTATTCTTATTGTAGAATGATTAAGTTATTGATCTTATTGTGACTAATTAAATACAAATCTTGTTGAAAGTGTTTAGAAAATATCAAAAAGCTAAAAACTCTTTGTCGCATAAAAAGTTTAGACATCGATTCTCACATACAAATTAATTAATCAAGTTTTAAAGGTGCAATAGTGGTGAATCCTAGGAACGATTGCTATTTGTTTTATTTCCTTTGGTTCATCTTCAGTATTAACTTCTTTATGTCAAATGGATAATCATGAAGCATCCACACCCATAGGGAGGTTCTTGAATAGAGCAGAAGAGTAGGTCATAGCACTAAAGGGTTGTTTTTAAGCAAGCATTTTCTTACGAGTGCTTTTTCACTCCATGCGAGCTGTTTTTAGGCTCAACATTTTGATTTTAAAAACTCTTAGTATTATTATAACTATAAAAACTATCTAACTATAAAAACTACTATTATCTGACCATATAAGACTTTTTTTTTAAGTATTATTCTAACTGTATAAATTGCTTGAACATGGAACATGAGACTATCTTCAGGGTTGAACTCTCATTGTAGCTTACCTATAAGACTCCCGCTGCAACTTTCTAATTGTCTTCAGGGTTGAACTAATAACATTTGGGATTCTTCTCACTATATTTATATACAACCATAAATTAATAACAAGTTTAAAAGAACTAACAACAAGACCATCTCTCTCATGGCATGTGCTTTGCCACTTCCTACACAAGTTGTTCACAAAGTATGATTGCTTGTTGCTCGCTAGTGATGTTCCAAGATTTTCAAATTGTAATCTCATGTTGAACCTTCTCATTCAGCTCTTGGATGGTTGCACGCTAGTGATGTTCCAAGATTTTCAAATTGTAATGGCATGTTGAACCTTCTCATTCAGGTCTTGGATGGTGCAAGGGTCTTTCTATTCATGTAATATCAATGGGCTATGAACTTTGAGTTATCAAGAGCAAGAGGATTTACAAGTGGTATAGTACGACTAGTCTCACTAGCATATATATACATATTCTTTCTCATGTAGGTGAAGTAGATTCTCCTTTTAGGGAACTTCATGTTGGCAGCCATGCGGTTGAACCATGGTGCTCCTAGGATAGCATCTTCATGTTGGAGAGGAGAGATGAAAAAGTCTTCTTTCTCGACATGGCTTTGAACATGAAGCTTAAACTTCCCAATCAAGGGAGTAACGGAGGCTTGCTGTCCCTTGAAAGTGGCATCGGCAGTTACAACATCTCCCATCTCGAAAGCTTGAATGTCCAACTTGGTGGCCAACTCCATTGATATGAAGTTGTGAGTAGAGCCTGAGTCAAACAAGATGAAGGCATCATGCTCCCTTATCTTTCCCCAAGCATAGGAGAGAGGTGATCGTTTGCAAAATGAGCATCCTCTTTTGGAGTGTCGATAGTGGAAGCTCTAGGAGTTTCATTGTGGGCATTTCTCTTGGGGCAAGAACGATAACCATGTCCTTGCTCCCCACACTTAAAATACTTATGGTCCTTGCGAAAAGCTTCAAGCTCTTTAGGAGAGAGTTTGTTTTTACCTTTGTAAACTCCCTTCTCCTTGGACCGATTGTTGTTGTTGTTGGAATGGCCTTGACAAGAATTTTGGGCATTGGTTTTCCCCTTTGCATCACTTTTGTCTTTGATTTCCATGGGTTTGACATTCCATCTAGCCCCTTGTTGAAAATTGATGCACAAAGCAGCCATAGTGTGGTGGATTACTTCGGTGATATAACTAGGCCGTTGAGAGTTGACGTACTCGGAAATCTCTTCAGGTAATCCCGCACAAAATTGTTGCTTTTGCTCGGCAAAGTCTATCTTTTGAAAGACAGTAGCCTTGAGATGTAAATCCCAAAACTTGTCCATATATTTGTGGATAGACTCATGAGAGAGAAGCTTCAAACTGCACATTCGGTGAGCACTTTGTCCTTTGCATCGCTTGCAAGAAATTGCTACATAATGGAAACTCGTAGAGTTCTCCATGTCTACCCACAAAGGCTAGCCCACCATAGACGAGCCGATTTTTGGAAGTGCATAGCTACATGGTGTAGCTTGGAGGACACCGTGAAGCCCTCGTCTCCAAAGGCCACATCAAATTGTTGGATGAAGGCCAATACTTTGTCAATAGCACCAAAGGTGCCATCATAGGTGAGAAAATAGATACTCTTTCCTCCCTCTTTGAATTTCTTGAGCTTTTGTGACTTTCACCATGCAGGGTAAGATTTGTGCTGTCCTCCCCTCTTGTATTCTCTAGGGCAGAATAGCCATAGCTTTCATCGAAAGAGGAGGAAGGTGAAGAAGAAGAAGAAGAGGGTGAATTTTGTCTTGCCCTTTTCTTCCTTTGTTTCCTCTCTTCCCTTTCAGAGTGACTAGGAGAAGGACTATGAGTTGACCGTTTCCTCTTGGGAGGAGTTGGCGATCATTTAGTCCGCCATCTTCGTGGAGCCACATCTTTGAAGGAACTTAGAGATTCATTACTTTCTTGTTCTTTGGATTCCTCCTCTTGTATGGGAGAGAGTCTTGTTTTGGGAGTCTCATCAAGAGGCCTCCTAAGCTCTCTCCTCTCTTGGAGAGGAAAGGAAACCTTGTAAGCACGAAGTTGTTGAGTAACTTTGGCTTGCAAAGCAGGGTTGCCCATAGCTTGTTGCAACCTAGTAACAAGATAATTAACAAACATGGGGCATCATCATTAGCACCTTCATGTGCAAAATCAAATTTATCAATGTTCATTCTACTCTCTTGGTTATTGTCAACCATGTTAGCAAAGTTTGTGTGTTTACTTAGTGCATTCTTTGGCAATTCAAAACCTTATTTGCTACTCCTCTTAGCCTTTGAAAATGAGTACTTAAGCATCTACAGCCCCGACTCAAATTGGTTAATTATAGAGAGTAGTGGAGTGGGTCTAACATAGCAGAGTTGCCAAGGGATAGCTCCTTTTGGACTTCTTATGGCTCAATAATGGTAAAGCCATAGGCAAGTCTAAAAGGACTCCATTATTAAGACCAAATCTTCCGAGGTGTGCACCATATCCCACATAGTGGACTCAACGAAACCGAAAATAGATCCCACTCCCACTTACCCTAATATACTTAACAAAATCAATCATTAATAGGCTACTTAAGGACCTCTCTTCTTAAGCAAGAAAAGAGAAACCAAATGCTCTGATACCAATGTAATGGAAATGGCCTATGAACTTTGAGAGTAGCGGAATTAGGAAATTAGATAAAGCACTTTTGTGAGGTTACTTTGCGAGCATAGCGGGTGAACTTAATTTATGGTAGCAACACAAACATGGTAATCAATTAACTTTGCATGAACAATACTTTTGCAAGAGAGAGTGTTTAGAGAACATGACAACAGTTGAGGACCAGATTTATGTGCAGCCGGTCCCCCCTCCAATAAGCATTTGTATTATAGTTTCTCACATCAAGAGAGACTTGGTACAATACAATCTTTGTGTTCCTTATGACCTAGGTGATGCAATGAAGATGGAAAGCTCTGTGCATCATGAGCATAACATAAACTTTGTAGAAAGCATTAACTATCCCAAGCCTCATTCACAAGGCCTCAAACACCTTCGAAGGTGGAGAGAGCTAGCGGGGAATGAGGGTAGGGAAGAGGAAGAAGAAACATTCCATAGAAGAAAGAAATAGTTCCTCACCTATCATCACTCTTCCTGTTAGCGCACATAATAGCATAGTAATAAAGATGGATAAGATGGCAAGCTTAAGCATTGAAGCATGGCTCTTGGTTGGATTTTCATTCCATAGCCAAGAGTGTTGGTGTAGGCTCTCAACTTCTCAACAAGCTTGGAGAAGGAGAAGGAGATGGTGTCATGCTGCTCATTAGCAAGTGTACTTGCCTAGACTGCGAACCTCTGCATGGCAGCGGACTCACGGAGACTATGGTGTCTTTGACACCAAGAACATAGCGAAGAGTTGAACGAGCACCATGATGGCCTCGTGCTATCACAAGCAAATCTCTCCTCATCAAGGAAGACTCGTCAATCAATTGAACATGACACCCATGATCTCTAAGCTGCGAGATGGAGATCAAACTCCTTTAAGCATCAGGCATATACTGAACATCATGGAGCACAAGCATACTCCCACAAGCAAAGTGAAAATAAATGTCACCCACACCATGAACACAATCCTATCTCAAAGCAAAAAATGTGCTTAACCACTCCTTGTTGCGAGGAGTAACATGGCGTAAAGTACTATTGTCCAACTGCCAACCATGAGACAAAGTCCATGTTGCATGTCTAGGTGAACCTGCAGAAGTAAGAGTGTCTGCCACACTTTTACTCTCACCAACAACCAATGGAAACCTTTGTTGTCTCCAACGCCTGAAACAGTGTCTCCGCATGTGCCCTAGTCTGCGGCAATGCCAACAAACCACATGTTTGCACGTCTGAGATATTCATGATACACAAACTTATGTATCCAATGATGAATTGTCACTACAAGATGCCATAATTGAGCACAAAATGAGTCTATCGATCATCCCATACAAAGTATAAATGCACTATCCACAAGCAATGCAAAAGAAAACTGGTTGATGAAACACCAGCTAACAAAACTATCGCAAACATTGCATAAAGCACATAACCCTCTGCCAAAACCAAGAACCAATCATGCATAATACATGACCATACGCAATGAGAGTGCAAGCAAAATGACCATCCGCATAGGCACAAACCAAAACTTGGCTAAAATAGCTCTCTAGCACTTGTCACAAAACGCATAATCTTGGCAAAAAACCAGCAAAATCTCCTTTGTAACTGGAGCAAATGTCACCAAAAATAAAGGAGATAATTAATGCCAAAACACTATGGCACAATGCCAAACACAACGGCAAACAATCCAAGAATTCCTTGATCGGAATCAATGAGCGTAAAGCTCTTGCAATGCCACTACATGAGATGTACCTCCTTCACAAGACACTGCAAATCTATGATCTAATTGTTGCCAAGCTCACCCAGTAGGTATTGAGGCATACACCCACTAATCTCCCACTTGTAGAGAAGAATGCACAAGCCCTGAGTGAAACTTGCAAAATCACTACCTAGATTACATCAAATCATGCGCATAAAACTACTGGAAAAAATTTGCCAAAGTTTCAATAGTATTTTGGCGATTTAACCATAATAAGAAACATGCCACGAACATGCTCAAAATCATGAGCAAAATCCACACTCAAGTATGCATCATATTCTCACACATGAGAGCAAGCCTGTAGCCAATACCACTCTCACACACGAGACCAAACCATGTGTGGAATCCTCGACACACAACAAACAGCTACCATTGTAGAAATTTTAAAGGTCAAAATAATCCCAAATGGATATCATCATTGCATCCGGAGCATGCCAAAACCTCAGGTTACACCCTAACCTTGTAGAAGTCGCATTCCATATGCGAAATTTGTGCAAAAAACATTGTTTTGGAGCCCACAAAATGAGATGTGGAAATGCAAATCTGCATTCCTTTTGCAAATATGGTTGTATGAGAAAGAGAGAAAGAGAGAGAGAGAGAGAGAGAGAGAGAGAGAGAGAGAGAGAATAGGATGTGGTGGAGTAGCTCAACACTGTGTGTGCTAGAGAGCCCCTTATTCCTCTATCTAGTAAAGAATAAGGTGCGTACAAGTAATGGTCGATCGGATGTTTCTAGCGTATCCGACCGGGGTAAGAGGCACACCACCTTTACCCCGACATCTTTATCCACTTTTTGTGCCAATTGGGATGTTTCATATTGCCCAAAAAGCATTTCTCATGCTTTGCTCCACCACATACTCCTCATCTTTTGTCCTCCTATTGGAACTAGATTCAAAATACTGAATTTTTCTATGCATCTTAGAGTTTTGGCTTTGGGCATGCACATTGTAATTTAAATGATGACGAAAGTTTCCCCCAACATTTATTACTATGCTTTGCTTCCTCTTGTGCCATGCAAACTCTTGATCCCTTGTCAAGAGAACCTGAGCTCGATCCATGGGAGTTCCTACCGTGAATGCATTCACATCCTAATGACCTTCACTAGAGTGTTGGTTGTTCAATCCTTAAGGGTCTCTATACTAAGATCAAATCCAATGTGCTTTCCAAGAAGTAAGATATGGTCTTTGTGCTTTGTAGAATTGTATGTGCCATGTCTGTTGTGCATGTGTCATAAAAAGATATCTTTCTTCAAAACCCTTCTCTTGCAAGCCAATTTCCTTGTTTTGACTCTAACAAATTCGTGTACAGGGTGTTCTTCCGTCTTTGCCTCCCTCAATCTTGGCCATTGCATTGTGCTATTTGTATCTACCACTAGCTCTTCCATATATCCTCCATTGAGATGTATCAATCTTGGACATAGCATTGTTCATATCATTTGTGCTTCATTAATTGTTGCTTCTTTTGATGGTGTTGTTCTCCAGTTTTCAACTTGTGCTTTTTTTTAGCATGGCCTATGTACAACATTCTTATAGCGAAACTACAAGCTATGTTGCTAGTCCCATTAGTTTGAGTGCTCTCTTTCATTCATCACATTTTTCTTTCCACTGAACACTTCCCAAACTGCATCCCAATTTTCTTGAGCCTCATTTTCCATGAAGTCATGGAAGCCCGCTTCCTGCTTGAGCTTCATCCAGAGACTTGTTATTGTGCTTGACTCTCGCCTCGTTTAGTGTGGCAATTGTGAGTAGTTCCTACATGCTGTAGCCACCACTATGTTACAAAGAGTTTCAAAAGATAGAAGGCCAAGATAGATTAAAGCCAACCTTGGATCGTATAAATAACAAGCCATAGTAACCCAATCAATGCATCACCTAAAATTGAATGTATGCTTGGCAAAGATCGTAGGTGTCGTCGTGCCTTATTTTATTCACAAGGTCCATGTTGGATGCCACATCATTCATTGTGTCTCGTTACCTTGCCTTGAAGAACAACTCCCATGGAAAAAAATATACGATCATTGTTCTTTGAGCTCTAACAAAGCATCCAATCCATAGCTTTCTTTGGAGCTTCTGATATGAGCACCCGACACATCCTTCTAAACCTATTTTACCAAAGGAATGGTGAGGTGTTAATAGTGTAAAATGTAGCCTAAGGAATTTAGGAGGACTAACCATCCATTTTTTACTAATGGTCCCATCTCTTTTTTTATGCTTGCAACTTCTTCCCCAAGTAGGTCACTTGCGCCTCCTTCTTTTGCCAACGAGCCTATTATAGTTTGCTTTTCTAGACACGTGTGCACTTGTCTAAGATGAGTGGTGTGATGATTTCTTGTGACCCAGGTTACCATTGCCTTTACATGATCTCTAAGGCCTTTAGAAGTACCTTTTTGAGTGGGATGCTCATGGTGACCATGATGGATCATCAATCTACACATGGTTTCATATTTGGACATCACAAAAGTAAAACATTTTTCTATGCATACAAGGACTTGCTTGCAATAAAATCACTGTAGTTCTCCCTTCACTACCATCAGATACCCAGCATGCATAGCTTTCAGCATGCTTCCAATGAATTGTGCATAATTGTAGCAACTCAGACACTACTCATTCACACACTTTAAACTTTCCATACATAGGCTCTTCCTACACACTCCATAAATAACAATGTTAAATGTAATTGCCTTTGTCCAAAGGTGAGGATCACTCGATTGCATACAAGCCTTTACATGTCTCAAATGCTGGTGGAAAACTCGTGCGTAACATCACCATTGTGGTTCTTTGAATCTCATTGATTTGTACAACTTTCTTTGCGTTTCACTCAATAATCTTGCACAAGATATTATTTTTCTCTTGTCTTAGTGAATTACACTTTTTCCTTTGATTGAAGAGGGAGCATATAGCATGGTAGACTTCAATCATGAGCAAGGGGTGTGGTTGTAGAGTTTGAGAAAACATTTCAAGTCTCCTCATACGAAGGACCACATAGAACTTTGTAGTTTGAAAAAAGGGACAATTTCAACACAAAAAAACCAAGTCGCCATTTTGACTGGTTGTTATTGGTACCTGAATAAAAGCCTTTGTCTTGCTGAATCAAACTTGTGCCTCAAAGCCCTCAAACTTCTTTGGATTTACCTTATAAATGAAGCAAGTATTATCGGTTAATATTTTACCACTAGTGAGCAGAACACATAGTATTTCCCTAGGAAACTCTAAAAGGAAAGTACTATCTTATCAATAAAGAAAGTAATATCGATTGATATTTTACCACTAATGAATAGAATAGATAGTATTTCCATAGGAAACTCTAAAAAGCAAGTAATTTTACTAATATAAAGATTAGAATAGATAGAGAGTTGCAGCTTTAGAGAATGTTTAAGAAAAAGTAGTTTTTACTCAAATAATGTAATTTGAAGCATTTGAAGTGAGCGCTAATCAATATTTTACAACATTCATTTGCATTTAATTTTTTGAACTTTGTGATATCATTTTTAAAAATAAAAAATATGAAAATGTCTATACTGATAATTTGAAAACTATAAATATTTTATTTCAAGAAATACAACAAAATGAATGAGTAAAGAAAGTAGAGATAGGCCAAAAAGGGGGGGGTGGGGGGTGGGGGAGAGAGAGAGAGAGAGAGGGGGGAGAGGGGGGGGGGGGGGGGGGGGGGGGGGGGGGGGGGGAGGGAGTGAAAGCAAAGACATGGGAGAAAGAGGGAAAAAGGAAGAGACAGAGAGAGAGAGAGAGAGAGAGAGAGAGAGAGAGAGAGAGTACATGATCAGATGCACCATAATCAGGCAGGTTTTAAGGGCAACTTTGTGGGGTCTGTTACTTTTTTTATTTACGAATTCAATCTGACTAAGATTTAGGTTGTCTCTTTTCCATAAGAAATTGGTAGAACATGAACCCGTAAGAGGTGAATGAAGACAGATTCTTAAATTAAGAAATGTAGTGTTAGCAACCCTGCGGAAGTTATTTACCATTACATATTCTAGACCAATTGGTTCAATCTGTAGCTCCTCTGGGTAGATCTGAGGCAAAAATTCAGGAAATATTAAGTTGTTTATGCTAAGTACGTCATCCATGTATCTGAATGTGTGGAAAAACTGAGACAGGTCAACTCTCAGAGGAACAATTTTTGTCTGTTTTAAAAGTCCATTTGTATTCAAAAAAAGCTAGCTAGAGGTTACACATAACAGGTGAGCATGAAAACCCCATCGGAATACCGTGTATCTTCCTAAAGCATTTATTCTCTAGTTGTACAAAGCAAATCTGTAATAGCCATTCAGTCATACTTATAAGGTCATTGAGGTTATAATAAAAGGGAGGGATTTCCTTGGAATTCTTAACCCATTTTGGACTTCTTTTCAGGGAAATTCTATGATAGCCTAGTGTAGACCTACGCTTAAAAACTAGTCGACAGATTTGTGTCAAGGTGTTAAGCAACCCAGAATCTTCAAAGAATGATATATTTTCATAACACTGTGTGATATCGGCCGTAAAAATAGAGCAAATGAATTTAGGTAGATTCAAAAAAACTTATGTAACATTTGTAGTGAGCCAAAAGGTATTTACTTCTAAACCTGTAAATGTTTTGATAGTTGTGTATTTTTTTCACATATAGAGTGAAAATCAGTCAACACCAAGTTAAGGCAGGCAGTGATCACTGATGTAGCCTGCATCATAATGCAATTAGATGCATCAGAGATCCATCTAAATTTATGTTTATGACTCTTGTATGTAGGAAAGAGAATTGGAATTTTTGTGTTAACAACCTCTAATTTAAAGTATTCTAGTGTTGTTTTAAGATAAGCAAC
Source organism: Adiantum capillus-veneris (assembly GCF_014529385.1). NCBI lineage: Eukaryota > Viridiplantae > Streptophyta > Polypodiopsida > Polypodiales > Pteridaceae > Adiantum > Adiantum capillus-veneris. The sequence continues at coordinate 151,374,202 of NC_140936.1, read as the reverse complement.
CGTTTCCCCTGGTGTCATTTCTGATAATGTGAATTCAGGACCATTTAACCTGTTGTAGGCTGCTATCTTGACCAAGTGTTTACAAATAATAGTGGGGACATGAGGAGCTTTGTCTAATCCAACAGTAAACCAATCTAGTTTGAACTTGTTAAGCCTAGAGATATGGTGTTAGCCAGGTAGTATCTTGACTAATCCATGTGGGTGGGACGGTGTTAACACAATTTTGAAAGTGTGTTAAAAGTAGTTCAGATAGTCTCTTATGTTGGAGCTTATCTGTTACCATATACATGTGGTAGTGATGTGTGTGAACACACTAGGACCGCCGGGGCATTTTTTCCCTCTTTAGGAGGTTTTTTCCCCCGTGCATTGTATATACGCCCATCACTCTAGGGCTATCTATCTTTCCATTGCACACTAAGGAATACACTCTCTATTGTGTGCCTTGAGCTTCCTTCGTCTTCTCCAAGCTGTGTGTGTTTCTCTGCAACCCTAATTCCAACAATTGGTATCAGAGCAGGTCACGTCCTCCCGGGCTTAGTCGCCAGCTGCTCCAGCACACGCCTGCTCACTTTCTCCGATTTCAGTGAGCTTTGGCAAGCGTTCGCAGGTCGACAAATATTTTGGGCGAGCTCTAAGAGCTCGGTCTGCTCAGAATTTTGATTTGGGCTCATTTCGGCCTCCGTTTCCACTACGGGCAGTACTGCACAGGCTATTTCGTCATTTTGTGTAGATTTTCTGTCAGTGCCGTTTTCTGCATAACAGGTGCCTTATAGTCTTCTACGGTTTGTGCTATATAGCACAAGTTGTTCCCGCTCCATTTCTCCTATTTTCGGGCAGTTTTCACATCAGGTGCAGCATTTACCATGGCTGACAACAACAACACAGATGTGTTCAAGATGTTTGCTGCTGAGGACAGGTTGGATGGGGACAACTACCCTATGTGGGCTTATATGATGCAACACGTTCTTGTGTCAAAAGGTGTCTGGAACATTGTGCAGGGCATTGATGTACGTCCTGGTTCTGAAGATGTAGGCGATATTGAGGATATTGCAGGTCTTGCTGCAAGGATTGCAGCTGTTAGAGTTGTTTTGCCTACAGCAGAACAAGCTCGTTGGGATGTTAAGGATGCGCAGGCTCATGCATTGATTGCGTTGTCTGTGAAGCGCACCATTATTCCTCACATCCGTTCAGCAAAATCTGCAAAACAGGCTTGGGATATTCTAGCAGGTCTTTATGCAAGCCGCAATGAGGCTAAAATTGCTTTGCTGCGTAAAGAGCTAGAGTCGAAGATTATGCATGAGGAGGATGATATGGACACTTTCCTTGCTAGTGTCAAGGATATCAATGAGCAACTCATTTCTGCAGGTGAAGTCATTTCTGACAGTTCCCTTGTGCAGACTGTTCTTGATGCCTTACCAGATTCCTACCAGACTTTTGCTAGTACTTGGAGACTGATGACCCAAGGAAATCCTGAAGTTGTCAAGTTTGATGCATTATGCACATTGCTGTTGCAAGAGTCACTTTCTAGAAAAAACAGGACTAGGCAGCGTGCAGTTGAACAGGCTTTTATTGCTTCTCAAAGAAAGGGTGGTAACAGTAATGCAGCCACTTCTTATGGTTCTGCTGCGAGTGGCAAAAATTCTGTTCCTAATGCTTCTGCTGGCAGCACTTCGTTTGGAAATTCTGGTGATAAGGGCAAAAAGAAGATGCGTTGCCATTATTGTAAAGCCAATGATCACTTGATCAAGTCGTGTCCTAAGTTGAAGGCCAAAGAGGCTAAGAAGAAAGAGGGTGGTTCCACTGCAAATGCTGGTTCCACTACAAATGCAGCCATTGTTGAGTCTTCTGTGAAAGGAGATTTTGATGCTGATGTTGATGCAGAATGGGCTTTTAGCGCAGAGTGCACTTACAATCCTGCTGTCCATGATGCATGCTTGTCAGTTGCTGCAGATTCACATGTGTGGTATTTCGACAGTGGTGCTACAAAGCACATTACCTCACATCGTGAATTGTTTACCTCTCTCGAGTCTGTCCCTCATGGGAATTCAGTCACTTGTGCCAACAACGCCTCTTATCCAGTTCAGGGAGTTGGAAAGATTGTGCTCACTGCTGCTAATGGCAGTTCCTTCACACTTGTTGATGCACTTTATGTACCTGGGATCAAGAAGAATCTATTGTCTGTATCCGCACTTGCTAGACTTGGACTTGTAGTCAAATTTGTGGATGACAGATGTACAGTTCATGATCTCAGTTTTGGTGATGAAATTGTTGCATCTGGGCTTTTGTGCCGTGGGCTGTATAAGCTCACTTTGTATGACAAGTGTGGACAAAATTTTGCAAATGCTGTTGCAGATTCAAGGGCTATTTCAGATGCAAAACTTTGGCATGCACGTTTTGGTCATCTGAATTTTGCCAGTTTGCTGCGTTTGCAGAAATCTGATATGGTTGCTTCTTTGCCGCCTCTTGAAGCACCTATCAAACATGTTTGTGAAGGCTGTATTCTGGGTAAAATGCAGCGTTCTAAGTTTCCAAAGGATGGTTCAGTTAGGGCCACATGCAGGTTGCAGCTTGTGCATAGTGATGTTTGTGGGCCCATGCAAACTCCGTCCTTGGGCAATTACCTGTACTTCGTGACTTTCATTGATGATTACTCCAGGCATGCATGGGTATTTCCGCTTAAAGCAAAGTCCGAAGTTTTTATGTGCTTCAAACAATTTTTGGCTATGGCTGAAAATGTCTCAAAATGTACTATGGGCACCCTCCGTTCCGATCGAGGGGGGGAGTATATGTCTCATGAATTTAATGCATTTCTGGCTAGTCGTGGGATAAAACACCAATGTACAGTGCCTTATACACCTCAGCAAAATGGTGTTGCTGAGAGGAAAAACAGGTCACTAACGGAAATGGCACGATGTATGGTCAAAAGTCAAGCTTTACCGCATTCTTTTTGGCTTGAGGCCATCATGTGTGCCACTTATGTACTTAACAGGTGTCCTACGAAAGCTTTGCAGTCTATTACTCCATATGAAGCATGGCATGATAGAAAACCTTCTATTGAGCACATGCGTGTTTTTGGCTGTTTGGCATATGCTTTGGTGCCACAAGTGCAGCGCAGAAAATTGGATGATAAGGCTGTCAAATGTATTTTTGTTGGTTATAGTGCTGAAAGCAAAGGTTACAGGTTGTATCACCCGCAAACAAAACGTATTTTGGTTTCACGGGATGTAGTGTTTGTGGAAGATTCTGTTCAACCCTTGCTGTCATGTACTAGAGACAGTAATGTAAGCTCACAGGACATTTATGACACTTTGTTGCCTCTTTTCAGTGGTGGAAATACGAATGTAAGTTCCAATGAGGCAAATGTACAGCCTATGGGGGTTTCTGAAAATGTTTTAGAACAGCCTATTACTGATGCAGATGTACATGATGTACTTGATGAGGAAAGGGCTGAAAATGAGCAGGCTAGAGGTATGCCAAAATGGCTGGTGCACACTTTGCGTGACAGTAAATTGGATGCACCTTTATCTAGTCGTACTCGTTCAGGCTCTCGCCATGCATCTTATGCATCAGATTGTTATGCTTTGGCTGTGTCTAGTTTACATGATGTTGAGGAGCCTCTGTCTTTTGATGAAGCACAGAATTCAGAAAATTGGATTGCTGCCATGAAATCAGAATATGATGCACTTATAGAGAATGACACATGGACTTTATGTGAATTGCCTCCTGGCAAAAAGGCCATTGGTACGAAGTGGGTTTACAAGTTGAAACGCAAGCCGGATGGTGAGATCGATCGCCATAAGGCTCGACTTGTTGCAAAGGGTTATGCACAACAAAAAGGCATAGATTATGAAGAGACTTTTGCTCCCACTTGTCGTATGACTACTGTGCGTTTTCTATGTGCATTGGCAGCTCATTTTGGTTGGGATGTACATCAATCAGACATTGTTACTGCTTTCTTGAATGGTGACATATTTGAGGAAGTTTATGTAACGCAGCCTCGCGGTTTTGTCATAAAAGGACAAGAGGACAAAGTGTGCAAATGTAAGAAGGCTTTGTATGGGTTGAAGCAATCTCCTCGTGCTTGGTATGAGAAAGCTGACACTCATTTGGTTAAACGAGGCTTTCGTAACAGTCCAACAGAAAGCACATTGTATGTAAAGCGTGAGGATGATGTATTTCTCATTGTGGTTCTTTATGTTGATGATTTGCTGATCACTGGACCAAATGAGAGACATATTGCTGAATTTAAGGCTGATTTGAATGCTACTTTCAAGATGAAAGATTTGGGGCTGTTGCATCATTACTTGGGTATACAGTTTAAGCAGTGTGATGGTGGTATTGCCTTGTGTCAGAAAAGTTACATAGAGACATTGCTATGTAAGTTTGGACTTGAGGATTGCAAACCTATTGCCACTCCCATGGAAACAGGTTTGAAGTTGAGTCTACATGATGCTGGCGATCCTGCTGATGTCACTCTTTACCAAACTGCTGTTGGCTGCCTCATTTATGTATGCAACATGAGGCCAGATATTCAGTTTGCAGTCTCGCAGGTCAGCAGATTTATGCATAGCCCAGGGTCTAAGCATTGGCAGGCTGTCAAGAGGATTTTCCGCTACCTTAGTGGCACTTTACATCTTGGCTTGTTTTATCCCAAGGGGGGATCATTGCCGCCAGACTTACATGCTTTTTCGGACTCAGATTGGGCTGGTTGTTTTGACACGCGAGTGTCCACAAGTGGTTTTTGTTTCATGCTTGGCAGTTCATGTATATCATGGTTGAGCAAGAAGCAACCTACTGTGGCCACTTCGAGTTGTGAGGCTGAGTACAGGGCAGTCTTCACAGCTACGGTTGAGTGTGTATGGCTCAGACGCCTTATGGCTGACTTGGGTGTTGGACAGGACACTGCCAACACTATCTACACTGACAGTCAGAGCGCATTGGCAGTTGCGAGGAACCCAGTTTTTCATGCTCGCACAAAGCACATTGAGGTGCATTACCACTATGTCAGGGAGAGGCTCTCAGCAGGAGAGATCAGCTTGGCTTATGTGCCAACACAGGACAACCTTGCAGATCTTTTCACAAAGGCATTGTCTCGTGAGAAGCTTGAAGCTTTCCGCAAAGCTTTGGGCTTACTCCCCTTTGTGGACTGATCCTGTCCTCAGGGCATGGCACTTCCCTTTACTCATGTGCCAGCTCTCGTTCACCGCATCACTCCAGGGGGGATTTGTTACCATATACATGTGGTAGTGATGTGTGTGAACACACTAGGACCGCCGGGGCATTTTTTCCCTCTTTAGGAGGTTTTTTCCCCCGTGCATTGTATATACGCCCATCACTCTAGGGCTATCTATCTTTCCATTGCACACTAAGGAATACACTCTCTATTGTGTGCCTTGAGCTTCCTTCGTCTTCTCCAAGCTGTGTGTGTTTCTCTGCAACCCTAATTCCAACATTATCTAAACCTAGAATGTCAGCTATGTCAGCCAAACAAGTGATTGGTGCGGCAAAAGCCAAGTGAGGGTTCAGGGGTTGAACCGGGATATGATTTAAACATTTATTCAGTAACCCTTCAATTTCCTTGTCTTTAACAATAGATAAGCTGGTAGTGCATACATGTAGACCAAAATCATTAAAATCTTTGCAAAAAGATGGAAATAAAGAGCACTTACAATCCGATAGCTATGTAGAGGTTAAGAAGTCCGTGGAGTAAACATAGTTTTTTAAAGGTGGATCAAAGGTCCAACCAAAGATAATATCCTCCAACCTGTCATAGTTCTCAAAAAGAGTGTTAAACAAACTCTGAAAGATAGATTTTGGAGAAAAATAATTAAAAAAGTTATTCATGAAATGACATTGTACAATATTTTTTCCATTGTTCACTGTTTTGGGAAGAAACCGCTTTCCAGAAGCAGTTGAACAGATCTGAAACCACAGTTACATTCGGGAGTTAAAAATATTCTTGACATGTAGGTTTTACCCTCTACCTTTTACATAGCTTTTAGATTTATAACGACCATCAGAAGAACCAGATTGAGAAGATGGGGTAAGAAAAGAGGTGATGGAATGAGATGAAGAGCTAGGTAGTAAAGGTCTTTTTAAGGTGGATGTGTCTTCAGTATCCAGAGATGGCTTAAGTAATGAGAGAACATGCTTAATCCCTCTGGAGGAACTAAAATTTGAGATAAGATGGCCAGATGTTTCCATCTTTAATTCTTTAAGGCCTCATACATAAAATTCGTGAAGTGCAAATAAGCGATCTGAGCTCGAACTGCTTCATGAGCTTGGTCTCCTGACCAGGAGCAAATCATTGGAAGAAAATGTTCCTCAGCGTGCGAGGGAAATAGATCAGCCAAATGGTTTAAAAGGAACCAAATAGCATGGTCAAACCATAAGATATTGCTTTCGCAATCTGCTTTGGCATCAAGTGCTTTGCAAGCACACTTGATGTAAGGTCTGTAGATGTTCCAGATGGACTCTGAATAAAACTCACTGCTTTGCTTTGAGAAGGCCATAGTTCCTTTGGTTTGGACATAAAGGCCAAACATTACAGGACATTTCCTTTGGTCAAGAAAATGCATGCTGAAAGGGGCTTTGATTACATCTCCTTTATCCAAAAATTGTACTCCTTTGAGGATTTCAAGTCGACGATCCTCACTTGTTAAGACTGGGAGGGCACCCCAGAAACAGCCAGGTTTCAATAGAGATCGGTGCTACAAATGCCTTGTTCTAAAGCTCCCAGAGTTGATGGTCATACGCAATGCCTTCAATAGCAATCTGATGTGAGGGTAAGAAGGGAAAGCATTTTGACACCTTGGGAACAAGTTTCAGAAGAGTAGATTCACTGGAGGAACTAAGTCCTTCTTGAAAACCTTTGACAGCTTCCAGGGCCACATCATCACAGCAAAAAAGGCCCTTGGGGGTTTTTGCCGGGTAAGTTGATCTTGAGGTAGCAAAACAAGATGCCAGTCCACAGAGCTTTCTTATGTAATTGGACATTTCTGCTCCTTTAGTGAGTAAACAGGTCCTGTATAGTGTGAGTAGGTAAGTGCACAGCATGTCCAGTTTTCCCATCTAAAGAAGAAGGAGAGAGCACCCTTACCTGCATCCACAATAAGAAAACAACCAATCGGTTAGCCTTCAAATAGCATTGCAGGTAACTTGGGTGACCCTAGTTGTCATCCATGTCACCTAAGTTTTTAAATGAAAAACTTAATGCTGTATGTGAAAAAAACAAATGATTGAGTAAGATTTCAGTAATTACTAGAGGTTATCTCTTCTGTCCAGTTCCCTTCTTATTGTTATAAGAAAGATGAGTTCATTTAAAGTCATTCCTTTTAAGTACCATTAAATCCATTACCAATAACTTTCAGCAAGGTTCTATATTCACGCTCTTTTTATGCTGTTACAAAATAGTCAAGTTCTCATTTCATAGGTGTAACAAAACTAGCCCAGTTTTCATCTTAAGATAGCAAAGTACAGCTATCCAAAATATACAACAAACCTTTCACGTTGTTGAAACCCTCTGTGTACCAGAGAAGGCACAGCCAACCAATGTTAGTTAGCATTGATACAAGAAGTAAGTATCCAGATCAGCATTGCTTTAAAGCCCAAAAAAAACTAGTTCCATTCAGTATGCCAAAACTTCATATTATTGGAAAGTTAGTAAAGAAAACAGGAACATGGCTATGAAGCCATAAAGTAAAGGTACACGGTGTAAGAAAAAAGCCAAAACCTTGGATCAGTGAGTAATGCCCCAGTATATACTCCATGTACAGGAGTTATATCACTTGCAAATCCAAGAATGCAGACGAGCTACTTGGAAGATAATATACTACAGCCAGACCAGCAAGTCTTATACCAATATTATAATCACAGTAAAAACCAGTATGACCAGCAAAGTAAAACCCTTTGGTCAGTCAAGCAATCAAATCCAGTATGGTCAACCAACTGAACTAGTCCTCCTTTTAACATTTTGGACCAATAAGATTAGTAATTTAAAATACCAAGTACCAGTTCTACACAACCAGCCATCTGAGGAGACAAGTATCCCAAACCAGGTTGAAAAAAGTCCTAAGTGTAGAGTGTGTAGCCTTCAGTATGCAAGTGTTCTATTATATTTTTGATCCTTCATACCCAACTCAAATAAACACAGCATGTGTACAGCACTAGGAACGAAGTCCTGATTCCTCATGTAGGCTTCATCCACTACCCAGAGCATCAATGTAAGTTAGGCTGTATCACCATAGTACATAACCAATTCAGAGAGATAACTCCCTGCTGCAACTATAATTTTATGAATCATTAAAGAGTGCCCAAAAAAATAAGCAGAACTATGCAGCCCAACAATCCAAACAGAATGAATTTGGGGTACACTATGTTAGCTTCTCCATCATGAATCATAAGGTATCTTTCTAGTATAACAAGCACCAGGTCATCAGCAAAAGATAGTTTAAACAGATGTCCACCTTATCTTATTGTGTATTGAAACAAACAAATCAGTTTGGCTTCAAAGCCAACAACACCAATAGGAACAACTACCCAAAGCTCACGTATTTATAAAGTTTGAATGGGTAATCCCGGGAGTACACCTAATACACAGTAGTCCCATAAGGAACTGTAGTAACCATAAAGGAACATCACCAACCACAATTTGATCAAATGAGACTCAAACAACTCCACTAATTCATCAGTTAAATCCTAGTTTACTCATTTGAATCATGAAAGAAATCATTAGGGAATACCTCTGAGGTTCAGACCAACGTTCTTGTTGCATGCCATTTGGATGATGTGTATAACCCTCACTCATAGACAAGAAGAAAAAAAACTACACAGTGAATGACTTGCTAAATGAAGGCTAAGTGAGCACGAATGCTCACCTTTTATAGACTTCCAGGTTGCTCCATTCTGCATATGTAGCATCTGTAGGCAGTAGCAATGGGCAATAGAGTAGTTCCAAGGGTAGAGGAAGAATTAGCTCCAAATTCCAATCGAAACGGCATAGTGGCAGGGAATACGCCCTTGCAAGAGTCGCTCCAAAAACCAGTACAGCAACAGGGTCACGGTGCATTTACTTCTAGAGCAGTGCCTTATGCATGTGCCTATAGGATATTGTTCACCCATAGCTCCACAAGGTTAGGTAAAGACTACCAATATCACCAATACCCACCAAGTATTAGGAGGTTTAGAAGAGTGTTTTTTGGAATAAAACTTCATACAACCTTAGCAGGGAACCAAAAAGAATATATTAATCTATATCATAATTATAGGTTAGTGAGTTTTAATATATTAAAGAGTTGGCTTTTGAAGGACCAAACAGAGACTAGCCAGCTAATGAGCCATGATGTATTAGAAGAATGGGAGGGAATAAAACCAGACTTCTTAGACCCTGGCAAGGACTCTGAGAGAGAGAGAGAGAGAGAGAGAGAGAGAGAGAGAGAAAGAGAGAGAGAGAGTCATGGAATAGCAAGGGTATATTAGTGAAGTGGAAGGGTTTTTATAACCCTAGCAAGGACTTAGAAAGAGAGAGAGAGAGAGAGAGAGAGAGAGAGAGAGTCATGGAATAGCAAGGGTATATTAGTGAAGTGGAAGGGTTTTTATAACCCTAGCAAGGACTTAGAAAGAGAGAGAGAGAGAGAGAGAGAGAGAGAGAGAGAGAGAGAGAAGGGCAAAAAGGAGGAAAGATATGTGGAGAGAATGGGCTCACATGATCGAGCGAAAGAAGGGCGGAGAGGGGGTTGCATGAGACTTAAGGGAGGCACGAGTACATGAACCTAAGCTCCTAAGAGCAATTTACCACATCAGCATACCACATGGATTCGTGTGATTTTTTAGCCTATTCAAAAGATATTCCTTACTCATGCAACAAGATGTGATTTGCAGCCAACCCGATGTGATTTTGATGTTACAAGATAGGCAATTGCCTTTGCCTCCTTTAAACTTTACAAGGTGGTCATGATGAAGTAAGACCTTCCAACGTGGTGGCTATTGTGGAAAGTCAAGTGCCTTTGCCTCCTTTAAAATGCACAAGGTGGTCATGATGAAGTAAGACCTTCCAACATGGTGGCTATTGTGGATACGCAAGTGCCTTTGCCTCCTTCAATATTCATGAGGTGGTCATGATTTTGATGTCACAAGATAGTCAAGTGCAACAATATCTTTGTAGTGTGGAAGGACAACCATTGAGTGAAAGCGTGGATGGACTTGCTCAACAATGCATATCCTGAGGAGGAGAAGCTCGCATTTGTTCATTGTTGAGTTACCAAGTTTGATCCCTAAAAGATGGCCAATTTGTTGATAATAGTCCATGCAAAAAATAAGTAAGTTGCAGCAACTAGGTGCACGCTTTTGAATTTACAATAATTATGTAAATATTTTCCTTAGCATTATCATTCTTATTTGTACCTAGGGTTGTTGAGGTTAGAATCCTCACACTATTCATGATGTGATGCTTGTGGCAAGTTTAGAGTTTGGATTATGTGAATGGGCTCAAAAGATGTAAAGAAACAGAGCCAGGTTACCAACAGATCAAAGTTGATGCTGATTCTTGTAGCTTTTATTGTGCCATTAGTCTAAACCATTTGTCATGAAAATAACAAATGTGTGAGTACTACATATAAATTTTATTTGGATTCTCTATTTTATAGGATGAGTTTATGAAAGATGATCATTTAACAACCAAAGGCATCCCACATGTAGAGAGTATTGAGTACGTCGAGTTGCAGGATAATTATGAATGTAGGAAAGAAGAAGGCTCTTTTTAAATTGAAGACTTTAATGATAAGGGAATATGACTATGTGCCCTTTGTCAACCCTAGCAATGGCATGGTATGGGTCAACCAATGTGTGCACTATGAAAAATGGAATTACAAAGGCAATAATTTTACCATCAACAGAATAATGGAGCTTGCAAGGAACTCTTTTGCTAAGAGAGTAACATCTAATCTTTATTACTCGTGTACTAGAGTAAGGGTCCGCATACACCCGAATATAGCCTTTTTTTAATTGCCTATATATTGCAGCAAAGAGAGGAGGCACTCATAAATGATGCAATCCCTTGCGAGGAGAGGACTTTTAGAGAGTGGCTTGCAACCATGTCTATCGGTTTCATCTTTTGGATATGGTGTGATCTATGAAGATAGACATTGAGAGTAGCAATTCAACTTGGGTGAATTTGTTATGGATAAGGGATATGTACATTTATTACTCAAGTGCTCATTAGGAGCTCTGGTCATTTATGTCGGCCGGCTAATGTGTATTCATTCTAAGCATTGAAGCATCTATAAATAAAATACGTGCAAAAAGGAAATGCTCACTCTTGCACAGGGGAGATTGCACCTAGTGTTCGTGTGTTTCTTCTCTCCTCTCCTCTCTTCTCTCTTGCGGTGCCGGTGCAACCTCCTAAGCCCGGTGCAGCCTCCGCTTAGGAGGTGCACCTGCATGCTTTTCTTTCTCTCTCGCTCGCTCTCTATCTCTCTTTGTTCGTGTATCACACGGTTATGTGCTTATGGGATTGCCAGGTGTGTCGAGTAGTCTGTTTTATGGTTTGCAATACATTATTCTTGGTATTTGCAGGGTCTTCCATGCCTCTGTCTGTAGCAGTGGTATCAAAGCTTTGAATACGTTCTCGGGCTTGCCGTAATCATGGCTATGAAGATTATCATGATCAAAGATAAGTAATGCATACCATCAACTTGATTCTTTTGTTTAAAATTGTTATTAATCTTTTTTGTTTAAAATTGCTATTAATCTTTTTTGTTTAAAATTGTTGTTAATTCTTTTTGTTTAAAATAGATGTTTACTATTAATCCTTCAAGAGCAACGTTGTGCTTTGATTATTTAAGCACCAAGATTATCATGATTGCACGCAAATTTACTTAGTAAGTATAATTAAATATTTGACTAGCATAATTTAGCATAAGTTGGTACTAAAACATGGTGGATTTGAGTGTTATGATTGACAAGAGAGATGTATGAAAGCAATATATGCAAGGAGAGAAGGAGTTAGGCTACCGTATTGCTACCAACAGTTAGATCTAGAATACTTAATTAGGTAGAAGGTGTGAAGAAAATTTGAGGTGGTATGTTGTAGAGACAATTCCTACTAGTGAGAACGACCCTCGTACTATCTTTTTTTTTTAATTCACGCTTATTAAAATTCAAGCACACTCAATAATATTGTAATATTGTGAGGCTCCACTGTTGAACATCCCCCTCTGTAGCATTCCCGACTCTATTTCTCTCATTGTATGCGTCTCATTCACTACACCGCCGCACAACTTGCAAGTGCGCGCACACACACAAGAAACACCCATTGGTTTCCAGTCTCCGTAACCCTTAATTGCCATTGTAGATCAATTAGGAGCTCGCAAAACTTATCCAGGAGAGTCGTCATCTAGTGACATTCACTGAGGCAGAAAATATCAACTTCATGCGGATTCTAGATTTTCGTGGTCCTAAGGGGGTGTGGACTCTTCAACACGAAGGGAAACCACTGCCAAAATCAGACTTGCCCTTTCATCAAGCAAGACCAGGCATCACACATGGCTTTGGTTGAAGTACAAAGCCAGGGGACTCTATTGTTTGGCTATTGAAATTGCCCACCACTGCATGCACTACCACCGCAAGTACAAACGATAGCCCACCATTGAAATCCTTCTCTCTCTCAACCAACCCTCAATTTTTTTTTCTCTCTCTCTCTTCAGCCATTGTCCCACTCTCCCTCACTCAATCAAATTCACCAACCATCTCATTCTCTCTCTTGGATCCCTTTGCTGTTGTATGCAGATGATATTGTATTGATAGCAGAATCACCAGATGGAATGCAGAGGCAGCTAGATGCATTACATAAATTCACGGAGGACAGTGGACTGTCAGTAAACTTGGGGAAAACCAAAGTTATGGTGTTTAACACCACACCGCAGTGGGTTAGGAGATCGGCACCTACATTTGCATATGGCGAGGATACAGTAGAGTACACAGATGCATACACATACCTTGGGTGGTATTTGCAGGACCGAAGTTTACTCTTAAGAAAGTAGTGGATGCTAGATTATCCAGAGCCTCTACAGCCCTGGGAGGGTTGAAGAGGATGTGTTCACAAGTGCAGTTTCAGGAACCACGAACAAAACTTTGGCTCTTTGATACTGTGGTGACTTCGGCTATGCTTTATGGGGTCCATATTTGGAGACCATCTGTGGATCAAGATAATTGGAAGTCAATGGAGAGACTTTTGGTATCTATGATTTCCTAAATGATTAGAGCCAAGGCCTTCGTACCACACGCGATTACCCGAGCGGAACTAGCGGCCTCGATAGAAATTGAAGCTCTTACCAGATTAGTGTCCTTTATACATGGTTTGTGGGATACAAATAATGGCTGATATACTAGACTGGCCCTCGAATCCTCTCGACAATTGGCAATGAAAGGGGATACATCATGCTGGTATGCGCAACTGTCCTCGTGGTTTCAGAAACACGGGTTCAGTATGGAAAGATTACCCCCCTTCCAATACTCTCTTGAGGCTCCATCACTGGCAATTACACGAACGGAGATTAATAAAATCATCCGACAGGATCTTATACAGTTGGATACGAAGAGGACATGGGTAGACCCTACACAAGAATTGGGCACGAAGATGGCCGACTACAAAGAAAACTTCCTACAACTATCTGAAGATGGATTTGTGATTCGCCCGAGTTACATGGATACCCACCTGTCTCATGGTTTGAGATGTGCTATTGGTTAGATTCGTACATCCTCACACCAGTGGAAATTGAATTTGGCAGATTTAGGGGAATCCCACCTGAGAGCAGAATTTGCAAGTTATGTTGAATGGAGCCAGAGAAAGAATTACACTATATATGCCACTGTACAGTATACTATGAGATACGTGGGCATTTTCATTGCCTCTTTAAAGAAGGCTTTGGACCTCTAGATAGAATCATGCAATACCAAGATCAAAGATGCTTAGGCTTGTACCTACTGGAACTACATCGGCACAGGGATAATCTAATGAGAAGACAAAGAGCACTATGGCCTCAGAGGCAGATCACAGACTTCTTCGGATCGAGAGAAGCAGGAGTGGAAGGGGAAGCAAGAGGCTAGCAGCCAACACAAAGGAGTACCCACCTTCATACCAAACCACCCTAATTGACAGAGCGATTGACCTTAGGAAATCGAGACGACCATGACCAAGATGCAGAAGCACACTTCACCGGAGGAGACTACAAAGGAATAGAAGCATTCTAGCCAGACACCCAGAATGCTCCTAAGAAGTTTATTTAATACTTTGTATTTAGTTTTTTTCACATTTACTTGCACACTTTTCACACTTAGTACTTTAGTACTAAGGTACCCAGACATTGTAACAGATTCACCACTTTTGTATCAGTTTGGTCTCATAGGTCATTCTGGCCTTTTGAAGACGTTAATATAACATTTCATTTCATTTCTCTCTCTCTCTCTCTCTCTCTCTCTCTCTCTCTCTCTCTCTCTCTCTCTCTCTCTCTCTCTCTCTCTCTCTCTCTCTCTTTCCACTAGCCGCCATGCAGCATTTGCAAGTGTGGTCACTTAACGAGCCCGCCGTAGTCACCCCGCCCCTTTCTCCTTTTCTCACCTAACAACTACACACACACCCTTTTGGTTGCATGGTGTGCCTGCCAACCACACACACTTGCGTGTGGCATGCAGGTTGTTGCGCTCTTACACACCTCAGCAGACGTGAAGTCGCCCACGCCATTTTTTTCTTCTTCACCTTTACAACTACCAACGTCCCACCACGTATTTTCCAAAAAAATTGGCCTCCAGAATTTATGCATGTCATTAGAGGCCTCTCAGAGGAGATCCGTGCAGTTATTGAGCATGATCAAGTAACACTTGGGTGCGCCCTAAGATGGGAAGTGGACACCAAAATAACAAGAGCATGCACATGGTTGATGCTCACAACAATTTGATGTTGCAGAATGCGAGCCCACTCATCATAATGTTTATAATGTTACCGTCTGAAAAACGGATAGACAACCCCAGCAACAACCAAGCCAGTCATCGCAAGAAGCCAAACCAAGGACATTTTAGTGGAAGGAAGAGACCCTGTGTCTCAAATTCTAACTTCTCCACCATTTTGCATCGAGCTTTTCCCATGCGATCAAGTGAGAATTTGCAAATCTGGACGTGTCGAGCAGAGGGGTGTTCTCTTCCAAAGCAGCTGAGTTCAATATGTGCTTCATGCCCC
Organism: Adiantum capillus-veneris; assembly: GCF_014529385.1. Classification (NCBI taxonomy): domain Eukaryota; kingdom Viridiplantae; phylum Streptophyta; class Polypodiopsida; order Polypodiales; family Pteridaceae; genus Adiantum; species Adiantum capillus-veneris. The sequence goes on along the minus strand of NC_140936.1, from coordinate 151,358,973 downwards.
CATGGAGAGGGTGCCTGGAAATCTCTTTGCACATAGTGCTCCACTCTAACTCTAGGGACCTGGGTTCATCCTCTTCTAAGGTCTTGAGAATTTAAGACTCAAGTAAAATTCAAATATGGAGCATGTCTTCGAGAAAAGCAAAAACATGAGCTTCCCCTGTTCCAATGTCCAAAGTAAAATTCCTCTGCAGGTTAACAAGAGCCCATGGCTATGGAGTCCAGTCAAAAAGAAATGAGCCTTTTGCGTCATTCAAGTATGCATAAAAGGTCCTTGGGGACCTACACCTGCCCTTTCACTAGAGTTTGAAGGCCGCCAAATATCCTTGAGTAATGGCGTTTTTTGGTAGGAAGAAATCAAGCCAAATAGAGCACCTGGGCGCCCTCACTCACCAATGTGGGATGATCTCACTGCCCGTCCACGTTATTCAGTGCCGCATATGTGCATGCATGTTCGTGCATGGTCACATGACGAAGCTCTGCAGTGTGTTGCAATACTTTCACAGACCGTGCCCGATGCCAACCCTGCTCATATGTTGAGTTCATTTTAACCCTTATTTCATTTTATTTTGTACCCAAATATTGTATTAGCTCCATAAGGATTGTAGCGGTTTGGTCCCATAGGGGTTGGAAGACGAGTAATATAACATTTCATTTCATTTTGCTCTCTCTCTTCCCCCTCCCCGTATGGCTACTTACAAAAGCGAACATCGGCGAAGCTCTTCAATGACCCATGGAATACTTTCTCGCATGACGCCCTTTGCCGCGTATCCTCCGGCATACTATGATCATGATGATGATTTTAATCACGCCTTTAGGCTTTTAGTTTTAGTCTTTCAGTGTACTTCCTTTTATTTTTGTATCCAGGCATTAGTTTACAACCACAAGGATTTGGTCTCATAGGTAATTTTGGCCTTTTGACGACGGTTAATATAACATTTCATTCCATTTCTATCTCTCTTCCCCCCCCTCTCCCCCTTACCTTTTGGACCATGATTGATATCAATATCGAAACCAAGTTGTGGATCCTACCTTCGTATTCGATTGTTCCCAACCTCGCAAGTCGATGACCTCTTGCCATCCCCACACACTCACTCGTCAATTTCGATGACACACACACACACACACACACACACACATATTGTGAGTGTTCTATATGGTCTTTCATAGCTTGGAGTTGATGTTCGAATCATTGTCAAAATCGTGCAACAATACAACACATTTTTGCTAAGGCTTAAGTTATTAGGTTCTATCAGAGGAGACTCAAAATAATTTTCTTCATGTTTAACATTTTTGTAAAGCAATGGATATAGAGTTGATAGTCAAAATTCTTTTATTGTTTTTGGTATCAAGTGTGAGGTGCTCACGTACTATGGCACTCGGATTTAGGACCACATATGGTGTCAAGTCTTCTCTCTTTTTCTCTCTCTCTCTCTCTATCGTTTCTTATGACATCTATATCATTCATTTCACAGAGCCATACTGACACAATCTACACCACTCATCACTCTTCGTAATTTAGGGCTTACTGTGTCTAGTGCAAGAAGGACGCACTTTTGGTCGACGATCGAAACTTCCCTCACAAATTGACAAGTCAGTTGGTCAAGGAAACATGTATACGAACCAATTTTTTCTTTAGTTATTCTTTGGATATTACCCACACAATATCTAAGGGAATATGTCACCTCTACATAATCAGATATTTAAAAGCTTAAATTAACTATAACCTCTATGACATGCTAGGTATATGTCATTGGGATGTAATTTATTTTGCACATGGTCAAATTGATTGCTCTATTTTATCTTTAATGATCTCAAGATTGTGTTTATGAGTCCAAGCTAATTCTACTCTGGAACCTAATTCACTTGAGTGATAACCTTGCTTACACACACACACACACTCACACATTGACGCTATGTTTCTCTTCTCATCCACCATAGCTAACACGATCCCATTCCCAACAATTGGTATTAGAGATTTAGGTTATGCTAGCTAGATTTGTCATTATGCATTAGTGTGTTTAATTATTAGCATCTCCATTAGATTGATTAGCATTTCATAATTATTGTTACGGCCCATTGACATTTTCATAACTAGTTGCATCTCTCACTAATTAAGCACTAATCTAACTGTGTGGGCATGTCCTTGGCACACCCAAGAGGCCACTAGCCTCCATGGCTAGGTAGACTTGATTAGGGAGAGGATTAGCATCCTTTGTGACAATTTATGCATCATTTGCCTCTTCAATTAAATTCATTGAACTCATTTTCTTTTTGCATTGCTCACCTCATCCCAAAGTGCTCATTTCAAGCTTTCCATAGAGCCTTCAAGCTGTGCAATCCGAACCCGAGAACTCCATTAAACCTACCCTCAAAGCTATCGATATTTAGGTGTGTGTGTGTGTATATGGAGCCTACCAGCTCGAGTTTAAGAGTCTATTTTTAGAGCTCCCTCACAAGCAAAGCTCGTGGGCTTTGTTGGCTAGTGCACCACAAATGGGGTGTTGACTCGTGGGGTCCGAGGCTCAAATTGACTTAGCTATTTCGGGCAAGCTAGGCGGACCCAAAATTTCCAATAAAATTGGCTTTTCGGACCGGGTCGGTTTCGCTGGGGATCGTTCCTACCAAGCGGCGCTCCCCGTGCTCGCAGACGCAATTTTTTGTAGCCTATGCTTTAAGGCAAGGTTGGGTCCGCTAAGGGACTGTTCCTCCTTTTGCCCGCACTGCCCAACCCCTGCAGAGCACTAGTCCCGCGGCCAACCTTTTGGCTCACACGCTTGTCCAACGGGAGTGTCCCACCGGCACTTCAAAAGAGTCCCTCAAAGCTAGCTTCAAAGAGTGAACACACCAAAGCATTCAAAAGGCTTCATTGATCTTCCAAGCAATTTGCGGGAGGGTGAAGCTTCATTAAGGCCACTCAAAACCTTCATCGAGGACTCCAAGGGCTACCAAAGGGGCAGTTCTCACCGACCGTGGCATTGTAACAATTCAAAGAAGTTTATTACCAAGCTACAAGGAGGGTTTCTTTCAAGCATCAAAAGCAAAAGCAAAGGGCCATTTCCCCTATCTGTGAAGAGGGGCTTCACTGACGGTGAAGAGGAGCTTCACAAAAGGGAGTAAAGCTTTACTAAAGATATTTTCCCTCTCATTCTCTTTATCCCTTAACTTGCAATGAAATGAACCCAGCTGAGCACAACCACTTCGAATAAATTTTAAATTCTTGTGCACCATGTAAAGAGGTAGACACTGGCTAGGAGAGTCTCATGAGCTAAGACCCCTCTATTAGCACAAATGGGGGACAAGGGAATAGAAACATTCAACGGGGAAGGGTTCCACACTTGGCAAACGAAATGTGGTAACCTTCTCGATGCTACTCAAATGGAGGCAATAGCAGTGGACAAAGCAGCAGTAGTAGAAGCAACAACAGAAGCTATGAAGGCAAGAGACCTAACAAAGGATCAGCTCACATAGTAGAAGATGAAGAAGACAAAGGAGAGACCAACCTTGTCTTTTATGAAGACATACTTTGAAGGTGCAGCCTCTCTACTTGTAGGGGAGGACTTTTATTTTCCTATGTGGATATTATCATCCTGTGTGGATTTTGTCAGCTTGTGTGGATTTTACCATCCTGTGTGGATACCAGCTTATCATCCTGTGTGGATCATGCATCTTTAGTATTTTGTCATAGTCCAAACCTCAAGGGGAGGATTGTAAAGTGTGAGCTTTGTCCTAAAGTGTGAGTCAAGGAGAGAAGAGTGGAATTATCCCACATGCTGTGGAGAAAGGCTGTAGAGCTACTTAAAGCTCATTTCATGAATGAATAAACACAACTCTATTTTGCACTACATGCTTGTCTATGGTGAGCTTGTGCTAAGCTAAGTCAATACTCGAGATTGTGTTTATGAGTCCCAGCTAATTCTATCTTGGAGCCTAATTCACTTGAGTGATAACCTTGCTTACACACACACTCACACATTGACACTATGTTTCTCTTTCATCCACCATAGCTAGCACAATCCCATTCCCAACATGGTCATTGTTGAGATTTATCATAGTCCAGTCTATTGAGGTTTTATTGACAATGGGGGGGGTTCTTGATTGTTGAGATCCCTTCTAGTGATACAGGTTTGATGAAGCACCTCTTTTTCAAGGCCTCGCCATAGGTTATGTATAGAGAGGACTAGATGCTTTTGATGTCATGTTGGCAGTCTATTTGGGCAAGGTCAGTGATTAGTTTATGCACATAACTAGTCAGTCACACTCTTTATGTGCTAGTCTTTGATCTTCATATCATTTTCTTTCATTCTCAATTGAACTTTTTCCAATTACAAGGGAAACTCTGTCAAAATTTGCCCAAAATTCTTGCATAAATTTGGTCTTCTTGACATGATGTTTACCTCTTGCAGTTATGGCCTCTTCTTATGAGAAAAGACATCTATAACATAGGGAAGTTCAATTGCACACACTTTTCCATATGGAAAGAGCCGTCTTCATCTAGAAAGGTCAGATGGAGCCACTTTTTGAGGGCCAAGAGGGTGATGGCTACATGGATGCATAGTGGAAAGTGCTTGATGCCAAGCTTGATGTGGATGCATAGTGGATCTAGCTTGATGTCAAGCTAGATCCACTATTTGTCTACACCATGAAGAGTCAACATATTTCACGATTGTTAGTGAACCACCTTTTAAAGCCTTAAGGGATAAATTGTGCAGCACCAGAATGTAAGTAATAAAGTTTACTTGATGTTGAAACTATTTGAGCTTCGCATGAAAGAAGGCGTTACAATCAAGTATATGCCATTTTAGAGCATATTCATATATTTTCAACGTAGTCTTCAATCAATTGACATCACAGGGAGTTGATTTCAACAAAGAGGTGCAATGTATCTTCTTTTTTTGCTCTCTACCTTCCTCGTGGGACAGTTTTTGCACAACCATAAGTAACTTTGCGCCAAAGGGCAAGTTGGTCTACAATGATGTAGTCGGTAGTATGCTCATTGAAGAGATTCACAGGTGATCCATCAAACCTACCAAAGGTGGAGATGCATATGTTGCTAGCTCACAAAAGAAATGAGATTTCACTTACGAATGTGCCAAGTCTAAGAATCAAAAGAATATCGGCAGCAAGTTTTGTGGTTCCATGCGCAATGTAGAAGGCTATTATTGCCGTAAGAAAGGGCATGTGAAGAAGGATTGTAAATCATGGAAGAGAGACACAAAGGAAAAATCTTAGCTTCAGGAGATCAATGTAGTTGAGTCTCCCAAGACCAATGTTTTAAATATTTTGATGTTCACAACAAATTTTAGCACGGATTCTCTTGCCACACAAGATGCCTCTTTTCCATATAATTGGGTCATTAATTTTGGTGCAAGCTTCCACATTACATCGCATAGACATGCTTGTTTACTTATGTAAAGACTCAAGGTGTAGTGAATCTTGGAGACTCTTATACACTTGATATAGTTGGGTGTTGGAGAAATCAAGTTGGTGTGGAATAATGGCATAGAGTTTATACTATGCAATGCCAGACATGTACCTAAGCTAGCAAAGAGCTCGATATCAACTGGACAACTAAACGATTTGGGGTACACTACAATATTTGGAACATATCTTGGATGATTAAGAAGGATAATCTTGCGGTTCTCAAAAGTCATAAGCATGATACTCTTTATTCCATGCATGTGTCTTATGTTGGGGTCAGCCTAACTTGGGCGGACTTGGGCGGACATTGTGAACTGGACACCGTGTATGCACTCTTGTACATGCCTTTATAAAGACTCATCAAACTTTAATTGGAACTCTCTTACATTTTGTACAGATTAGAGTGTTATCTTCTTTTTCTCCTCTCATCTCTTGTCTGCGCTCTCATTCTCCATAGCTATGTCTCTTAGGGACGCAGTCCGCTTCCCTTACAACTGGTATTAGAGCTGTTGAGCGCTACGCTCAACACTCATTCTCCATAGCTATGTCTCTTAGGGACGCAATACGCCTCCCTTACATCTTATGTAAAAAATGATTTTATCTCTACTAGCTGATGAGCTGCCATTTACTTAGTTGTGGTACAGTTGGCTAGGCCATATGACCAAGAAGGGAATGAAGACTCTAGAATGTTTTGATTACTTATCTCTGTTGAATTTCATTGATTTATCAACTCCATAGGCCATTTCAGAGCATATTCATATGTTTTTCTCTCTCTAGCTTAGTGAGAGAATTTCGTGTTTGGATAATTTATAAGTCACTTAAACATGCTTGTATTGATTTTTAATTATTCTAAACTCTTTAGTTTCACTAGATTTGGCCTAGCCATTCTCACTACCTTATTGCTTCGATTTGGGATTTACAAAATAGTTTCTCCCCCTAGCCTAGAGAGAGAAAATATAATTTTACGCCTAATCTTGTTTTCTAACTTTCTTGATCCTCTTTAATGAAACAAAAAAATTAATAAATAAAGTATGTAAGGGTTACTACACACACACACACACACACACACTTTTCTGATTTACCTTTGTTTTAGTCTCAATGGTAGGATCCAACTCTATTATGCATAATGAAGTTAATGGCACTTATCCTTTACAGTTCACCCAAGCATATTAACCATATGTGGAAACTTGTGTTGCTTTGATGCTTACTTGTGCAGGGTACTTTTTGTGGTACATGATACTTGTAAATGGGAAAATCTCGCTTTTTTTTGCCGATGGAGCTGATGGGTAGGGTTGCTTCACTTGGCTTCGATTGCTACACTCAACTTACTTGGTGACTAGTTTGCCACTTGAGTATTTATCCCAATTTTTTTACCTTATACCTTTTGAATGAATAAATATGGCAATGAGAGAGTGTACTGTCAATCTAGCCTTGATCTACTATAGCCTACTAAACAAAGGCCTTTTTCTATAAATTAGTGCTATTCCAAAAATAGTGGTTAATCGGGCTCTCAAATATGATATCGGCCAGTACAAGAATCTTTTTAATTGGACCCTATTTTCTCATTCTTGGTGGGAATACACCTCACCACTTAACTTAACTAATCGTGAGCTTCTTCATGTAATGATTATATTTATTTTTTTATTTTTTGGCTGCATCGAGACCTGTCCTAAAACTTTTTCCTAGCATTTCTTGCTTTGGCTAGCCCTTACTCTGTCGGCCCCCTCGACTCCCTCATTCCTTGCCCTCTGCACCCCCCGCTTCGTATGTTGGTCCCTCCATACCCATTCATCTCTCCCTTCTCTCTCCCGCTCTCTCTTGCTCCCCTATACCAACATAAGGCCTAGCCTATTGTGAACATCAGTATCGACATGGGTCCTCGCCTATTGACCATACCTGTGAAGATTTCATACCAAGATCTGGTGGTAATTTTGTAGTTGTGCATGGCGCTCGTTGACTGTGGTGAATGCATCAAACTTCTTGAGTAATGTTGAATGGACTCCACTTGCAGAAAAATTGCTTATTTAACCTGGTGAGGGAGTCTCTTCTCCCTCACTTAGCCTTGCATTGCATGTGTGCATATTTGAATGTGTTTGAGGCTGTGGTATTTTCACCTGTCGATATGTATTATGCATCATGGACATCATGCATGTGTCTTCTCAAGTACTATGTTGCTATCACTTTGAAATTGCTATATCTACTGTCGCATGGTATTTAATGAAAATAATCTGATTCAATAACTCGTTACGGTGATGAAATAAGTTGATGTACAAATCGATTATAAGCCATATTTTTTAGATCAATGGTGACACTCAATTGCTAGCAAGATTAATTTTTTTGGTGTAAGAGACCTTTAACCCGTCTGAAATTTGCATATCTAATACTTGGATGGGTGCACCAGATGCTATTCTGAATGGGATACGCTAAACATTAAATGTAACTGAAGTTATTTTGCTGCTCTAAAGTAATGTAGCTGAAGGAGTGAAATCACACTTTCAAATCCGAAAAAATCAAAGGCGTAGTGAGTGTTTTCCCTGGCTTGAACTTAGGTAAGGATATGGATGTTATATTTGCTGAGAACTTTCAATACCTACTAGGACTGATTGCTATGGAACTTATTGCATAGATTTTCACTCACTAATTTTGGTCTTTTACATTATTACTGGCTTAAAACTTGATTCCTACATGGCTCATAACCTTAGCTCTGATGCTTGTAATGAGGTATGAAGATCCTATCCATATTAAAATGTGACTAGTTTTGGGTTATTTTGGTTATGCTCCAGGTTTATACTCGGCTTGGATATTTGTAATTTTGACCCACTAACATGAATCATCCTCTCAAGACGCTTTTGATTTGTCTCGTGAATACAAAATTAGCTTTTATGATTGGGTTGAATTATGAAGGATGGCTTTCACTTATCTGATGGTTTGTTGCAGATCAACATTAGCTTTGAGGAATCTTTGATAATACTATTTTAATACCATTTGGTATTGATTTACTATTGATTAATTTCTCATGAATGGCACTAGCATATTTCTATTTCTGCCGATCCTTGAGGACACGGTTCTCGTGCCATTTTTACTATTTTTGAGATTTTACATCCTTGAGTTACATTTTATAGATTTTTTTGCGATATACTATTGGAGTATGGCCTTTAAATGTTTGATATGTTTTACCTTAAGGATGTTTAGGTTATGGATTTTTGGGTACACTTACTCCCATGGGGATATAACTCGAGATGGTTGGCCTTCTTGCCGATAAACCTTTTTGAATGATGTCTTCATTTTTGGGGTGTGAGCCTACTTTAGAGATCGATATTTCGAACCCTAGCTAGTGCTAGATTTGTAACAAGTTAAGATAAATCTTTATCCTAATTTACATTGGTATCTTATAAACAATGTCAGATCGAATAGCTCCTGGAATTTTTAAAGTGTTGGTTGTGTGGCACTTTTAGTTGACTTTGAACTGGCCCTTGAGTTAGACTAATCATCAGGCTTTTACTTAGAGCCAACATTTGTTTAGGTTACTTAATGCTTTGCTTGTCCCAAGATGGTAGTTATTTGGGTAATAGTTGATTTCTCTAAACAATTTGGGATCGAATAGCTCCTGGAAGTTTTAAAGTGTTGGCTGTGTGGCACTTTTAGGTTGACTTTGAAATGGCCCTTGAGTTAGACTAATCATTTGGCTTTTACTCAGAGCCAACATTTGTGTAGGTTCTTAATGCTTTGCTTGTCCCAAGATGGTCGTTATTTGGGTAATAGTTGATTTCTCTAAACAATTTGGGTAACGATGTCCTTTGGATTTATACTTGCCCTTTGAACAAGACCCATTTCTAATTATTTCGAAGATCTAGCATTTATAGAATTTTCTTAATTCTAGGTATACTGGCTTAAGAAGCTTGTTGACTTGAAGATGAAAGAAGGGACACCTATGTCCAATCATTTGAATGAATTCAACACCATCTACAGTCAGTTGTCAGCTCAAGGTGTCAAGTTTTATGAACCTGTTAGAGCTATGTTCCTGTTGATCACATTGCCGGAAAGTTGGGACACTTTTCGCACAGCTTTGAGTAATTATGCACCTTCAGATGGTTTGACCATAGCAGGTGTAGAAGGCAGTCTGCTTACTGAAGAAACCAACAGAAAGACAATGGACAAAGGCAAAGGAACAGCCTTAGTTGTCAGGGGAAGGACCAAAGAAAAGTACAAAGGCGGAAAGAGGAATCAGTCTCGTAGCAAGTCTCGTAGTGCTAAAGGCAAGAGTGACATAGAATGCTACCATTGTGGCAACATGAAAAGAGACTGCAGAGAATGGAAAGTAGAAAAAGGCAAAGAGAAAGCTGAAGACCATGGTGAGAAGAACAAGTCCTCAGTGAAGATTCAAGAAATAAATGTGACAAACACTGTTGCAGAGGATGACAGTCTAGTGTCAGGAGACATCTACTTCTTGAAGAATACAATGGACTCAGCTCTTCTTACAGCATCTGATGGACATGCACTGAGTGACTGAATTATAGACTCAGGGGCATCACTTGTGTCTCCAAACAAGGAGTGGTTTACCTCTTATGTGACCACTAAAGATCATGTTCGGCTAGGCAATGGGCAGACATGTGAGATCTTAGGTGTTGGAGATGTTCAATTGAAGTTTCAGAATGGCTCTTCTTTCACGCTGAAGAATGTGAGACATGTTCCCGCAATTACAAAGAGCTTGATCAGCACAGGTTTACTTGATGATGCTAGCTACGTCACCACTTTTGGACAGAACATGTGGAAGATATCCAAGGGTTCTATGATAGTAGCACATGGAGTAAAGTCTAGAGGACTTTACATGATTTATGTATCAAATGTCTCTAAAAATGTACTCAATGTAACCGAGCAGCCAAACATTTCTTTGTGGCATAGCCGGTTAGGACATATGTCCAAGAAGGGAATGGAAATCTTGTCTCGTTCTGGTTATTTGCCTGGCTTTTCATTTAATGATTTTGAATTTTGTGAACATTGTCTGTATGGTAAGCAAACACAGCAGCCACATAAGCATAGAAGCAGTAGAAGAGATACACAGTTGGCACTTGTTCATAGTGATTTGTGTGGACCTATGCCTAGCCTATCTCTAGGGGGAGCTTCTTACTTTATGACATTTATAGATGATTACTCGAGGAAAGTATGGGTTTACTTTCTCAAGCACAAGGATGAAGCGTTTAGTGTTTTCAAAACGTTTGTGACACTTGTGGAGAATCAGAGTGGCAAGAAGCTTAAATGCTTACACACTGACAATGGTGGAGAGTATATTTCAAAGGCCTTTCAGGACTTTTGTGAGTCAAAAGGTATAAAACGTGAACTTACTGCTCCTTAAAATCCTCCTCAAAATGGTATTGCTGAGAGGATGAATAGGACCATACAAGAGAAGGTCAGAAGTATGTTGTTTAATGCACAGCTGCCAAATGGGTTTTGGGCTGAAGCTGTATCAACAGCTGTTCATCTTATAAATAGATCTCCTAGCAAGGTTTTGCATAAGGATTCAATGGCAGAGATGGTATGGTCAGGCAAGGTGCCCTCATACAAGCATCTCAGAGTCTTTGGCTGTGAGGCATATACTCACGTTCCAAAGGAGTTTAGGAACAAACTTGAGCCAAAGAGTAGAAAGTGCATCTTTCTAGGCTATGGTAATTCTGGTGAGATGGGGTACAGACTTTGGGATCCCGAATCCAGAAAGATTATTCGCAGCAATGATGTTCACTTTAATGAAGCCAAATATCATTCTAAACCAGAAAGGGTTGAGGAGATTAGAAGAGTTGTCTTCCAAGAAGATGGACCTGCACGTGCAAGACAAAATGTTAGGGCTCAAGAGGAGCAAGGACAGGATAGAGTGGAACCACAGGTTGTGGTTGAGCCTGAGCCACCTATTTTGCGTAGATCTGGACGTATCACGCGACCTCCTAATAGGTTTGTTCCATCTATGAACTATGTCATGTTGACTGATTGCAATGAGCCTTCATGTTACAAGGAAGCAGTGCAAATGAAGGACTCTGGGAATTGGCAATTGGCCAGCAGTCAGAGATGACAGCTCTGCATAAAAACCAGACATGGAAGCTAGTTAAATTACCACAGGGCAAAAAGGCTCTACCTTGTAAATGGGTTTATAGGTATAAGATCACCGCTCATGATAGTCAGCCAAAGTACAAAGCAAGGCTTGTTGCCAAGGGATTTAAGCAAGAACAAGGCATTGACTTTGATGAAGTCTTCTCTCCGGTGGTCAAGATGACTACATTGAGATGCTTTCTTGCATTGGTTGCCTTATTAGATTTGGTGTTGCACCAAATGGATGTCAAGACAGCGTTCTTGCATGGTGATTTAGATGTGGAAATTTACATGCAGCAGCCAGAAGGGTTTGTTGAGAAAGGCAAGGAAGATTGGGTATGCCAGTTGTTAAAAAGTCTTTATGGCTTAAAACAATCACCGAGGGCATGGTACCATAAGTTCCACAAGTTTATACTTTCTTAAGGCTACAAACGTAGTGAGTTCGATCATTGTCTATATACAAAGAAGGCTAAGGATGGCAGTTGGCTTATCCTTATTTTGTATGTGGATGACATGTTGATTGCTAGCAAGCACTTGGAAGAAATTTCAGCTTTGAAGTCAAAGATGGCAAAATCGTTTGACATGAGAGACATGGGTGAGGCAAGTCATATACTTGGTATGCACATTGAGAGAGACAGAGCAAAGAAGTTGATTTGGTTATCTCAAACAGAGTATATTGACAAGGTTTTGCAACGTTTCAATATGGAGAAGGGAAAGGCATTGAGTGTTCCATTGCCACCATATGTGAAACTTAGCAAACAAGATTGTCCTGTGTCTGAGGAAGAACAGACTGAAATGGATAAGATTTCATATGCGTCTGCAGTGGGTAGTTTGATGTATGCAATGATTGCTACTCGCCCAGACATTGCATTTGCAGTGGGAGTAGTAAGTCGATACATGTCAAACCTAGGCAAGAAACATTGGGAGGCAGTGAAAGGAATATTGGGATACCTGAAAGCTACAAAGAGTATGCGTATATGCTATGGGAGTCAGGAGCTAAGTGTAAAGGGTTTTACACGAAAATGCTCGAGGATAAGCAAATTCAGCTTGTCAAAGTTCACACCACAGAAAATCCCGCTGATCTACTTACAAAAGGACTTCCCTCAGAGAGCTTTGCGCATTTTCGCAAGCAATTAGGTGTAGGGTAGTACATCACTTCTCTACATCTCTTGTATATTAGCTTGTATAGTAGCTTCTCTCACACTTAAAGTACCACATTGGACTTTAAGTGGGAGGTTGTTGGGGTATAAAGCCCAATGTGGTCGCCCAGGTAAGTGGGCGGGCCGCCAGGTATGTACACATATTCTTTTGTAAAAACCTAATAAGAACTCACTATGCTTTGTACATTACAACAGAGCGAGTTCACCATATCGTCGTGCTCTTCTTCTCGCACTCTCTCTCGCGTCACACTTCCGCTCGTACTCCTTCAAAAACATAATGTTTTTTTATAGGAAAAGACTACATTTAAACAGAGAGATTAATGAAGTACATAAATCATAAAAGCTTTGTTTGATAGTGGCTCACTAAGCTTTAAAACTCCTATTGGAGTACAGTGTTTGTAGAAAAAATGTCTAATACGAACTCAAAAAGCCTTAAAATTCCTATTGGAGTACATCATTTATAGAAATCATTGTCTATTTTTTACACGTTTCGAAAGAAACTAAGCAATACTCTCACTAAGGTTGTTATTAGAGATAACCAATAGCTGGACATTTAGCTTTATTTACATGCACGTCTTATTGATGAGGTAGTGGGTCCATACTAAATGGGCCTTTTAACTCATTAGGTATGGTGTCTAAGAAAGGACAGGTAGACGCGCATATGTACACACATTGGTGTACTAATTAGGATTGTGATTACGCTAAATAATTTCAAAGTTTTGACATGAATAATAACTAATAGACTCTTTGACACTTGTAAAACGTATCCAAAGCTAGTAAAATCTGTTGTGTTATTTATAGGAATGCAAGTGAGAGTCTTGTCGTTGTTTAAAGCTGTAGCCCAACCTTGAAGATGAGAATTTAATTAATTTATTAACTTATCTATTGTTTAGATGTATATGGATAATTGGAATGAGAATTCATTATGATTAAAAAATTACAAAAATGCTTCAAATATAGAAATTTTGTTTATGCATATGTTTTCTTATTGTCTAAAGCTAACTGTTTTTGGAACACGGTGTTCTTTTGTGTTTAACTAATCTATTTGAAAAAATAACACACACACACACACACACGTGCGGACATATATGCATATATTTTCTTATTGTCTGGAGCTAGTTGTTTTTGGAACATGGTGTTCTTTTGTGTTTAACTAATCTATTTAGAAAAATAACACACACACACACACACACACGGACATATGTGCACCTTGACACTATTTGACCCCTCATATGTGCAAGGGATCTACGATCCTAGATCATCAAATATTGTGAACTTTGTGTGAGGTCCCCACCCTGCCGTATCAGACGGCGGATCTGATGGTGAACCTGGTGGCCACTAGATCTTTAGCGGAAGCAAACAAAGTGGTTCAGGGTTCAACTAGCGGACAATCTCTCATCACAAAGTGAGTTGAGTTCGAGCCTACTAGCAAAGAGATCTAGCTCTACCTCGCAGGGGAAGTGTACTTATCCTATCTAGCGATCCTAAGACCCACCTTCCAAGAGGAGAGAAATCCCGAGTGCCTTTTTTCCCATGTTTCAGAGGCACGTACACTTGAAACTTCGCCGCTCTAGGGGCAATGAGTATTACTAGTATCGATTTAAACACTCTGGGGACAGAGAGTTCCCGACCAATCGGGACCACCCTTCTCATAAGCATTGGCAACCTGAGCCAAGCCCCCACTTTCCACCCCCACACTCACACTTCCTTGTGTGTCCTAATTACTACCACAATGATTGTTTAATATAAACATTCCTTGATTAAATTCCGAATCATAATGTTCATTAAGACAGCCCTTCAATCAGTATTGCAAAGCGGCACCAAGACAGTATTCTAGTAAAAATTCTACTCAAACTTATTCATTAAAATTCCAATGTTTTGGAGGTATAACATCCCCCCTCCAGCGAGAGTTTACTCCTCTCGTTTGTCGCCTAGCTGCCCATACAACTAGGTATGTCCACCGCATAGAAAGCACGACATGGACATTCCCACCGCTTAACCAGCAGACGTGGGTTCCCACCGCTTAACCAGCAGACGTGGATTCAAGAGCCCTGAACCAGGAACTCTGCCCCCTGTGATCAGGAGGGGGATCATGACTAATTCAACATTGGAAATAGAATGAACATGCTGAGCTAAATTTTCCCTAGCAGACATTCTTTCCTATTTCAAACAGTATATCCATCAACCATTCTTTCCTACTTAGACTTTAATATACAATTGAATTCAAATGCTTCTGTCGGATTTCTCCAACATGTTTAGGGATATGTTCTTTCCTAACTTATCGTATGCGATGTTAAATTAAACAACTTGAATGAAAATGTGACCTACCTCCTCCATTTTCTCGTCATTGGCTCGTGAGATGGCTGGTACTTGGTCGTCCATGGGAGCTTTCCCTTTCCCATTGCTTGTTCTTGCCTCGCGGTCGTGCACACCACCGAAGCGAGTTCTCTTAACCTGTGCCATTTTATACTCACTACTTTAAATGATAAACTTGAAGAAAAAGAGCGTGATTAGGGGCTGAAAATCCTCTCGATTTTCTGATCCAAATGGGTTCTCAAGATGAGAATTCAGCAGCACTTCCCTCCTTGCTTCTCCTTCAAAACTGTGTGTGCCGGCAGCACCTCCCCAAGGTGTGTGTGTAGGTGTGTGTGTGTACTGGGTGTGTGTGTGAGCATGTGTGTCTGTGTGTGTGAGCACACTCTTGAATAGGCTCCTCAAAGCTGAAAATCGACTAGCCTTGCTATTTGAATCTGAGTGAGCTCTCACATCATGCATGGCAAGTCTAGTTTCCTGCCTACCAAGTGTCCAGTTAGCTAGTCTAACTGGCTCTCACACTCACTCTCAAGCTTGGAAACTCTCCCACAACTCCCACAAGACAAGAGGGCGCCCCCTAGTTGCTAAAGCTGGCTTAGAGTGGCCTGGAACCTGTTCCCACACAGCCTCGAGCCCTGGTGCCTCCCTGGACAACTTTAGGAAAAATTGGTTTTAGGCTGAAACGGGCCATATGAGTCGGAATTTAATGCCGTAAATTGCTATACTAATCTCTAACTAAGGCGTACTGGTTCGAGTACCTGCCATATTTAGCAGCCTCCGGGGTCCGAAAATGCATTTTTTAAAATTCGGGGTACGGGTGCAGTTTTTCGAGACGGTCAAAACTGGACGGGTCGGGTGACCAAAAACTTACTATTTTTGAAAATTTTTTACAAAAATTATTTTATTTCACATTTCGAAGCTTTAAAACATTCTAAACATCATGGCACTGACAAAATTCAAAAAACTGCTAAAGATAGTAACTTTTTCCATTATATTCATTTCATGGTACAAAGGTGCTCTTTTTGATCGGGGTCACAGACCTTACACTTTGATTCTTTTTCTTCTTCTTGGGATGGGGGAGGGAGCAAACTAAGGACAAAAGTGATCCTTATTTTCAACTCTTCACCGAACAGGTTGTCTTTGTGTTCACACATAGTTCACACTACCAAAGATACAATGCACGTCACATGGGTAATTCCCATCTAGTTTTGTTCTCCTACACTGAGTTCATACCAGGCCTATACTTGCTCTACTTTTATTATATTCATTACTTCATGCGATACCTCCTCCGATCCCATCTTTAAGTTCCAATGCTAGGATTGATATGTAATCTCTATCATCTCTAGTAAAAGGTGAATGAGGGATTTGAACTCGCAACATTTGCATGATCGCCTCAAGTGCAACTCACTAGCCAACCCAACATCCACTCGTAGTTGCCGCCTCAAGCAACCCACGAATTGAAAAACCACGTTTTTACCTGCTCTACGTCCATAGCCCTCAACAACCGCCCTCGCATCTCCCCCCCCTCCCCCCCCCTCTCTCTCCCCTCCGCGCGCTACAGTTGGGACCTCCAATCTGGCTTTTTTCCGCCCGCATCTGCCAAGATTCACCACGATTTTCTTTTTCACAAATCGTAGCACCTACTTTCGAGGTTCTTGCAAGCGTGACCCTCCACACTATCTCGCACGGGCATGCTCAAATGGGATCGACGACTGAGGTGATCTGGGCCGTCGGATGCGCATTTGGAGCAGGCTTGTAAATTCGGGTCGATCCGCACTCCATGTCTCGAACCCCCGACCTCCCCACCATAAGCCGTGTGCATTAACCACTACGCCCTCATGCGTGCGTTGAAATATAAACGATTCGAGTATGTCATATTGTAAATGTGGACCGATTAGTAAATTCAGACAAATTGATAAATTCGGGATAACCTCAAAGTCGATTGTTCTGTCTCCACCATTGATCCCATTTGACCATGCCCGTGTGATATCTATACTATATATTAAGAAGACTTAGTGTGGCCCGGCTACAATGAGAACAGTGCGCACACGAGGGATAGAGAGAGAGAGAGAGAGGCGGCACACTAGTTATATATAGTGATGAGGAAGCATAGATGCCCTTAGAATCGATTGCCGCACCAATAAAAAGTGGAGTGGGCAGCCTAAAGATGTGAGAGGAGTCAAGATAGCTGCACTGCTGCAGCAAGCACTCGTGACTCGCTCACAACAAGCCTCAAGGCAGCGAATCGCAACGCACTCTCTCTTCCATTGTACTGTTCACAGTGGGTCGACTAATGGAGCACGTGTTCAATATAGCGACTTTTGACTCGGAGGTCGAGTCGAAGGCCCCCCCCGGGGCACTTCCCTTCTCTCTCTCTCTCGCTCTCTCTCTCTCTCTCTCTCTCACACACACACACACACACACACACTCTCGCGCGCGCGCACATTCTCGGGAGGGGCGATGGAGGTGTTGATTGAGGAGCGGCAGAAGTCTGAGTTTGAGGTGCGCTCTTTGAAGGTGCTCTTCTGGGGAGGCGAGGAGAGCTTCGAGATGGTGTCTCGCATGGCTACTCTGGCCGCCTCTGATCCTGTAAGCATTCTCCTGCAAGTTACGGCTAATGTTTTCTCATTTTTCCGGAAGAAGATGGCGAAGTGCCCAATTCCCATCCAGCTGCCATAATGACCATAATTCCCTTTTAGCTTAAATCATACATTGAATGTGTGAATTTGTAATTTACTTCTTACACTCTTTGTCTGGCTGCATTGATAGTTTGATCCGCGTGCTAAACCACCACTTAACTTACTGGAATGGGCTGCTTGTTACCGATTCCCCACGTCCTGTTTTCCATTGGTTGCTCAAAAGAGTCACTGAGTTGTGGTTTGTCCAAATGGGATCCCATTCCATGTATGCCTCCTAGCTCATAAGAACACGTAGAAGCCTCGCTACTGTGGCATTATCATGACTTTGGAAAATTTCAGAGAAATTTGATTGTACAGGATAGCATGGTGTTGCTCATGTTTGAAGAAATAAGTGGGAGGATGAATGTCTTATTCTGAATTCTTGGGAGAGCAACATCTTTTGTGTGCAGCTTATGCTTTTGCTTGAAGAGACTCTAGCCTTAGTTCAGGTTTATTTCCATGTATGTTGGGTTGATTGCTCCCTTTTTGTACTTGTGCAAAAAGAGCACGGTCCTGGTGGGCTTGTATCAGCTGTTACATCTTGGAGAATTAGAGTAGAAACAAAACACTGATTCCAATTCAATGTATCTATTTTCATAAAGTCATCCTGCAAAATACTGTCAGCTTGTCACTATCCCTAAAATCTCAAGGAGAATTTAGTGACTTTATTCAATCTAGGCAATCTGTGACAAAGGAGTGGAGTGGCTCCCCTCTTGTGTAGTCCACACCGCACCATATTCAACCCGTTGATCAGTAACTTTTGACATAGACGCTGCTATTATTTCAAAAGCTTCAAGATATAGCTCTCACTAAAGAGAATTCGCGATGTTCTCCTCCTCCATCCACTTTGCATCGAGGGCCAAAAAGTACCCTTGACGAAATTATCCGGTGGATCTAGCTTACCTTTTTGTTCTTTTCTTGTGCCTTGTGAGTTGTTGATAGCCCCGGTGGCCGCTTCTGTCCACTGGCACCTCAATCTCAATCGTCGGAATTCTTTGATGAACCATCAGCTGATTCCCTTTCTCCATTGAACCCTCGAATTCACTATCATTTGATTTGCTCGCTTTTCGGGAATTTTGTGATGAACTTTCGGTTCCCTTGATTCGTTGGAACCCTTGGATGCACTATCATCTAATTCCCTTGCTTCTCCGGAGGAACTTTCATCCTATTTTCTTGATTCGTCGGAACCATCGGATGCAATATCATTTGATTCCCTTTCTTCTCCGGAATCCTGTGATGAACTTTCATCTGGTTCCCTTGATTCTTTCTGTCATTGGAAGACTCTTGCCCTGTTGAGGTGGACACTGGCTTGTCCGTAGGATAAGTCAATGAGCTGGCATGCATTCCAAAACCTTCTTTGGCATGCCCCACAAGTCTCTAAATAGAGTTAGACTTTTGATGCAGACAATATTGTCAAATCTCTTTTGGCAAACCACAACGAAACGGCTTGGTCTGGTCCCTCAAAGTGACCCTAAAAAACGAGGACACTGGCAAGTAGGTATCCCAAAACCTCTGGCAGTAGTCACCCAACGTATCTTTCTTAGTCATTCTCAAATCATGCCAAGCCGTGATGTCATGATGACATCTTCTTTATACTCTTATGTTATCTAGGCAGAAGTGAAAATTCTCTTGAATTTTACCCACTTCTTATGTGCTTCTCTTCGTAACAATAGAGGAGACCGTAACAAACTTGGGCACCTGCACCCCAAGTCTAAATTCTGTCGTGACACAAGAGGGATTCACTTAACACACTTCACAATTTGATTGATTTGACACAGCCGGACGTAGTTTTGTGTGCCAAGAGAGATTGGCCCCAAAGATTGGCGCCTCTTTTTGTATTAATCTTTGAGCAAACCTCCTCCATCCGCTTGCATCCAATGCCGGATAGTTCTTGAATTTAACTAAGAACCGCCGAATCACTATACCTTTCACTTTTCTTTCCTTGTGTGCCAAAATCTGTTCAGGAACAAGTAGCTCCTTGCTCTTTTCTACTTCGGGTTGCTCATCAGGGCTCCTGATCAACTGGCACCTCACCTTTAAAAGGTTTCAAGAGACTCACATGGAATGCATTGTGAATCTTCCAAGTATCTAGTAGCTTGAGTTGAAAGGAGACGTCATTTATCTTTTCTTTGATCTGGAAAGTGCCATAATACCTCATGCTAAGCTTTGGAAAAAGCCGCTCCTTTCCCTTTCGTTCCTTAGGCGTGCCTTTTCAAAACGTAAGAGCACCCGATCATCTTCCTTTAATTTCAAGTCGCATCGATGTCGATCTGCTGCCTTCTTGCATAGTACTTGAGACTTCTCTAGAGCCTCGCGGACCTTGGCAAAAGCAGCGTCCAAGTCCCTCGTGTACTGGTTGGCTTCAAAAATCTTGTCTTTAGTGCTGAGAAAGGAAGGAACCTTTTGAGCACCTTCAGTTATCTCAAATGGCGCTTTCCCATCAAAGAGTGAATGGTGTTATTGTAGGCAAGTTCCATCAAAGGCAAATATTTTTCCCATTGAGTCTCTTGATTACAGATGTAAGACTTCAGCAAATCCAAAACAACCGAATTTGCAATTTCAGATTGCTCATTTATCTACAGGTGGAAAGATGACAAGAACTACATCCGTGTGCCAATGTTCTTCCAAATAGCCCTCCAAAACAAACTTGTGAATCGGGGATCTTTGTCGGAAACTATTGTCTCAGGCATGCCATGTAACCGAAATATCTGTGCAATGAACAGTCTCGCTAAATGGTCGGGCTTCACTGTTTTCTTCATTGGAATAAAGTGAGTTTGCTTGCTAAATCTGTCAAAGACAATCCAAATGCCATCATGCCCACTCTGTGTCTTCGGGAGATCAAAGATGAAGTCCATTGCAATACTTTCCTAGGGGCCGGTGGGAATGGGTAAAGGCTCTAGTAATCCTTGTGCCTTATGCTTGTCAAACTTGACCTTTTGGCATATTAAACAACTACGAACAAAGTCGTCCACATCCTTCTTGAGTCTCGGGCCTCGGCCAAAACTCTACCCCCTTCAAGGTGGTATCGATGCCGCGGTGACCCATAAACAGTGGACAGTGGCACTCTGTCAAGACCTTTTCTCTCAAAGGCTGTGTGACACATAACATCGTTTTCTTCATCAAGTAGCCATCCCGTATGGAATATCCTGGAATTGTCTCCCCATTCTGTCGAGTAAAAACATCGGTAAAGTCCGGATCCGTGGCGTACTAGTCAACCATATCCTTGAAGCTTCTGTGATGAACCGCGGAAATAGCCAAGACGAGGCGCTTCCGAGAACATGGACAATTTGGAAGTGAAATTGTGACAAGATTAACCGCATCTGCTTTTCTGAAAGCTGCTTCTGTGACAAGAAGTAGCGCAGACTCTGATGATCTGTAAAAACTGTGAAATCGGCTCTGAGTAGGGAATCTCGCCACTGTGTAAGGGCATGGATCAATGCCAATAGCTCTTTCTCATAGATTTGGGCTACCAATTCTGGCCTTGAAAACATTCTGCTTTCATAAGCAATCTCATGGCCTTCTTGCATCAAGACCGCTCCCAGACTACGACCACAAGCGTCACAATAAACTTCGAATGGCTTTTGCAAGTCTGGCAAAGCCAACACTGGTCCAATAGTCAATTTTTCCTTAAGTATCTGAAAAGCAGTCACCTCTGTTAGTCCCTACAAGAAAGAGACTCTTTTTTGAGTCAATAAGTGCAAAGGCGAAACTATCTCTACAAATTTCCAAATGAACCACCGTTGGTAAGAGCACAAGCCTAAAAAGCTTCGAACTTCATGAACATTCTTCAAGTCATGCCAATCGCGGATAGTCTCAATTTTGGCCGGGTCCATCTGTACTCTTGCTGCTGAGACGATGTGTCCTCAAGAAATGTATCTCCCGCAAGAAAAAATCGCTCTTTTTGGCATTAATAACCAATCTATGATCGCGCAATGCCTGAAAGACCGATAGCAGATGGTGTCGGTGCTTTGCTTCATTCTTGGAGAAAAATATAATGTCATCAAAGAAAGTGTCCACAAAAGATCAATGCTGTCCAAAAATCCTATCCATCATTCGGTTCGGTTGAAAGTTGCTGGAGCATTTGTAAGTCCAAAGGGCATCACCAAAAATTCGTATAAACCAAAGCTTGTCCGAAAGGTTGTCTTGTAGACATCTCCAGGAGCGATTCTGATATGATGATATCCACTTTTTAATCAATCCTGCTGAAAGAAGAGGATCCCTGAAGTCTGTCAAGAATATCATCGATCCTTGGAATCGGAAATCTGTTCTTGATGGTGATTTTATTGAGAGCTCTATAGTCAATGCACATTCTCCAAGATCCGTCTTTCTTTAGTACTAGCAAAATCGGAGAACAGTAAGGTGAAGTACTAGGTTGGATGAGACCTTTTCAAAGAAGGTCTTTAACTTGGTTCATGATTTCTTCATTCTGGGCTCGGCTAACACGATAAGGTGGCCGGTTCGGTGGTGTGGTTCAAGGGATCAAATCAATAGTGTGGTCCTCAGGATGAGATGGAGGTAACTGGCCTGGTAGGCCTGCTGAGAAACAGTCAGCATGTGTGCATAAATTCTTGTTGTTCTTTGTCCAATTGAGACATGTTCGTTCGTTGTTCATCATTCACTTCTTTCAAGTAGATCGAGTAAACAACAAAAAGACTGGATTTCATTAACTTTGAAATGGTCGAAGCTGATACAATAGGGACGGACTCGCTCTTCAATTTTACATCAAGTACAATTTTCCTATGCTTCTCATCGGTCAAAGTTGCTTTCTTGGCCCGATAGTCGACCACGACCTGTTCTTGTGGTACCAAGGGATTCCTAGGAGGACGTCACACCCTTCCAAAGGCGATATAAAAGTTCTCGTGCCCTAAATACCCTGGACAATGCAAATGAAGTTTGCCAATGACAGGTGTAATTGCTACATCTCGTCCGGGTGCCGCTAGAACTGCCTCCGCCGGTCGAGTCGAGCCGCCAATTCAGGTGAAATGAAGTTGGCCTTGGCTCCTCCATCAAAGAAAATGGCTTCTTAATCTTTTACTTTGCCCCATGCGCGGCAAAGTTCTGTACTTTCATCCATCTGACTTGGGTCGATTCCCATGCTTTCATCTTGCCTTTTCTGCCACATTCCTCCGTTGCTCTAGAACTCCTAGGCTTTTCTTCAGTTTGTCCTCGTTGTGCCTTTTTGGGGCACTTTGCGGAGATGTGCCCTTGTTCCCCGCAACTAAAACACTTCCCCTCTTTGAGTTAGTCGGCTCTCTGTTCCGCAGTCACTCGGGGTCGTGCATCCTTCTTTTTCTGGGAATTCTTCTTCTTTCTATTGTCGTTTTGTCGAGGTCTGTCCGGTCCTTTGTGTCAAAACTTCATCACTGGGGTAGGTCAAGTTACCCGAACGTAGAATCCCCGCTTAGCATGTCCAATCAGTTGTTGTATGGACTCGGACTTTTGCTCAAGGCAGTTATCTCGGATCTCTTTAGGGAGTCCGTAGCAAAACCGCTCAATATGTTCTTTGAAAGTGACCTTCTTAAACGAAGAGGTTGGTAGAAAAGAATCCAAATACCTTTCACATATGCGTCCAAAGTGTCACCCTTGGTAATCCGAAGATGGTTCCAAGCGGTTCTCACATCTCGAAGAGGAAGAAGAACTGGGTAGTCCTTCAAAATGCACATGCTTCTTCTGTTTTCGTGCAGTTGCAAAAGAAGATTGACGGCCCAAGTAACTGGGTAGTCAGTCCCCTTGTTTCGCTTTTTCAATTGCTTCTTCGATGGCTTCTTCGTGTCTAGAAGTTGATTGTCGAGGCATAGTAAAGTTACTGATTCTTTTTTGCTATATGGCCAAGTACATGTGGTGTTGCTGACACCACTCATGCTTTGTTGACTCTTAACACAGACACATCATTGGGGGCCTTCATCTTCGAGAGGGGTTATGTTTGGATAGAGCAATAGCGCTCACTCGAGAGAAATGACCACGTCCATCTAGGAGACTCGGCTCACAATATAGACAGATCAGTGCTATCATTGAGCGCCATTGGAGGTGGATGTCACGACATCTCAGTCACACTGACCTATGAGGGAAACACTTCATAGAGAGGATATTCCAGTGATACCTTACATGTTTGGACTATGGATGTAATTTTTAGATAGGTAGCTCATGTCAGCCTTTAGCTTTAGGTTTACTATTCTCTTTGTTTGAGATGAGAGATTTCCTTCGATTGTATGTACTGGTTTGAACTTTTCTCTCATAGGCCACATTGGCCTTATAGAGACGTTAATATACTCTCTCTCTTCTTTCTTTTCTTTCTTCTCCCCGTACCACCTCTCTTCTCCACTAGTGCTTTAACATCTTCATCCTTGCCACTGTGCCATTGTGTTTATTGCATATTGTTATGGTTGGTTGATTTATTAGGTTGGAGCCTTTGCTAATAAAGACCAATATAGATAGTGTTAAAGGGACTTTTTGGTGATGTATGATTTGTTGAGTAGTCTCATTGTTTCCCTTGACCTTTTAGGTAGGCATACTGCTTGTCACGTGACACATCCCAACCCTGTGTGTCCGTGGACAAGCTACACCACAGCAGGCTCCACTCAGTCCAGTCAGTCTAGGTTTAGCAGTGATCTGGCACTTTTGTGAGTCTATTCGTAGATCGTGCATGCCAGTCACTTAGCATAGATGCATATCCTCCGGTTGCACACAACATGATCATCGGAATTCCCATCAGAATCCATTAGCATCAATTAGGGGAATTTTCCAGTGCATTTAGCCTAATTTCCTATTTTTGGTTATTTTCACTTATTATTTTTAAGTGACTTTCCAACAAAAGTAGGTAGGGCAATTTTGCTAAGTTAATATATAAGCAAACCCAAGTTAGCACTTTCTGGCAGAAGAGGCAGCAGGAGCTTCCCGCTCAACAGGCAACTTCTCAGCAGTACCTCCCCCCCCTCATGAACCTCTAGCGTTTTGCATCTTCCCCTCATCACTGGCGTTTTCCTTCAACAGCAGGCCTTCGCCATCGATCATCAGCACTCTAGCGTTTGCAGATCTCTGCCATCGCTAGCAAGCTTCTCAGCCTAGCGTTTTCCTCATGATGACCATCAGCGTTTTCAGCCATCACTAACGCCGGCGTTTTGCATTGGCATAGTCCGATCAGCCTCGCATGCATCAGATCCATCGGCGCTTTGGGATTGCAGATACAGATCAGCCTATTGTTTTGGCAAAGGACAGATTCAGCCAGCGTTTTGGTTTGCAGCCCTAACCCGCATCAGATCCGCCCAGTTTTCAGCCTAGACTCAGTAGCAGATCAGCCCCCAAGTTGGTTGCAGACGATCCCCCATTTTTAGCCATAAAAACGCAGCCAAAACAGTCATTTTCAGCCACCGAAACAGTCCCGAAATTCAGCGATTAGAAGATCTCGGATTTCAGCCATCAAGTCGTCGTCGTCATCACCGTCGTCGTCATCGGCATAGTCCCATTGCATCAGTTCTTTGCATACGCATTGTACACCTTTGTGCAATCAAAGTAGACCACTCTCGCCGACGAGAGTGGGGCCTTAGGAGGAGGGTTTTACAACCTCTCTGGTGTCGTATCTCTTCTCTCTCGTTCTCTCAGTCTCATTCACTTGCACGCACATTATCCACTCACTTTGTTCGTGATCATAGCTTTCTCCATAAGACGGAAATCTCTCTCTTTCCCTAAGAACTAAAAGGAAACTTGAGCAATAAAGATCACTAATCTTGAGAAAATACAACATTCATTTCGTTGCACCTTATAGTCCTTGCCCATAGGCATCCTGCGTGTACTCATGGAGATCGTAGTATCTCAATTTGCACGCATTAAAATGGTGACACGGTTAAGGTGCGAGAATCATTAATCCTCTAGCTGTGTTTCAGTTCTGTTGTGTCATAGGCAGGCGCCGCCGCCGCCGCAACTTGCCCGATTTCAAGGTCCTAGGTTGTAGGGCTGGCCATATTTATGTCTTTCATTTGCTCTGGATTTACTTATCGAGGGGTAGGGTAAAGGAGATGGGGAATGAGGGCCACATATTCTCTCTTTGCAGAAGAATAGCTCATTTCTTTCTGTTAATTTCTCACAGTTCTGTTCAAATCATGCACTATTTCAAGCGTACTTTTATGCATTTATTTTATCTGCTCTATAATTCTGGCTTGTGGTCTCAATCTGCACACGTGGAGCCATCTTATCTTGTTGTGCTGAAGACTAACTTGAGCTTGAAGCTTGATCAGTGTTTTCCTGTGCAAGACAATCTGTGAAGCTTCTAAACTTTTAGCTATGAGGAGACTCTACTCAATGCACCTCATCTTTAAACTGCTATGGACCAAATCGGTGAGATACTGAAGATCATTCTCTCCAGGATTCTCTACTGAATGGACCTCATCTCTAGATTCCTATGGGCCCAAATGGGTGAGATACCGAGAAGATGATTCCTCCGAGGAGGAGCTGCCGCCCAAGAGGATTCATGTTGTGTGAAAAGGCATAAGGTAATTCGATCAGTTAAAAATTATGAAAGTGGACTTGAAGCGTTGTAGAGGATTTTGTAAAGAACAAGCCAGAAGCACACTAGACACTTCCGGAAGTGTTAAAGAGGGCATACTTGCCAGTAGATTCTAGGTCATAGCTCGTACTAAGCAGTTGAGAGTGACAATTGTCATGATCCTTCGGTTTCACTTTGAACGTTTATCCTTGTAGGTGCAGGCTAGGCTGTGACTACACAATATTTTCCACATTGAAGGACCACATCAGCAAGCTGCTTGTGAGCTCCACAAATCTCTTAAGTTAATGTATTAGATTTCTTTGAAAGAAGATGGATTCAAGATCTCTTCTTGAGGATTAACTTTCCAAACCCCATATCATTTGAAAAAATAATAGAGGCTATATCTTGTTTATTTATTGGAAGAATGCTTGGGAGATGTGCACTTTCTCAATCCTGGATTCTGCTCGCCTTCAGCAGCAAGTCTAGTATCACATCACATCATGAAAATGGTTTATTGTTTTTCTCAGCATTTAGTGCTGTATCATAGGCAATTGGGCCTAGTTGGTTTTGTCAAACAAATTGTTTTTGATTGCATTTTGAGAGCAAAGGTTTCTCTAGTGATTCATCTATATTGATGGTCTTCAGGTTTTCAAAAGCGACGACCGGGTAACTCTCAGTCGAGGTGAACTTATTAAAAGTGGTTTAAAAAAGGCAGCACATGTTCGGAAACTTGTTTTGGACCTCTCCCTTTCAGGTACCCTTTTGATACATTGCCCTTTGCAGACATTTAATAACACAATATGAATAGACTTCTAAAACATTCGAAGGCTCTTAATGTATTCATGTGCTATTATGTCAAGCTCTCCTCTTCTTGCTGTAATTTGCTAGATTGGTCTTAATCACACATTTAATCACGCAATAGGAATGGACTTCTAAAACATTCAAAGGCTTTTAATGTATTCCTGTGCTATCATGTCAAGCTCTCCTCTTCATGCTGTAATTTGCTAGACCGGTCTTAAAACAACTGGTGCTTTTTACGTGCATTGATTGTTTGGATATGTGAAAACTTTAACCTTGACCCAAGTCCAGATATGCTAGACCTCCATCTCTTTGTGTTTATTCATGAAAATGGTTAAACTGAAGGAGCTGCTCATGAATATGAAATTTTCCTACAGAGAGAGACAAAAATGAAACTGTGTTAATGGCTCAAAGAGGCCAATGTGGCCTATGAGACCAAAACAATACATTATTGAAATTGTATCTTTGCTCTTATGGAATTAGAAAAATTAGCCTAAAACTAAAAGACTAAAACTGCCTATTTACAAGTGCAACCATTATCCCAAATATGATACGATTGAGAAGCTCTCTTTGAGAGTATCTCTCTCCTAAGAGGATCTCTGCATGATTGAGATGCTTTGGCATCTTCCTCCTGACACTTTAATCCCTATTTATGGATCGTGGATGGTCATCAGGGGAGTTGGGAAGCCCACTTGCACTAGTATATATGTGCTGGGGGGGCACCCATATTGTATCACGGCAATCGATATTGGTGTGGTGCTAGCGTTTTTTTGTCCCAACACCCATGCACACTCACTCTCTTCTCTCTCTTTGCAATGTTAGCCTTCTTCAACGCAGATCGCAAGCAATATCAAGTACCAAGAACCCCAAGTAACCAATCACCCCAAGAACCCAAGTACCCTAGTACTTAGTGCATGATCATCACCAAAAGCGGGATGGATACTTTGCATGAAGGTGATGAAAGTGGAATTGGAGCAGAAGAATACATCAAGAGGACCATTTTCAGATCCTCCTCCATCCCCATCTACGCCACCGGTTGCACCAAATTCTATGGAGGCTTTGGTAAAGTATATGATGGAGATGATGCTACAACAAGAGGCTCAGCGGACGGCCGTGGAGCAGACTCGTGAAGCTCAACGTGTAGCTGCTGAAGAAAGGAGGGTAGCTATGGAGCCAGAGCGTGAGTAAACATGTGAAGCCCAACGCACAGTAGCTGAAGAAAAGAGGGCAGCTATGGAGCTAGAGCGTGAGGCGCTGCGAGACCAACACATGCAAAACTTGGTCCTGCAAGTGCTATCCTCGAAGAGTGACTCACTCAAGGAGGCCGGCAAGTCATCATGTAGCCCATGTAGAGACGACACCTCCAAAAATCCAGTCACTGAAAAGTTGACTTTCAATAAGTATGATGGTAAGATGGATGCTTCTGTGACTTATTCTTGGTTGCATCAATTTGAAGGTTACTTTGCGATTAACAAGAAGAACAATAAGAACAAAGTTTTGACTGTTGCCATGTATTTGTCGGGTGATGTCATTGATTGGTATCAAGCGTGGCAAGAAGCACAGATGGCCGAGCACCTTGATCATGGCGCAGATGGTGAGCCACTGTCCTTGAGCTGGGTCAATTTCCAAGATAAGTTCAAGGCACGTTGTTGTTAGTGTTTTGGCATCTCAAGTGAACTGCCCAATGTGATCCCATTATTTAGTTTGGCTTTTAGGTATTTATTTTACTTATTTGTCAAAGTCTGGGTAGGGCAATTTACCGAGGTTGGTATATAAGCAACCATCAACCCCCGTTGTACAAGTATCAATTCATTGCCAAGGTTGGTTGGTTCAGAGTATCTCTCTCTCTCTCTCTCTCTCTCTCTCTCTCTCTCTCTCTCTCTCTCTCTCTCTCTCTCTCTCTCTCTCTCTCTCTCTCTCTCTCTCTCTCTCTCTCTCTTGTGTATGCTTCCGCATCGTCGACTTTGACATGGTATCAGAGCGAGGTGAAGAGAATCGGCACTGTTGAGAAGCCTAGAAGAGACGGTGCTTCCCATTGCTCTTGGCGTTTCCTCTTGCTCCCCGCATCGTTTTAAAACGTAGGCGGGTTTCGCAGTTGTGGCCTTGGTGGCGTTTTTGGACAACGCTCCATTGAATGAGAAGATGGCGACAACGTTTTGAAACGCCCGACCTCGTCCCTCTTCATTGACAACGCTTGTTCTCTCGGTAGCCCTGCCTTCTGAAACGCAAGGGCTTGTATTCTACAACACACCCCGAAATCCTCCTTTGCTGCGCGTTCTGAAACGCGCCCCTCTGTTAAAGTTTTGGCATCTCAAGTGAACTGCCCAATGTGATCCCATTATTTAGTTTGGCTTTTAGGTATTTATTTTACTTATTTGTCAAAGTCTTGGGTAGGGCAATTTACTTGGATTGCTATATAACCAACCCCTTGCCTCCATTTTATACACATTCAGTTATTCATTGCCAAGGTTGATTGGTTTAGGAGAGTCTCTCTCTCTCTCTCTCTCTCTCTCTCTCTAGTGCTCACTCCCCTTGGTCTCTACGCTTCCGCATTGTCGACTTTGACATGGTATCAGAGCTTTGTTGGTGAAGAGCCTTGGGAAGGCGGAGCAGCTGCAAAGAGGAGAAGAAGAGATCTCATTGTCAGCGCCGTTCACTTCCCCACTTGCAAACAACATTTCAAAATTCTAAGTCTATCCTCTTTCTCGGCGCCGCTGTCCATTGGCATTTGTTGCCCACAATAACATCTCAAAATGCTGCCTCTCCTAGGCGCGGTCTCCTCCACACTGCTCCTGCAAGCATTTTGAAACGTTGTCGATGATGGCCCTGGAATACTGCCACAGCGTCTAGCGTTTTGAAACGCCCCCTGCAGCGCTGCCCACCTCTTTGCCCTATTGCGTTTTGAGATGCCAGTGAGCGGTGCCCACTGTCCCTCCCCCCAGCCTCAAGCGTTTTGAACGTTGCTAGTCGACAGTGCCCCCTTTGGAGATGACATCCGACCTCGCTTCTCTTGCGTTTTGATATGTAGCGACAGATTGGGAAGGTGTGGCTTTGTGCCCAATTTACGGATGTTGTGGAGCGGCATGAGAGAAGCAAAACTTGGAGCTCTAGAGAGGGACAACAAGAGCAACTCGGGAGCATTTTGAAGCTCAAAATTTTGGGCAAAGTTCTGTGGATCGGCTTGGGAAAACAAAAAGGCGGGAATTTGGAGTTGAAGGGAGGAAGTTTCTTAGAGTGGCTTGGGAGACGGAAAGGCGAGCAAATTAAGAGAGGGATAGCTTGGAGTTCTTGTGACTTGGGATTTTTTGTGGCCCTTGGAGTGCGAGGAGTACAAGTTTCCAGATTCTTGCAAATTCAAAATGGCCTCCCCTTGCTCGAGCACCCGCGACGACAACAACCAAAAGCAACAAGTGGCTATGGATAACGGATCGTCAACCATTCATTTAGCGGCCTATGCACCGGCACAGTTCTCAAGGAACCCGACAAATTGTTTGGCTCGAGTTTGTGAAGTCAAAAGCAAATGGAGGAGTTCGCTAGAGGACAGCGGAAAAGGTCAGTTGGACAAGGATGGTAGTACCAGTACTCAGTTAGCTGCCTCGGTACCCACGAGGTACGATCAATTGTCATGAATGTGACTTGACGCTTTGTTTGGCTCGAGAGTTTGAAGCCAAAGGCAAAAGCAGGAACTCACAAGAAGACAAGGATAAAGGCAAGCTGGACAGAGATTACGATAATAGAGATTTGACAGAGGAGATCGGCATGGCACACGTGGCGACGGCCACAGTGGCCTCGACGTCAGATTTCTAGTCAAACGACAGGTGTCACCACTAGCTTTAGCCAGAGAGAGGCTTGTGAGTAGCAGAGAGGGGCAAGCAATGCTCCCTATAATTAATTTGGACCCTTGTGTTGGAGTTCAAGTTATTGGTGTTTGGACCCGTAGGTCGAAGTTCAATGCACATGCATCTGGCAGGGAACCAATCAGACGTCTAAAACACTATGGATGGGCGTGCCAATTCATTGTTGTTGGTCGGATCATGGACAGAATGTGTTCCAACAGTTCATTATCTTGGAGTTTTATATTTTGGACGTGATGTGTTCACAGTTCAGGAATGGGGATGTTTGGACGTAGTGTGGTCTACAGTTCAGGATCATGGACAGAATGTGTTCCAACAGTTCATTATCTTGGAGTTTTATATTTTGGACGTGATGTGTTCACAGTTCAGGAATGGGGATGTTTGGACGTAGTGTGGTCTACAGTTCAAAGTTTCTACAAAGGCAACCGATGCTCAAGATGGCATTACTTTCAGGTACAAAGTTGAGGAGAGCAACACCGAGGTGTATCGAGTATCCCGGCCAGTGCTGGGGTGTCCATGGTAGCTTCTACATCGACTTGGTCTCACTATTGATGTCCACTATGAACTGGAGAGAGGGTGTTAAAGTTTTGGCATCTCAAGTGAACTGCCCAATATGATCCCATTATTTAGTTTGGCTTTTAGGTATTTATTTTACTTATTTGTCAAAGTCTTGGGTAGGGCAATTTACTTGGATTTCTATATAAGCAACCCCTTGCCTCCATTGTATACACATTCAGTTATTCATTGCCAAGGTTGATTGGTTCAAGAGACTCTCTCTCTCTCTCTCTCTCTCTCCCCCCCCCCCCCCCCCCCCCCCCCCCCCCCCCCTTGGTCTCTACGCTTCCGCATCATTGTCTTTGACACCCCCCCTCCCCCCCCCCCGCTAGCTACATGCTGAGACGCCCTTATCTATGTGATTCCTCTTATCACTTGCTTGCTGCCAGCATCTTGAAATGCTGTGTGGCCTTGCTTTGGGATTTTGAAGCACAGTGAAGGGGCATCAAGAGTTTTAGTTTGTGCGTGTAAGGTGCAGAGGAATGTGAATGTTGAACTTTGCTCAAGATGAGTGCTCCGAAGTGAGCTCAGGGGTTCCTTTTTCTTACGGAAGGGAGAGCCTTTCGTTCCTTTAGAAGAGAGTGCAATGGACACAAACAGAATGGAAGTGCATGAGACTGAGAGATAGAGAGAAGAGAATACGACACGAGAGATGTTGTCAAACCCTCCTCCAAAGGCCCCACTCTCTATGGTGAGAGCGGTCTACTTATGATTGCACAAATCTCTACAATGCGTGGACTTGCCGACGATGCCGACGCGACGATGAGGAGGACGACGAGACGGGCTGAAATCTGAAAATGCTAAGGGCTGAAATCTGCAAATCTTATCTGCTGAATTCTGACTCTATGTCGATGACGACAATGTGACGACGCGCTGAAAATGCAGATGCTGCTGAAAGTGCAAACTTCACTGGATCTGACCGTGCGGTGAGGATCTGCTGCGGAAAGGTGAGATCTGCGAGGTTTGGGGGTTCTTCTGCGGGTTCTAAATGCTGAAAATTGAAAACGCTGATGCTTGTGGGGATTCCGTCGCGAAGATCTGCAAAAACTCTGAAGTGTCTTGCAGATGCAAAACCGCTAGGGCTGAAAATGGTCTTGCTGTGGAGAATCTGCTAATGCTGGGGCTTCTGCTTGGTCTATTGTCACCAGGGATCTGCAAGAGCAAAAACGCTGGCTGATCTGGTCCAAAAACGCCAGCTTTCTGATGTGAAGCAAAAACGCTAGGGCATTTGGGGGTTCTGTTGAGAAGTTGCCTGTTCAGCGAGTGCTCCTGCTGCCTCTTCTCCAGAAAGTGCTAGCGCTAGGTTTCTACTTATACAAACTTAGTAAATTTGCCCTACCTACTTTCCAACAAAAGTCACTCAAAAATAATAAGTGAAAAATGTCAAAAATAGGGAAAATAGGTCTATGCACTGTAAAAATTCTACTGATGGTTTCTGACTGGAATCTGATGGTCATGCTGTGTGCAACGAGAGGATATGCATCTAAGCTAACTGTCTGGACATGCACGGTGTGCGAACTGAACAAAAGTGCAAGATCACTTCATATTCTAGACTGACTTGACTGATGATCATGCTGTATCTTGTCCACGGACACATAGGGTTGGATGTCTCACGTGACATCCCCTCCTTTTCAAAGTGAGGTACTGATACCGAACTGTATGGCGTCGAGGGAGATCGCCAATAACATCCGAAATCCTGGAAAGGACTTTTCGCTGGCCCACTCTGATGCGTGGGTCATGCGATACTTGAACTTCGTAAAGGTCTGCAACGCTTGCTTCTTTGGGCTGCGCCAATAGCGACAAAGTCTTCTGTGGCTCCTTCGATGCTTGAACTTCATCGATAGTCATGCGTCTACCTTCTTCAAGAATCTCCGAGGCTAAAAATTCCTGAACCCACTTTCAACACAAAAACATGAACATACCCATTCCATGTAAAGTGACTGGAAAAATACTATTCTTTCGAAAAAACTGTAACAGACTTGGACACTCCAAGTCAAGAATCAACCGCGACAGCACCAAATAACCACTTCCAAACAATTCACAGATCACAATAGATTTGCACTGGCCCGGCGGAGTTCCGTGCCTAGAGATATTGGCCCCAAAGACTGGCGCCCCTTTCGGTATTTCTTTTTATATTAATCAATCATCAAAGTACAAGAGAGCGGTTAGGGTTTCACTCTCAGACTCTGCGTCCAGATGCTGTGAGAAGTGAGGCCCTCACCACTAATTTAAAGGTTACAAGGGATGCCCAAAAGCAGAGCCCCAAAAGCTTCAAATAAAAAACAATTGCTCTCTCTCTCTCACAGAGAGTCAAAACATGAAAGCAAAAGCATTCTCTCTCTCTTTCTCATTTAAGTAGAGAAAAAGCGAAATTTGTGTCGCTCATCATTTTCCATTTTAAAAATAAAATAAAATTTCAGCCTCCGCGATTTTCGGAAATTAGGGTTTTCGGCAGAAATTAGGGTTTGCAGGAATTTTAGGGTATCTGGCAGAAATTAGGGTTTCTGCTGTCCGCCACGTCATCACTTTGTGACATACCCCCCTCTTGAAAGCATTGTAATCGACCGCGATTACGCTTGTAAAACCGACAAAAGCCATAAACCGTCTTAGCAGACACTGACTGTTAGTACCTACGTACTAGGAACGCACATCTAGCACATGTACAAAATCGACAGTCACATCACACGACATCACAGGACATCACAGGACATCACATGACATTCAACATTCATTCGGATCTTAGACCATGATTTATCGGCAATGTAGCTAGCAATCACATCTAGGTCCAATCGGGACCTCATCGATTTCCGATTGACTAACCCCTATTGCAACCATGTCTTTTCGAGATCAATCAGACCAAAATGCTGCAGTCATTTCGGCTATCAGTTCCTGCACTCACAAGAAGTCAAGAACAAATCAGTATCATAATCAGGAATTCCATTTCATAAAGTCATCCAGCAGAATACTGTCAGCTCTCAGTATCCCTGAAGCTCAAAGAGACATCAGTGACTTTAGTATCAAAATCGAGGCATATGTTGACAAAGTAGTGGAGTGACTCCCCTCTTGTGCATCCCACTGCACCAGATCTCCGGCCAAGCTGAATTCTGGGTTCCGTTTGGAGTAGACTATGCTAAACCAAAACATCGAGGTAAAGTTTCACAATCCGAGGAGTATCTGCTAGGTCCTCCTCCTCCATCCACTTCGCATCAAATGCAGGAAAGTTCTTGAACTTAACCAAGAACCGCCTTCGGACTTTACCTTTCTTCGTATCATTTTGTGCCAAAATCTGTTCAGGAACAAGGATCTCCTCGTTTTCTTCCACTTTGAGTTGCTCATCAGGCTCCCCATCATCAGGCACATCACCCTTAACAGGTTTCAAGAGACTCACATGCAATGCATTGTGAATCCTCCAAGTATCTGGCAGTTTCAATCGGAAGGAGACATCATTTATCTTGTCAGTAATCTGGAAAGGTCCGTAGTATCACATACTAAGCTTTGGAAAAAGCCTCTCCTTTCCCTTTTTCTTTCTTAGACGTGCCTTCTCAAAAGTAAGAGCACCCAATCATCCTCCTTCAGTTTCCAGTCGCGACGATGGCGATCCGCTGCCTTTTTCTGTCGTTCTTGAGACTCCTGCAAAGTCTCGCGAACCTTGGCAAAAGCCGTATCCAAATCTCGCGAATATTCATCCGCTTCAAATTTCTAATCTTTCGTGCTCAGGAAGGATGGAACCTTCGCAGCAGTTTCAACAATCTCACATGGCGTCTTCCCCGTCGAAGAGTGTATCGTGTTATTGTAGGCAAATTCCACCAAAGGTAAGTTCTTTTCCCATTGAGTCTTCTGATGCGAGATACAAGACTTCAATAAATCTAAAATCGTTGAATTGGCAATCTCAGATTGCCCGTCAGTCTGCAAGTGGAACGATGACGAGAACTGCAACCGCGTGCCAATGTTCTCCCAAATTGCCTTCCAAAACAAACTCATAAATCTGGGGTCTCTGTCGGAGACAATTGTCTCAGGCGTGCCATGTAATCGGAAAATCATCGTGATCATTCTGTATTCTCGGGAGATAAAAAAAAATGAAATCCATTTCAATATTTTCCCAGGGGCGGGTGGGTATGGGTAAAGGCTGTAACAATTCGTGTGCCTTATGCCTGTCAAACTTGACCTTCTGGCATACCAAGCAACTGCGCACAAACTCTTCCACATCCTTCTTCAGTCTCCGCCAAAAGAAATCTCTCTCTACCCCTTTCGTGGTGGTAGCAATGCCGCGGTGACCCGTAAAAGGTGGACAGTGGCAATCAGTCATAACCTTTTCCCTCAACGGCTATGTAACGCGCAATATAGTCTTTTTCATCAAGTAGCCTTCCCGAAGGGAGTATCCAGCTACTGTCTCCCCATCCCGTATCCGTGTGAAAATATCTGCAAAATCTGTATCTGTGGCACACTGATCGACCATATCCTCGAAGCTCCTATGATGTATCGCGGAAATAGCCAGAACCAATGGTTTTCCAGACAAAGCATCTGCCACCACATTCTTCTGTCCCTGCACATGGACAATCTGGAAGTGGAACCGTGACAAGATGTTCGCCCACCGCATCTGCTTTTCCGAAAGCTGCTTCTGTGAGAAGAAGTAGCGCAAACTCTGATGGTCTGTTAAGACAGTAAAATCCGCTCCGAGTAGGTAATGTAGCCACTGAGTAAGAGCATGGATAACCGCCAAAAGCTCTTTCTCATAGATCTGTGCTGTCATCTCCGACCTAGAGAACAAACGGTTCTCGTAAGCTATGACATGGCCTTCTTGCATCAAGACCGCACCCAGACTACGACCACAAGCATCCAATATACTTCAAATGACTTCTGCAAGTCCGGCAAAGTCAAAATAGGTCCCGTAGTCAATTTCTCTTTCAATATCCGAAAGGCAGTCACCTCTGTGGGTCCCCACGAAAAAGGTACTCCTTTCTGTGTCAAGGTAGGTAAAGGGGAAGCAACCTCTGCAAACTTTCGTATGAACCGCCTGTAGTATGAACACAGTCCCAAGAAGCTTCTAACCTCATGGACATTCCTCAAATCGGGCCAATCACGGATAGTCTCTATCTTGGCCGGGTTCATTTGCACTCCTGCTGTTGACACAATGTGTCCCAAAAAATATATCTCTGGTAGGAAAAATTCACTTTTCGTAGCATTAATCACTAATGTGTGATCTCGTAATGCCTGAAAGACTTGAAGCAGATGATCTTTGTGTTCTGCCTCATTCTTGGAGAAAACAATGATGTCGTCAAAGAAAGTGCCAACAAATAGCCTGTACTCTCGAAAAATCCTATCCATCATCCGGTTAAATGTCGCAGGAGCATTGGTTAAGCCAAAAGACATCACCAAAAACTCAAAATAACCCAAAAGTCGTCCGAAAAGCTGTCTTGTAGACATCTCCTGGCGCTATCCTGATCTGATGATATCCACTCTTCAAGTCAATCCTGCTAAAGCACGAGGATCCCTGTAACCTGTCGAGTATATCATCAATCCTAGGAATCGGAAATCTGTTCTTGATGGTGATTTCGTTGAGAGTGCTATAATCGATGCACATTCTCCAAGATCCGTCTTTCTTCAAAACCAACAACACTGGAGAGCAATACGGTGAAGTACTAGGCTGGACAAGACCCTTTTCCAAGAGGTCTTTCACTGAGTTCATAATCTTTTCATTCTGTACTCGGCTCACACGATAAGGTGGCCGATTCGGTGGCGTGCTTCCAGATATCAGATCAATGGTATGATCTTCAGGCCCTCTCAAAAGCAATCGGCATGAGCGTGGAGAAAAAAAATATTGGCGTTCTTTTCTTCAGGTCAAAACATATTCAATCTTTATCCATCGTTCAGTTCTCCCAAAAGAATGAGTAAGAAAACTGAAGTTCATCAAGTACAATCTCTAAGCCCTTCATTTATCAAAGTCGCTTTCTCTGCCCGGTAGTCAACCACGGCGTAGTTCTTGTGGTACCAAGGGAGCCCGAGTAGAACGTCACTCGCGTGCCCTGAACACCCTTGTCATTGCAAACGAAGTTTGCCAATGCTCGGTGTAATGGCAACATCCCATCCGGGTGCCAGTCGAACTACCTCCGCCTGTGGCATCAGTCTGTCGGGCGTAGTTCCAAATCGAGCCGCCAATTCCAAGTGAAAAGAAGTTGGCCTTGGCTCCTTCAAAAGAGCTTCCTGATCCTTTACTTTGCCCCGAAAGCGGCAAAGTTTGTACTTTCATTCATAATATTCAGTGCAGGTCCCACGCCATGTGGTACCAGTTCTGCTTTTCTATCCGCCTTTTCTGCCACATTCCTCAGCTGCTCTCGAACTCTCAGACCTGTCGTCGTCTTTATCATTCTATTCTTTCTGTGCCTTATCAGGGCACTTCGCGGAAATATGTCGATGTTCCCCGCATCCAAAGCACTTCCCCTCTCTGATGAAGCGAGCTCTCTCCTCAAGAGTAAGCTTGGGTTGTGCATCCTTTTTCTCTCGCTTGCTCTTTTTCTTTCTATTTTCATTCCCAGAAGTCTGTTCGGCTTGTTGTGTCATGGCCTTATCTGTGGGGTAGGTCAAACTGCCAGAGTGAATGACAAAGCCCCGCTTCGCATGACTCATCAACTCCTGAATAGAAGCCGACTTCTGTTCCAAGCAGTGATTTCGGATGTCTGTAGGTAGACCCAAGGTAAACCGCTCAATCTGTTCTCTGAACGAGATCTTCTTGAATGAAGAGGCGGGTAGAAAAGAGCTCCAGAATCTTTCACCATAAGAATTCACTGTATCGCTCTTGGTCATCCGGAGATGGTTCCAAGCAGCTCGTATATCTCGCTCAAACTCTTGAGTCAACCAAGAAGAAATAAAAAGCCTATTGAATTTCAGCCATGTAACTGACACAGTCTTGCTTAATAGAAGCGTGGACCACCAAGTACGAGCATTCCCCTCAAAGTAAGAGGCAGCTCTCCGAACCTTGGAGTGCTCTGAATAGCGTCCTCCCGCGAAAGCGATGTCAAACTGCTGTATAAAAGACAAAGCCTTCGAAGCATCTGAGTATCCTGAAAAGTATCAAACTTGATCGAGTGGCCACCTTCCTTAAACTCTCGGACTTTCTTGCTTTTATCTTCGAGAAAGTCATACTGGTTGGCTTTGTAAAAATTCTTCTTGTTCACATAAAACTTTCCGTCATCGGAATCTGAGCTGTCTGTAGACGAGTCCTCAGTAGAACTGTCAGTCTCTGGGCGAGATTTAGCCTTCTTTGCCTTTCTCTTGCCCTTTCCAAAGCGTTGCTTCTTGCTTCGCTTTTTACCTTTTCTGTCTTCTTCGCTCGAATCCGAGGAGCTAGAAGAACTGTCAGAAGAAGAAGAAGAAGAACTGGGTAGGTCTTCAAACTTGACGCGCTTCTTCAATTTCTTTGCCTTGTCAAATGTCGACCGACGACCCAAATATCCCGGGAAGTCAGTGCCTTTCTTCTGCTTTTTGCCGTGCTTTTTGGCTTTCTTTTGCGTGTCAAAAAGCTGAGCAATCCGTGCATCAACCACGTTGTCCAGTTCTTTCTCCGTATATTTCTTGAAGGCAGAAGGTTTCTTGAGAGCGGGTTTCGGGAGTGGTGTTGTGGTTCTCTGCCACTCCGTCTGTACCTCTTCCAAAGAGGTCTGGTTCATATATTTTGCCATCTTCGGATCCTTGGCAAAATTGAGCATCATCTTTGTTGCATCGCCGATCAACTGGCGACGCTCTATCTCTCGCCGCTCCGCCTAAGTAGGCCAAGGCGGGCCATACTCTCTGCCTGAATCTTCGTTGTGATCCCAGCCCGCATCTCCAGATGCAGAGGGAGTCGACTGATCATTGCCTGAAGCCATAGGTGCCGCGGAAAAAATTTCGGGGATCGGATTTCCCGTAGAAGAGAAATCGGCCGTGCTCTGATACCACTGTAACAGACTTGGACACTCCAAGTCAAGAATCAACCGCGATAGCACCAAATAACCACTTCCAAACAATTCACAGATCACAATAGATTTGCACTGGCCCGGCGGAGTTCCGTGCCTAGAGATATTGGCCCCAAAGACTGGCGCCCCTTTCGGTATTTCTTTTTATATTAATCAATCATCAAAGTACAAGAGAGCGGTTAGGGTTTCACTCTCAAACTCTGCGTCCAGATGCTCTGAGAAGTGAGGCCCTCACCACTAATTTAAAGGTTACAAGGGATGCCCAAAAGCAGAGCCCCAAAAGCTTCAAATCAAAAACAATTGCTCTCTCTCTCTCACAGAGAGTCAAAACATGAAAGCAAAAGCATTCTCTCTCTCTTTCTCATTTAAGTAGAGAAAAAGCGAAATTTGCGTCGCTCATCATTTTCCATTTTTAAAAAAAAATAAAATTTCAGCCTCCGCGATTTCCGGAAATTAGGGTTTTTGGCAGAAATTAGGGTTTGCAGGAATTTTAGGGTATCTGGCAGAAATTAGGGTTTCTGCTGTCCGCCACGTCATCACTTTGTGACAAAAACTATGCATCCAATGCATATAAACATAGAGACGGAGTGCCAAACCGTTCATCAAACACCTACAAACAATGAGATTGAATCTTTTCTTTATGATCTAAATCAATCAACTGTGGCAAATTATAATAGAAATGCCTATACTTGATGCTCAATCCTTCTTGTGCTCTTTCTACGATTGTGGCGTGCCAAGGAAGAGACAGGGAATGTGACTTCCTTGAATGCATACTTTTTAGCTTTTCATGAATAATCCGCATACATCCATGTTCATTCATGAGTGAAACGTGCTCAACGTACAATATGTCATGCCTAGGAAAAGGGATCACATAAAGACGCTGACTAAAATACAAGAAACGATCACGAATGAAACCCTCGAACAATGCGTGCTGACTAATCATGCAAACACATAGTACTTCCTGTAAGGGTTCTTTAAACCTAGGCTTGAGAGCCAAGATCGGTTCTTCGTGATTGATCGTCTCTGCAATGAGGTTAGCTTCACTAGAGAAAGTATCGATGAACACATCATCCTTGTGAACAATCACATCATGTTCATGCAAATCATCATACTTGTGAGAATTCAAATCTTAATCATCATGCTTGTCAGTGTCTTTCAAATCATTATGCTATCATTATCAGACAAATCATCATGCTTATCATCATGCAAATCATGTGTGTCATGCTTGGAAGAAGAAGAGACTGAGAGAGTCTTTTTTCTTGATTCTGTGCAAACTACGCCTGCACAATAGAAAAGAGTCGCAAGAACTCTTTCATGTGTTGGTTGCTCTTTTCTTTTCTTGCTTTGTTCTCGCGATCAAATTCTGCTTGTCTTGCTTTGTTCTCGCGATCTATGGCTGCCATTCTTTCTGTGTATTTACGCTCTATGGCTGCCATTCTTTCTTCGTGTTCACGCTCTATTTCTGCTTTTCGTTCTGCATTTCTTGTTTTGCGTTCTAACTTCTTGTCCATCATCATCTTGTCGAAAGCTTCCATAGGAGTTAGTGCAATCCTTGTCGTAGATGGGGAAGGGTCTGAAAAACCTCTTGGTGGGGAAAATTCTTCTTCGCCACTCCCATGCTCACCACCTCCAAGCATAATATCCATGCCGCTTCGAGTGATGACCATCCAATGAAGTCGTGGGTTCTTGTGGTCTTGGGTTCTTAAATTCACGAGGAAATTGGGTTCTTGGGGGTCTTGGGTTCTGGCGGTTCTTGAGGGTCTTGAGTTCTTGAGGTTCTTGGGTTCTTTCTTTAGCTTGCAATCTGTGTTAGAGAAGGATCTTCTCTTCACCTGAGTTCTGCTCTTTTCCGCGGGCGCACCCCTCGGCAGCCTTGCGCTCACACCAAGGTTGCTTTTTTACACCTCACGTCGAGTGGCCGGCTGCTAAGTGCACGGTCCGCTCTCAATGAGTGAAAAGAGGCACAAGGGGAGGCTGGATAAGCCCTTCTTTCTTGGGTTTCCTGTCACTCTTCAAAAACACGATTAGGAATCAACACGCCCAAGAGGACTTGGGTTACGTGCGATTGCAACGAGCCAAAGAAAAATTCTGTGGTTCTTTCCTTGAGTGATACAAAACACTGCCAAAGCTCTGATACCAATGTAAGGTGCAGCACTGCAGCGGAATGTGAATGTTGAACTTTGCTCAAGGTGAGTGCTCCGAACTGTGCTCCAGGGTTCCTTTTTCTTACGGAAGGGAGAGCCTTCCATTCCTTTAGAGAGAGAGTGCAATGGACACAAACAAAGTGGATGAACACTGCGAATGGAAGTGCATGAGACTGAGAGATAGAGAGAGAGAAGAGAATACGACACCAGAGATGTTGTCAAACCCTCCTCCGAAGGCCCCAGTCTCTATGGCGAGAGCGGTCTACTTATGATTGCACAAATCTCTACAATGCTTGGACTTGCTGACGATGCTGACAACGATGAGGACGACGACGAGACGGGCTGAAATCTGAAAACTGAAATCTGCGTTTTTCGGGCTGAAACTGCAAACTTCACCGGATCTGACCTTGCGGCGAGGATCTGCTGCGGAAAGGTGAGATCTGCGAGGTTTGGGGGTTCTTCTGCAGGTTCTAAATGCTGAAAGCTGATGCTTGTGGTGATTCCGTTGCGAAGATCTGCAAAAACTCTGAAGTGTCTTGCAGATGCAAAACCGCTAGGGTTGAAAATGGTCTTGCTGTGGAGAATCTGCTAACGCTGGGGCTTCTGCTCGGTCTGCTGTCGCCAGGGATCTGCAAGAGCAAAAACGTTGGCAGATCTGGTCCAAAAACGCTAGCTTTCTGATGTGAAGCAAAAACGCTAGGGCATCGGGGGGTTCTGTTGAGAAGTTGTCTGTTGAGCGAGTGCTCTTGCTGCCTTTTCTCCAGAAAGTGCTAGCGCTAGGTTTCTACTGATACAAACTTAGTAAATTTGCCCTACCTACTTTCCAACAAAAGTCATTTAAAAATAATATGTGAAAAATGTCAAAAATAGGGAAAATAGGTCTATGCATTGTGAAAATGCTACTGATGGTTTCTGACTGGAATCTGATGGTCATGCTGTTTGCAACCAGAGGATATGCATCTAAGCTAACTGTCTGGACATGCACGGTCTGCGAACAGACTCACAAAAGTGCAAGATCACTTCCTATTCTAGACTGACTTGACTAAACTGAACCCTGGTCATGCTGTATCTTGTCCACGGACACATAGGGTTGGATGTGTCACGTGACAGTGCGGCTTGGGGACGAGCTCTCAAACTCAAGGGTGTGAAAGGGGCTTGCAAAGGGCAATGGAAATTTTGTTTTTGGTAAGGCTTGGGAAAATTTTTGAGGCCATTTGGAGTACGAAAAGAAGAAAAGTTTCCATATTTTGTACCTATGGGATGGCCCACCCTTGCCGACCACCAACGACTTGAATGACCAAGACCAATCATCGGCCATGGAAAGATCATCGACGCCCAACATCCAGTCAACCGCCTATGCTCGATGGAAGCTCTCAAGGAAACCGTCAACTTGTTTCGCTTGGGATTGTGACGCCAAAAGTAAAATGCACAGTGCGCTAGAGGACAAAGGCAAAGGCATGCTTGATGAGGTAGACAATACCAGAACCGAGTTAGCTGCCTCGGTACCCATAAGGTCTGACCACAGTAGTTATAAATGTGACATGATGCTTTATTTGGCTCAGGAGTTTGAAGCCAAAGGTCAAAAGTAGGAACTCACAGATAGACAAAGACATAGGCAAGCTGACCAGAGATTATAGTAATAAAGATTTGATAGAGGAGATCGGTATGGTACACGTGGTGGTGACCATAGTGGCCACTGCACTAGATTCCTACTCAGAGGCTAGTTGCTGCCACTACCTTCAGCCAGAGAGAGGCTTGTGAGTGGCAGAGAGGGGCAAACAATGCTCCATATAATTAATTTGGACCCTTGTGTTGGAGTTCAAGTTACCGGTGTTTGAACCCGTGGATCGGAGTTCAAGGCACATGCATCTGGTTGGGAACCAATCAGGCGTATCTAAAACACTGTGGATAAGTGTACCAATCCATTGTTGTTGGTCGGATTATAGACAAGATGTCTTCCACAGTTCATTATCTAGGACTATCTTTGGGCGTGATGTGTTCACAGTTTGCGAATGGGAATTCTTGGACGTAGTGTGGTCTATAGTTCAATTTTCTACAAGGCAACCAACAGATGCTCAAGATGGCTTGCTTCTAAGGTACAAAATTGAGGGTAGCATAACCAAGGTGTATCTAGTAGACTGATTAACTACTGGGGTGTCCATGGTAGCTTCTTTATCGACTTGGTCTCACTATTTGTATCCACTATGAGCTGCAAAGATGTTAAAGAGTTTTGACATCTCAAGTGAACTGCCCAATGTGATCCCATTATTTAGTTTGGCTTTTACGTATTTATTTTACTTATTTGTCAAAGTCTGGGTAGGGCAATTTATCGAGGTTGGTATATAAGCAACCCTCTGCCCCCATTGTACAGGTATCACTTCATTGCGAAGGTTGGTTGGTTCAGAGTATCTCTCTTTCTCTTTCTCTCTCTCGTGTATTCTCCTCGCTTGTGTACGCTTCCGCATCATTGACTTTGACAATTTTATGCTACCGTAGTATCTTGATCGGTTAAGAGAGGATTGGAGAGGCCTCAAGCAAAATGGAACTCCCATTATGTCTTTTCCCAACTGTATCTTGGAGATTGGGGGTCAATTGCGCAAGTCAAATGTGGATTGCAAAGAGGCTTTCCTCTTTGGTTTGAACGAGTACATCAAATACGATGTGCAAGTCTTCGACCCAAAGGACTACAATGATGCCGTTAGAATTGCTATCGCATAGGAAATGAAGCACAACAAAGGTAAGCCGAAGGAGAACAAGTCAAGTATCCCTCATAACCAATAGAATCAATAGAATGGTAAGAACAATTGTAAGAACCATAATAATTCTCCTTCTCAATCTTCCGCTACACCTAGAGCACAGAGATCTTCACCTAATAGTGATAATAAAGGAAA
Organism: Adiantum capillus-veneris; assembly: GCF_014529385.1. Lineage (NCBI taxonomy): Eukaryota > Viridiplantae > Streptophyta > Polypodiopsida > Polypodiales > Pteridaceae > Adiantum > Adiantum capillus-veneris. Next base: position 151,314,657 of record NC_140936.1, on the reverse strand, counting down.
GGCTAAAACTCACGAAATCCTTATGTTGACATCTAATGAAAATTCAAAAATCTGCTCAATAAATAGTAGCTAGTTGGTTAAGTCTTGAAGAAAGAACCGAGTATGGAAAAGAAGGAAGATGTTTCAAGTGTCACACTAACGGTTAAGAGATTGTTCTAAGAAAGAACCCAAAGAACCCACATCTTCTGTTAGTATCATAAATGAGAAAACTAATGTGCTCCAAGTCTCTAATGATCATCTAGATGAGTCTCTCATGAAGTGTTATGGTCATGTCAATAGTCAGCGCATTATGATCTTGTTTGATCTTGACAGTATGCATGATGTGATTAGCAATTCTCTTGTGAAGAGCGAACGTCTAGAAGCTATTCCAGTGGACCCTATAGGAGTTTCTGGAGTTGCTCCTAGCATGTACTCTTCAATGACGCATGTCTTCAATCACAATTCCAATCACAACTTCAGTAACAGTCTCAGTTCAAGAAGTTGGTTTTTGTTGTAAGTTTGTTGTTTCTCCTCTCTCTAGATGTGATATGATTTTCGGCATTAAGTGGTTTCGTTAGCTTAAGCCTTAAGTTGATTGGGAAGAAAACATGTTCACTCTCGCTATCGAAGGTACCTCTCCCGTGGTCATTCGTCGTGACCACAATATGCCTTCTTTGTCATTAATCTCTCACTCTCATGTTTTGTTAGAGAATAAAACACGCAGTCCAATAGCATTTCTCAGTACATAGTCACAAGTTCAAAAAAGAATCAGTCATTGCACGAAAAGGAACCTTTTTTTGTCATTCATTTTCTCAAGCATGAGAAACATTTTCTGCATGATAGAAATTTATTTGTTTGTAAGGATCGTCAAGCTCTCAAGTGGCTCTGGTTTGTACCGAGTACACCTTGTCACCTTGAAGTGACTGTCAAGCTAGATGGTTCCAGTCTTGTGAGCAATTTGGTGATTTGATTGATTAAGTAAAGCTAACCCAATCGCAGGTACGATCAGTCATACAGGACAGATCTTGGTTCTTGAGTCGAGGTCCACAATACTCATTCAAGATGTATCTTTTGTTCGCATGAGAAGTCTGTATGCATTTTTCGAGTCTCTCATTCGTGACGGTCTCTTGTATTGTTGTCACCATCTTTATGTGTTACCTTCTCATAGGAAAGCCATATTGTACCATGCACATGATTCACTCACACAGGAGAACAAAAGCATGAAGATCACTTTAGGAAAGGTAGAAAGTTTGCATTCAAGGAGTACACAATGTTTCACCATCATAGGCCATGTCAATAGATTTTGTATGCTCATTCCTTGGCCAAACATAGTCACAGCAAAAGCATTAGCACGATTGTCCATCGAGCATTGCTATTCCCTTCATGGTTTGCTATAGTTGATAATCTTAGGTAGAAAAGTCAAGTTTAGATCTCATTTTTTGCATGTGCTCCATCACATTTTTTATCTACATTGAATCCACAATCTTTTAGGAAGCATAGTCCTTTTCCAATCATCCGAAAAGTAAAAGACATGGAATTGTGATTGAAGTTGTTTTAGGGAGATCCCCCAAAGGAGATTCTTGAAGAGGAGAGCTCGAGATCGTCGACAAAGTTGAAGACATGGAGCCGGAGGAGATAGCTTTCAGCGTGGCCCAAAGAACCAAGCATTGCAATCCTTTTTGAAGTTCATCTATCGCGACACTCACATAACAGAGTGGGGCGACGAAGATTTCTTCGTAGATTCCCCGAAGTTGTTGGCGGACTACACAGAAGCCATGCGGCTTGGTACTAGTATCTTACCTTGAAAAGGGGGGATGTCACGTGCACATCGAACCCTATGTGCATGTGGATAAGATAACTCCTATTTCTAGGGTTGAGGACAGCCTAGGAAGTGTTCTGGCACCCCGTGTGAGCCTGTAGGCAGGACATGCATGTCGAGGCACTTTAGATTAGTTGTATATTCTTTGATTGCACGAGCACAACTAGTGTCTGCTAGGTGTAGGCACTAGGGAGTGTTCCCATACAATTGCATTAGTACCTAGCCTATGTATTTATCTGCATGTGAAGCATCTCTTATAAGTGAGTTTATTCATTGATTAATAAGTGCCATTGTTAGAAATCGTGGGATTTTTCATGAGTTTGCCCGCCCCTGTTTCAATCCCATATATAAGTGATCCTAGGGGTCACTTCTCAAGCATAAGTCAGTACCCTAAGTACCAACACCAAGTACTGGTAGTACCTCACCACCTCTAGCGTTTTTTCTAGCAGTACTACCATCAACATCCATGGCATTTTTTCCATCAGCATACTCAGCCCACCAGCATTTTTAGCCTAGAGTAGCAGATTGCATCGCCATCAATTTTGAGCCCTTCCGTTTTTCGGAACTTGCAGATTTTAGCCATAGTCCCAACGTTTTCAGATTCAGCCATCAGATCAGCCAGCGTTTTTCAGTTTTCAGCCTATCACCGACATCTGGCACAGCAAATCAGCCCATAGCCTCGTCGCAGTTGCAGATCACATTGAGCATCCCTAGTGTTTTGCATTTTCAGCACTTAGCCGTTCAGACCCAAGCACCTACATCAAGATCCCATTAGCATCTCAACATCTAGGACCATTGTATCAATATTTGTGCAATCTAAAGCAAATATCTCTCTAGCGATAGAGAGGGGGGCCTTGGAGGGGGTTATGATTGAGGGGGGATGTATTTAGTGGTGTCATAGTTCTCTTTCAGCTCATGATGACTCTATGCTCCAAGACGCGGTAACCTCTCCACCTACAAAGAAATCTTCAACCGTGCCCTCTCTAGACCAGGTAAAAGAAGTCAACTTGGGAGCTTGTCACGTTCTTTTGGCTGCATGGATGTGGTGTTGCTAGATCAGATTCCTTCAGCACCGTGGCAGATGGTGAGCCCATATTTGCTGCGGCCTATGTCCCAGAAGATAAGATTAGCCTCTTTCGAACTGACAGAAGAGTCACACACTGAGAGATTGGCTTGAAAAACTTCTGTTAAGACCATCGATTGTATGGCTCGAAGATCCTCCTATCTGGGATCGGCATGTGGTGTTTCTTGCAAGGGCCACAACATGCATGTTTCTTTCAACTCCTGGAACAGGTCAGCTTAAGCTTCATACACCAGATGCTCTCTTTGAATTTTTCAAAGAACACTAAAAGGTTTTTGAGGTACCTTGGGAGCTAGCAGTAGAGCTAGAAGATGCCCAGGCTAACCTCAAAGTTATAACACTTACGATGGTCAGATATCTCATGTATTTACTACTGGCTGTGTCTAAATTCTCCACTGTCGACAGGTATATTATCCTCCTTGAGTATAAGTGTGTGCATATTTTTCTCTCTCTATAGAAAACGCGGCCAGACTTGACAGCTCTGGCATAATTTCCTTACTACGTGAGGATTTTGAATTTGATAGCTCCAATGTCCAGCTTTCTTCTGTAGAAGACATGGCACTGTGGCAAAATAGAAGCGTGGCCACAGGAAGGAAAAATCTTTAGTTAATGTAACTAACACTCGGCGTGAAATTTCACAATCAGGAAAGGTTGTGGAAAATTTAAGTATAGAGGCAAGCCTATGCTGGGTGTTTTGAGCATCAGAGGGTTTGATCCCCTGGCTGGCGTCACCTAGCCCTTGCCCCTACCCACCCCCTTAGCACTCACCCCTACCCACCTACAACCTCACCCCTACCTACCCTCTTCTCGCCCCTACCTTACTGACTTAACATGATGTGAGTGAGATTGGTCTTTAGATTCCAGCTTATGGTTGCATCTTGGTTGGCATGATTTGGAGAGTTTGGCTTAACATTTATTGTAGATATGCGGTTCCTTTCAATTATCTTGGTCTACATAGCTGTTTTCAGTGTTTTCTCTCACGGAGACGGTGAGTGGTTTTTTTGGCGGGCAACTTGTAGCAGGGCTAATGTGTCACTTGCACTGGACAGGCAGCTGCAGTTGGTCCGGGGTTTGCACTGTGGGGACTCTCGTCCGGGTAGTGACACGTGGCAGACACAGGGAGTGGTGGTAGCCACCACAGTATGGAGATAGACGTAGCTAGCTATCAGTGATATTTTGCTAGCTGTTGGCTGCTCTTCAGGTTTGTATATATGCTCAGTTGTTCTTAGTGGTGGTATGCTTCCTAGACGTCTTGTGAGTCCTTGAGTCTTGAGTCTTGTGTCCAGTCTGGCACTTGCACATGTGCACTCTCCCTGCACAGTTGGAGCCTCGACATCCCCATTGTACCTGTGAGTCTTGGGCTTGGAATTGAGTGTGCCGCCAACGAGAGTCTGTACTGGTTCCATGAGTTAGTCAAGTTCCATTGAGTTTGGAGTCTACTGTTGTGTCTTTTGAGTTGGCTTACTATTTGCTCTTTAGTGTTTTCATTCTGCTGGGAGTGAGATTTCATGCATGTTACACTGAGGAGCTCCCACAATAGAGAGCACGACATACTTTTCTTACTCACCAATCCGCAACCAAGCACGGTCCTTTCTTAAGAATACCCCCTTTCCTCCTTGTATGTAGTGTCCTTGAGTGCAACACTTGTCGGATAGATCTTTGAGGTCTCTTGGGATTAAACTTCTCTTCTCTTCTCTCTTCTCTTAAGTCTATCTTGTCCTAACTGATGTGAGGATGCTTAGGTGCTTGCACTATGCATTCATCATTGACATGCAATCTTCTTTTGGTGCCAGGCTTCATTATGGCTTGAGTCTGCCTTTGATCTCTGGAGTCATGACAGAAACTCAGTGCACTGAACTTTGTGTTGATGTATGCTCATGTGTGTGTCCGTGTGGTGTGTTGTGTTTGGGAGCATATGTTAGTACCTAGTTCTACGCCCACTATTGGGCATTGACGACGTTAGTGGGGATGTCGTGGTATTTAATCAAAACTATGCATGATGGAACTGATGGTTATATTGTCTTGTGGGTGACTACCATGGGTCTATAGCTTTCCTTGAAGGGTGAATCTGGCCTTATCGTGGATTCATCTAGGTATATACTGTTCTTTAAGTTTTTCTTAGAGTTGGGCGGCTTGCATTTAGTTGCTTCGAGAAGCATTACTTGGTAATGAATTTATCGATACACCCAGATTACTTGACCATCAATCGAACACTACATAACTGTGTTTTCAATCAGTTTTTTTCGGTGAATATGGGCGCATTTCTCGTTTTATACATCTATTTCTAGATCCAGAAGTTGACTATGGAACTGGATGACATCAGAACGACTTTGCCAGAGGCGGCAAAGTTCGTTAGGAAGCATTAGGAGTTTTGCACCATGTCAATTAAATGTTCTTTATTGGTCAGGTAGTGTAGCAGCCAGTTGAGCACTTTATCTATTGCAGTTCTTTTTTCTTTTTTATGGGTTGGTTTAGGTTTTATACCCAGCCAAAATTTTACTATTTGCTACTAGTGATCAAATGCTGGTCTAAGAATTCAAAGTTTTTCCTTAATTTTTGTATAAACACCTTTTAGTAATGTCAACATTTTACGAAAATCAGTTTCTTGCATCGGTATTATTTTCTTACTTACGGCCGCTTGTTTGTTGTTATTAAAAAATTGTTTATGCTTTAGCTATCCCAGCTAGCTGCTTGGTTCACACCTACCAGTTTAGGATCCCAAAGTATTTTGTCATTTCATTTTGTTGCTCTGACTTTGTATCAGATTCACCACATTGTAACGCGCTGGTCTCATACGTCATTTTGGCCTTTTGAAGACGTTAATATAACATTTCATCTCTCTCTCTCTCTCTCTCTCTCTCTCTCTCACACACACACACACACACACACACACACATTACCTTTCCTACTGGGATTGTTTTAGCATCTAGGATGTTTTCCTCTTATGCTTAAAAAAGGTCCTAGTTTGTAAGTTCAAATGCTCGACAGTAATATAGTTTGTTTTACTGGTTGTCTTCCCCTTGGTTGTCTTGATCGTGATGTTGTCACAGCTGGGTTTTTTAGAAATCTATTCATCAATTCAAGCTTGAGGCATCAATTACAAGAGGTTGCTTTGCAATTCTTAAAAACCTGATTCGTCATAAAAATTTTCTGAGCCTTACTTCATGAACAGATAGGGAGGCTTATATGTTGAGGATCTTTGTGGATGAACGATCATACGCCGATCTTCATTGGGTAATCTCCTTTACTTCCAAGTATATATGTGCTCGTATGGTAATAATCATTTTAGTTTAACACCATTTTGGTACCAAAACAGGACGCTTGAGTGTCCTTTTTCCTAGGTTTTCATATGAAATGCTATGAGCTCATAAAAAAGTCCCTCAAAAAATTTGTTTGAGGGCCTTTTAGACATGAACCAAACCATTTTCAAGAAATGACTCTGTAGACTTTTGAGCTTACCATGATAACGAATTGGATTCCTGAAAAATGCTTTAATAGAATCACACAATGCTTTTCAAAAACAATTATTTGACTTAGAAAAAATTCATAATGCCCAGGGAAAAGGTATAGACCGCTTCTTAATAATAGACCTCTAGATTAGTAGAACTTTACTTAATTGGAAATTGTTTTGAGAGTCAATTCGATTATGCTAAGTTGTGTCGGCACAATTTGTGAGTTTTATCCATTTTATTATTATAAAGTAAAACATGTTATTCATGATACTTCAAGTTTTATATATACATGTATGCTATCTAAATTTTGAGGTTTACCAAACTAATTTTAGGAGTTTTCTTAGATTGCGGAAGGTTTGTACTTTAAAAATCTTTTTTTATATAAAAATTGCCTGAAGAATTGCTTTTGGTTTTTCAATGTCAATGTCTATTACTTACTAAGTTTTAATGAATATGTGAAATGTGATTTCTTCAAGAAGCATTAGGCCATTTATGCAATTTTTGAGAAAATAGCTTCAAATTTTGGTGAAACTTTTTATTTTAAAATTGTTATGTATCTCTTAATATCGCATATATTTGAAGGCAGAAAAATTTTCAATGTCAACATCTCATAACCTAACTAAATTCCGAGCAAGAGCTAGAAAAATTGTTTTTAGCTTTACAAAATTAGGATTAGGATTTCTGCATCAAGGTCATAGACGCAACTGATCATTGCGTTTGTCTGGCGAGTCATGACTCTCTCTCTCTCTCTCTCTCTCTCTCTCTCTCAAACTTCAAGAGAGCCAATCACTTTGTCTGGCACACAGAGTAGAGGACTCTCCCCAACAATTGTTTATATCAATACAAAAAGAATTACTAAAAGGGGCACCAGACTTGGGGGCCAGTGCATCTGGAAGTGGAACATTGCCGCTTTGTGTCTAGACTACTTTGTGTTTTGAAGTTTAAGTGTTAAAGTTTCAGTTTTGTTTGTGTGTGTTGCTTAGGATTTACTGTCTTCTGAGTGCCAAGCTGGTTTCATACCACCTCATCCACTATAGCCTCCTATCCTAGCTCCCTGCCCATATGTATAACCCCATCTCCCTCCCCACTACTCTCACCCCACCTTTGCTACGCTTGCCATTTTGCGTATCACTTGCTCGCAGTTGTTCACTTCCTCCATTACATCCACCTTTCCTGCGTCGTCCCAACCACATTTTTCTCTTTAGCTCCACCCTAGGGGTCACAACAACTCCATTCATCTTCGTTGTGCTACAACATTTATAGTAGCCTTTCCCATACCCTTTCCACTTATCGTCCATGTCCTTGGTACTCCCCAGGTCATCCTCACTGCTGGTGGGTTTTGGTAGGCAGATACTATACAGACAGACATGCACTATGGATCATCTCATGCTATCGATATCTAGAGAGATGACTATTACATTGAGGATGTATGCTTCTATTATCGCTCACTAGAGTAGACCTTATGGGCTACAAAATGCATTGTTGATGAGAAGGAAGCCAATCTTTTTAGCTAGCAATAGCACTCTTTGGGACAACTAGTGGGCTTGTGGTGGGGTGCTCTACATCTTTGCTATAGGGACTATCTCTAGAGTCTCCTACCGGGCCAACCCTACTGGTCTAGGCTCACACTAAAGTCTAGACTAGTGGACCAAGTATGCAATGCGGAGGAGATAAAGTGGTGGTTAGTCGGTCACCGTGGCCATCCTTCATAGGTCGCTTATCCTATTAGACGAGATATTTTGCTTGTGCAATAGGTCTTTGCCATTGTGTATGTGGTAGCTATCATTAGTGAAATTTTATCCGCTCTGTTTTGCCTCGTCTTTGTCAAAGTGCAGCAGAAGGTGTGGTGACAAGAGAACATGCAGGAAAGAGGGGAGAAGAGAGGAGAGAAAAATGCTAGAGAGAGAAGATGGACAAGTCCTGCGGGGCACAACTGTGCTATCACAAAAATACAAGGCTCTGCACACTACAAATGCCAAAAACGTTGTGCCCCCCCCCCCCCCCCCCCCCCCCAAAAAAAAAAAGAACCCAACCCATGGTCCATCTGTAGGGAAGTAACAAAATTACTCGAACCACATCTCAATAACACATGTCAAGCAAATGGGAATATGAAGGGTCAAAAAGCATAAAAAAGAAGACAAGTGGCATGCCTGACAAAATCTGGGAAAAATCTCCATGATGCCTAGACTCTAGGAAAGCCTCACAAGACCGGGCATAACTACAAAAATGTCCTCCCTCACAAGATTTAGACAAGAAAACCTAGGAGATAACCTCCAAAACTCCAACACCCCCTCTCAGGTCGTGAGTACACAACAAGATTAGGGATCTGGGGTCTCCAAATGAGTGACGAAGGAATCCGCAAGTCCAATCCACCACTACATGAAGCACACCTCTTGACAAAATATCGCAGGGCACTAGGAATCAGGATAGACATTCCTGTCTACCAACGGCAACTATACGTGTGCAACCGCCTTAAGTGCCCGTCAGGCTTTGGAAGCCCGTGGTAGCCATATAGGCTAGAGCTCCTCTGGTTGTACACCATGCCATGTGGGCATGCCATCAAGCTATTGGTTTAGGAAAAGTCACAGATCAGACACGCCTTCTCCGGGAACTAGTCTTGTGCTCCAAGTACCACATAGATGTACAACCTTTGACTCGTCTACCACACCATCCTCCAAAGACTGATTAGGTCTTCTAGGCTTGCCAAGGAAGTAGGAACCACTGCTTGAGCCCGATGCACAAAAAGAAATCTAACAAGAGGGCTATCCATCTGCAAGTCTTTGTGAGTTCGTGGTGAAGATGAAGGTAGGGTTACCAAGTGTGTTAAAGTCAGAACAGGTGCAATAGAAGCCGCCTCACCAGACTCCGACTTCGATATGCCCTCCTTCTCCACACTTATGACTTATCACATCCTCCTTGGATCACTCACCAATACGAGGAATATCTTCCTTTTGTGCCTTTGTGCTTTTGCTTTTGCTTGTGTATTGAGAGATGCTGTCAGTGCAAGAGGTACCAATCTCCCTCTGGCTATAAAACTTAGGTCGTGAGGTAGTCGCAATACCTCTCAACTAGTATCATCAATCCAACTATTCTATTTAAGATACAATGATCCTCCTTTCTGAACAAGAATCCAAGACCATCATCCACGGGTACACAAAGGTGTCACATGACACATCCAACCCTATGTGTCCGTGGACAAGCTACATCATGACCAGGGTTCAATTCAGTCAAGTCAGTCTAGAATAGGAAGTGATCTAGCACTTTTGTGGGTCTTTTCGCTAGACCGTGCATGTCCACACACTTAGATTAGATGCATATCCTCTGGTTGCACACATCATGACCATCATATTCCCATCAGATCCCATCAAGAGCATTTTTACAGTGCATAGACCTATTTTCCCTATTTTTGACATTTTTCACTTATTATTTTTAAGTGACTTTTGTTGGAAAGTAGGTAGGGCAAATTTACTAAGTTTGTATAAGTAGAAACCTAGCGCTAGCACTTTCTGGCAGAAGAGGCAGCAGGAGCTTTGGTTCATCAAGCACCTTCTCAACAAGAACCCCCAAGGAGTTTACCTAGTGTTTTCTGCAAGGAGATCCAAATTCAGCCTTGGCGTTTTTGCATCCAAATTCAGCCCTTGGTGTTTTTGCATTGCAGATCAGCAGATCCACAACAAGGCACAGCAGATCCACAACAAGACACAACAGACTCCTTAGCGTTAGCAGATTTCCACAGCAGAGACCAATTCAGTCCTAGCGTTTTTGCATCAGCCTGAGACCACAACGTTTTTGCAGATCTTCGCGACGGAATCAGCCCTAGACTCAGCATTTTCAATTTTCAGAGTCAGTTTCCCTAGTAGCACCCCCGAACCTCGCAGATCTCACCTTCCCGCAACAGATCCTCGCCGCACGGTCAGATCCCGCGAAGTTTATAGTTTCAGCCCGGAAAACACAGATTTCAGCATCTGTGTTTTCAGCGCGTCGTCGTCTCATAGTCGCCATCGACATCGTCACCGACATAGAGTCAGAATTCAGCAGATAAAGATTTGCAGATTTCAGCCGCGTTAGCATTTTCAGATTTCAGCCCATCTCGTCGTCGTCCTCATCGTCGGCAAGTCCAAGCATTGTAGAGATTTGTGCAATCATAAGTAGACCGCTCTCGCCATAGAGAGTGGGGCTTTCGGAGGAGGGTTTGACAACTTCCTGGTGTCGTTTTCTCTTCTCTCTCTATATCTCAGTCTCATGCACCTTCACGCACAATGTTTATCTACTTTGTTTGTGATCACTTGCACTCTCTCATTAAGGCACGGAAGGCTCTCCCTTCCCTAAGAACAAGGAACCTTGAACACAGTTTGGAGCACTGATCTTGAGCAAAGTTCAACATTCACTTCCCCTGCACCCTACATTGGTATCAGAGCTTTGGCAATGTTCTGTATCACTCAAGGAAAGAACCACAAGAACCACATTTTTTCTTGTTGCGGTCGCACGTAACCCAAGTCCTCTTGGGCGTGTCGATTCCTAATCGTGTTTTTGAAGAGTGACAGGAAACCCAAGCAAGAAGGGCTTGTCCAGCCTCCCCTTGTGCCTCTTTTCACTCATTGAGAGCGGACCGTGCACTTAGCGACCGGCCAATCGACGTGAGGTGGGAAAAAGCAACCTTGGTGTGAGCGCAAGGCCGCCAAGCGGTGCGCCCGCGGAAAAGAGCAGAACTCGGGTGAAGAGAAGATCCTTCTCTAACATAGATTGCAAGCGAAAGAAGAACCTCAAGAACCCACGAACCTCAAGAACCTCAAGACCCGCAAGAACCTCAAGAACCCCAAGAACCAAGACTCCCAAGAACCCAAGTTCCTTGTGAACTTAAGAACCCAAGAACCCCAAGAACCCAAGTTCCTCGTTAACTTAAGAACCCAGGACCACAAGAACTCACAAGAACCCAAGACTTCAGTGGATGGTCATCACTCGAAGCGGAATGGATACTTCGCTTGGAGGTGATGAGCATGAGAGAGGCGAAGAAGGATTTTCCCCACAAGGAGGTTTTTCCGACCCTCCCCCTTTCCCATCTACGCCAAGGATTGCACCAGATCCTATGGAGGCTTGGTGCAAGACGATGATGGACATGATGACAACGTGGCACGAAGCAAGAATGGAAGCCATGGAGAGTGAGCGCGAGCAATTACGCTTGGAGGCCAAAGAATTTAATCGCAAGTATGCAGAAAGAAAAACAGAATTGGATTGCAAGAACGTTGTTCATTCTTCCTCTCTCATTTCTAATGTGCAGGCGAAGATTGAAGAGATTGGGGAAAAGGAGACTCTCTTAGTCTCTTCTTCTCCAAAGCATGATACACATGATTTGCATGATGATAAGCATGCTGATTTGAATGATAATGATGAGCATGATGATTTGGCTGACACTGACCAGCATGATGATTTGCATGATCAAGATGTGATTTCTCGCAGGCATGATGCTTTGCATGAAGATGTTGTGATTGTTCACAAGGTTGATGTGTTAGTTGATACTTCTCTAGTGAAACTAACCTCATTGCAGAGATGATCAATCACGAAGAACCGATCTTGGCTTCCGAGTCGAGGTCCACAAAACCCCCACAGGAAGATTCGATCAAACACGACGAACCGATCTTGGCTCTCGAGCCTAGGTCCAAAGAACCCTTACAAGAAGTACTATGTATTCGAACGATTCGTCAGCACACATTGTTCGAGTGTTTCATTCGTGATCGTTTCCTGTATTTTAGTCATCGTTTTTATGTGATCCCTTTCCAAAGGCATGCCATATTGTCCATTGAGCACGATTCACTCATGGATGAGCACGGATGTATGCAGATTTCTCATGAAAAGCTGAAAAGTATGCATTCAAGGAAGTCACATTCCATGTCTCTTCCTTGGCACGACACAGTCGTAGAAAGAACACAAGGAAGTATGAGCACCAAGCATGGGCATTTCCGTTGTGAATTGCCACAATTGATTGCTTTAGATCAGAAGAGAAAGATTCGATCTCATGGTTTGCGTGTGTGGTGAACGGTTTGGCACTCCGTCTCTTTGTTCATCTACATTGCATTCACAGTCTTTAGAAAAGACAAGATTTTTTCCAATCACTTTACATGGAATAGGTATGCTCATGTTTTTGTGTTGGAAGTGGTTTCAGGAATTTTCAGCATCAGAGATTCTTGAAGAAGGTAGACGCATGACTATAGACGAAGTTGAAGCATTGAAGGAGCTTCATATGAATTTGTGTCGCTTTCGGCGCGGCCCAACGAAGCAAGCGTTGCAGACCTTTATGAAGTTCAAGTATCGCATGACCCACGTATCAGAGTGGACTGGCAAAGAGTCCTTTTGAGGATTCGGGATGTTGTTGGCGATCTCCCTCGACGCCATACAGTTCGGTACCAGTACCTCACTTTGAAAAGGAGGGGATGTCACGTGACATATCCAACCCTATGTGTCCGTGGACAAGCTACAACATGACCAGGGTTGAGTTCAGTCAAGTCAGTCTAGAATAGGAAGTGATCTGGCACTTTTGTGTGTCTGTTCGCAGACTGTGCATGTCCACACACTTAGATTAGATGCATATCCTGTGGTTGCACACAACATGACCATCAGATTCCCATCAGATCCCATCAAGAGCATTTTTACAGTGCATAGACCTATTTTCCCTAATTTTCACATTTTTCACTTATTATTTTTAAGTGACTTTTGTTGGGAAGTAGGTAGGGCAAATTTACTAAGTTTGTATAAGTAGAAACTTAGCGCTAGCACTTTTTGGCAGAAGAGGCAGCAGGAGCTTCGGTTCAACAAGCACCTTCTCAGCAAGAACCCCCAAGCAATTTACCTAGCGTTTTCTGCAAGGAGATCCAAATTCAGCCCTTGGCGATTTTGCATTGCAGATCAACAGATCCACAACAAGGCACATCAGATCCACAGCAAGACACAGCAGACTCCCTAGCGGTAGCAGATTTCCACAGCAGAGACCAATTCAGTCCTAGAGTTTTTGCATCAGCCTGAGACCACAGCGTTTTTGCAGATCTTCGCGACGGAATCAGCCCTAGACTCAATGTTTTCAGTTTTCAGCAGTCAATTTCCGCAGTAGCACCCTCGAACCTCGTAGATCTCACCTTTCCGCAGTAGATCCTCGCCGCACGGTTAGATCCTGCAAAGTTTACAGTTTCAGCCCGGAAAACGCAGATTTCAGCATCTGCATTTTCAGCGCGTCGTCGGCGCATCGTCGCCATCGTCAATTTCCGCAGTAGCACCCTCGAACCTTGTAGATCTCACCTTTCCGCAGTAGATCCTCGCCGCACGGTTAGATCCTGCAAAGTTTACAGTTTCAGCCCGGAAAACGCAGATTTCAGCATCTGCATTTTCAGCGCGTCGTCGGCGCATCGTCGCCATCGACATCGTCACCGACATAGAGTCAGAATTCAGCAGATAATGATTGCAGATATCAGCCATTAGCATTTTCAGATTTCAGTCCATCTCATCGTCGTCCTCATCGTCGGCAAGTCCAAGCATTGTAGAGATTTGTGCAATCATAAGTAGACCGCTCTCGCCATAGAGAGTGGGGCCTTCGGAGGAGGGTTTGACAACTTCCTGGTGTCCTATTCTCTTCTCTCTCTATATCTCAGTCTCATGCACCTTCACACACAGTGTTTATCCACTTTGTTTGTGATCACTTGCACTCTCTCATTAAAGCACGGAAGGCTCTCCCTTCCCTAAGAACAAGGAACCTTGAGCACAATTCGGAGCACTCATCTTGAGCAAAGTTCAACATTCACTTCCGCTCACCCTACAAGAGGGATATGTAGAAAACCGAAGAAGAAGACAAGCTCTTGCAATATCCACATCACATCACGACCTCTGGCCAAAAGCTACTCCACCTGACACCAAGGGGCCACATATGGCTGGATATGACAGGACTCATCACCTTCCCAGGAGAATAGGTACAAGGGCATAGACCACATGGATTTCAAATGTTGGGTTCTCAAGGATACCTTTTTGACACATTGGTGACATCGGTTCTTCTTTGTGGAGTTGAAGTGTGGGGCGGGAGCATCTCAAAGTCTACTTGGAAAGAGTTTGAGAATGTCCAAAACCATTTTCTTATGAACTTTCTCCAAGTTAAGACACAAGCACCATATATGTTGCTACTTCTTCAGTCGGTATCTCTTCCAATTGAGGTTATGGACATGGATAGGGTTGTTGAGTAAATGATAAAGATGCGTCAAAACCCTCACATCGACGTTCTACAATTGCATGGGAAGCAAGCAAAAAAGTTTTCAAAAGACGCATAAAAGCAAGATCTTGAGCACGGAATGGATGCACGACATAAAGAAGTGGTTTGAGAGATGGGATTCATTACAGTTGCTACATGATGTCTCGGTAGACTCCCAAGGGAATGAAGCTTTTTAACAATGCCAATGTATTACAGTTTGGGAGGAATCCAGTGGGTCGTGCTTCATACATTACACCACCCATATTGCCCCCAACTACAAAACCATGTTCTTCACCGAAAGAGGTAACCGTACTCACCCTTATATGCTTGAGCCTATCCCCTTGTCGGCGATACGCACTATCGCAGCAATTCGGCTTAGTTCCCACCCCCTTCGATGTGACAAGATCCAACTTCGTTTTTGTTATAGAAAAGACCTTTGGACCAGCCTTTTGCTTCAAGAGGGGGCTGATGTGTCTCTCCAGCATGTTTGTCGCAAAGAACCCATGTGTACCTTTGTTTTTCATCCTGTTTTTGACCAAGGACTGTTGATGATTTTCAGCGAAGAGTTAAATGAGATGTGGGCTGCGTTTTGAGGATCAGAAGGCGATTTCAAGTGTGACAGTTTGTGCCTTGTACCTTTGCAGATTTTCAGCCAGCCACTTGGTGACTTGTGTGCGGTAGAGGGGGCTAATTTGGACCGATTACAACGGGTGTACCCCTTGCCAAGGGTTTTGCAGATCCCTTCCGATGGTAGGCTGTTTCCCCGCATTACACATGTTCTCAAATGCATAATACGCTCTCTTCCCAGCTTCCAAACGACGCATAGCACATCCATGCTAGAATGTCAAGGCCAAGGTACTTAAAGATCTCAATAACTCTAAGTGTCTCATTGTTGTACACAATGCATGGCTTCTCCCTATGGATTGATTCACAATCAGCCCACTACGCAAGCCAAAGTTCTCAAGGACAACGATAAGCACTATATCATCCTCTAAAGTGTGTGCTAGAAGCACTACATCATCCGCGTACAACAAACCCATGATTACCGCATTGCAAATAGACCTCTTCAATGCCTTGTTGTTGCATAAAGTCAAGTACCATTTGTTCCAATTGATTAATGCATAGACCAAAGAGAGTAGGTGACAATGGGCATCCTTGTTTAACCGCAATAGTGCTTGCAAAAAATTATGAAATTCCTCCTCTCATGTGCAATTGACATATCACCTTCTCAAAGTTCGAGAAACCGCAAGCATAAACTCACTTGGTATTTGGAGTTCTTCCATCCTTCTCCACAAATTGTTATGTGGAATCATATCAAAGGCTTTTTTGAAGTCCACAAAGCAACAATACAATCGCTTGCCTTTCTCCTCCATGAGAACACGAAGAGTGACAAGATGGTCAATGGTGCTATGACGTTGACGGAAACCCGCTTGACCTTCTGCACGCTTGCCATTCTTTTCAACCCAATCACTCAATTTTATCTCCATTATGCACCCAAATAACTTTGCCATAAGGGACCCAATCGAGAGAGAGAGAGAGAGAGAGAGAGAGAGAGAGAGAGAGAAATGAAATGAAATCAAATGTTATATTAACGTCTTCAAAAGGCCATAGTGACCTATGAGACTAGAAAGTTACAAGGTGGTGGATCTGATACAAAGTCAGAGTAACGAAAATAACCTAACAACAGTACAAAACAAAGATATATACTACGGGATCCTAGATTGGTCGATGTGAGCTAAGCAAAAAACTAAGCAAAAATGGGCGGCTTATCACAAAAAATCTAGCATCGGTCGTTGGCGAATCTCATCAATTTCCTCCATGGTTAGTAGTATGACCGGGCGTCGTGCATGCCTGGCCAGCGTGCTTCGAATCTTTTGACGTAGCCTTCGTCGGTGCTGTGTAGTCCTTCGCAGTCGTGGGCGCTTGGATTTCCCTCGTTCAATCGCTCGGTCGATCAATGTGCCTCTGGTGTGAGACAAGGGGGAGCTCTGCTGTGGGAGTGGCTCTTGCGGCTGTCCCGTGTCTGCTCTGAAGAAGTCTGTGATCCGTCTTTGAGACTGGCTAGCCCTGCCATTCATCAGGCTCTCTCTGTGTCTGCGCAGCTCGAGCAAGAACAAACCTAGGCATCTCTGATCTTCGTATCCCATTACTCTTGAGAGTGGTCCAAAACCCTCTCTGAACAAGCAATGGAAGCGGCCTCGTATCTCGTAGTAGAGAGGGCAGCGGCATGTATAATGCAGCTCTGTCTCAGGTTCCATGTCACACAAGGGGCATGTCCTGGCCTTTGCTGGTACTCCGCTGTATCTCCCAGTTTCAATCCACAGCTGGTGAGACAATGTGCGTAGTTGGCCAATAGCACATCGTATCCCATGAGACAAGTGGGTATCCATGTATCTTGGTCTCGTCACAAAACCATCTTCCGTAAGTTGGAGAAGGTGGTCTCTGTAGAAAGCCATCTTCGTGCCCAATTCTTGTGCTGGTTGTATCCATGTCCTGGTGTCTAGCTGGGTCAGGTCTTGGCGGATGAGCTTGGTGATCTCCGACCGTGTAAGAATAAGAGATGGTGCATCCAATGAGTACTGGAATGGTGGCAGCCTGTCTATGTTGAACCCATGCGCCTGAAACCATGATGTCATCTCCCCATACCAGCATGTTGTATCTCCTTGTATGGCTAATTGTCGAGAGGACTCAAGTGCTATGCGAGCACATCTGTCTCCGGGAAGTTCCCATGTGCGGTTTATGAAGGAAACTGATCTGGTGAGCGCCTCCACCACTAGTGGGGGAGCCGCTAGTTCTGCGTGGATAATGGCCCGTGGTACTGATGCCTTGGCTCTAATGAGCCGCGAGATCATAGAGACGAGAGGTTTCTCCATGTTCCCCCATCCGTCTGTGCGACCTGGCCTCCCGTGGTGATCCAAAGAAGGTCCCCATATCTCGGCCCCATAGAGCAATGCTGAAGCCAATAAGGTGTCAAAGAGCCAAAGCTTCGTCCGGGGCTCCTGAAACTGAACCTGCAAACACATCCTCTCCAATCTACCCAATGCTGCGTGGGCTCTAGTCAGTCTGGTCTCTGCTGCTCTTCTGAGTGAGAATGTAGGTCCGTTGAAAACCACTCCAAGGTAAGTGTAAGTGTCTGTGTACTCCATAGTCTCCTGGCCGTATGTGAATGTAGGTGCTGACCTCCTGATCCACTGTGGGGTGGTATTAAACACCATAACCTTGGTTTTACCAAGGTTGACAGACAAACCACTTTCGTGGGCAAACGTATGCAGAGTATCCAGTTGACGTTGCATTCCCTCTGGGGATTCGGAGATCAACACAATATCATCAGCATATAACAGAAGTGGAATCCATGTCCCTGCCAGCTGTGCACCTTTATCCCCATCGCTGTCAATGTAGTCAGAAACCTCATCCACATACATACCGAAAAGAGTAGGAGAGAGCGGGCAGCCTTGCTTCACCCCAATAGTGGAGTGAACCGGTGTAGAAAGTCCCTCCGGGGTGCGTACATGCCCTACTAATGATCTGTACAATGCGATGATCCCCCAAATGAGCTCTGTGGGTACTCCCATTTCTTGTAATCTGCGCATCAATCTAGCTTTGGGTACTGTGTCAAAAGCTTTGTGGAAGTCCACAAAGCTACAATAGATCCGTCTCCCATGAGATCTGCCTTCCTCGATGATGGCCTTGAGTGTGAAGATATGGTCAAGAGTAGAGAAGCCTCTTTTGAACCCTGCCTGCCCAGTTGCACGCATTCCTTCCCTCTCTACCCATCTACTCAGTTGTTGCTCAAGAATGGATGCATACAACCGTGCCAGACAGAGATGAAAATCAAATGAAATGTTATATTAAACATTTTCAAAAGGCCAAAATAACCTATAAGACCAAACTGATACAATCTTGGTGGATCTAATACAATGTCTCGGTACAAATAAATATGAAGTAAAGTGAAAAACTAAAATCATCATCCTCATCATCGTCATCCATGCCCGAGAATGCCCGGCATTGGGTGCTGTCCGAGAAAGTATTGCATCGGTCGTTGAAGAGTATCATCAATGTACCCCTCTATAAATAGTCGTACCGGACGTGTCCTAGGTTGTGCTAGAATAGTCCTAATCCTTTGATGGAGCCTCCGTCGATGTCATGGTCGCCCTCGTTGACGCAGGCATCTAGCTCTCTTGAGCGCAACGGCTCTGTCAACTAATATACCTTTGGTATAGGTGGGCTCTGAAGTCTGCTGTGAAGCTTGCTCATGTGATTGCCGGGTCCTTGCTCTAAAGAAGTCAGTGATCTCCCTTTGTGAATGTCTCCCACTACGTGATTTTCTCAAGAGACTCTCCCTTTGTCTGCGTAGCTCTCACAAAAACAACCCGAGGCATCTCTGATCTTGATATCTCATGACTCTAGCCAACGATCCAAAGCCCTCTCTGAATAGACAATGAAAGGGGCCTTGTATCTCATAGTATACCGCACAATGACAAATGTGATGTAACTCTGTCTCTGGCACTATGTGACACAGCTGGCAAATCCTGGCCTCTGCTGGTACTCTCTTGAATCTGCCGATCTTAATCTCTAATTGATGCGATGATGTGAGCATCTGATCAATAGCACGTCGTATCCATGGGATAAATGAGTGTCCATATAGGCCGGTATGATCACATATTCATCCTCTGTTAGCTGGAGAGGATGTTCTCTATAGAAAGCCATCTTCGTGCCTAATTCCTGTGTCGGCTGTATCCATGTGCTCGTGGTATCTAGATGAATCAGATCCTGACGTGTGAGTCGAGTGATCTCTGCGTGTGTGAGAGATAGGGAGGATGCATCCAAGGAGTACTGGAACGGAGGTAGTCTATCGATGGTGAAACCATGTGATTGAAACCATGATGTCATCTGCCAATACCAGAATGCTGTATCTCCCTATAGCGCTAGCTCTGGAGATGACTCAAGGGCTAGCCGAGCATATCTGTCTCTGGGAGGTCCCATAAACTGTGCATGAAGGATAGTGATCTAGTAAGTGCCTCGACCACACGGGGGCGGGGGGGGGCTCGAATAATCTCATGTGGCACCGAGGCGTTGGCCCGAATCATCCGAGAGATCATAGAGACTAAAGGCCTCTCCATACATCTCCATCCATCAGTGCTACCAGATTTGCCATGATGGTTCACTGAAGATCCCCAAATCTGAACTCTGTAAAGCCACTAGAGTGTCGAAAAGCCAGAGCTTGGTTTGAGGTTCTTGAAACCGAACTTGCGAACACATTCTCTCCGATCCTCCCAAAGCTGCATAAGCTCTCGTTAGTCTAGTCTCTGCTGCTCTCCTCAAAGAAAACATCGGTCCACTGAAGACTACCCCAAGATTGGTGTATGCATCTGTATACTCCACCGTCTCCTGGCCATATGTAAATGTGGGTGCCGACCTCCTGACCCACTGTGGTGTGGTGTTAAACACCATAACCTTGGTTTTCCCCAGGTTAACAGACAATCCACTATCATGAGCAAATGTGTACAAAGCATCTAAGTAACACTGCATTCCCTTCGGGGAGTCAGAAATGAACACGATATCATCAGCATATAACAATAGTGGGATCCATGTCCTTGCCAATTGTGCTCCTCTATCAACATCCCTCTCAATGTAGTCAGAAACCTCATCCACATACATGCCAAATAGTGTAGGAGAGGGCGGGCAGCCCTGTTTCACCTAGATAGTGGAGTAAACCAAATCAGTAATCTCCTCTGGAGTGCATACATACCCCACCACTGACCTGTATAGAGCCATGATCCCCCAAATCAGGTTACCCCATCTCCTGCACATGTGATCTCTCCTCCTCAATAATGGCTCTGAGTGTCCAAGAGTAGAGAAACCTCTCTTGAAACCCGCCCGTCCTGCTGCCCGTACAGTGTACACCCTCTCTCTTTGCCCATCTACTCAATTGCTGCTCAAGGATGGATGCGTACAACCGTGCCAATGTGTGTCCAATCATGATAGTGCGGTAGTTCCCAGGCTCCATAGGATCCCCTGACTCGAAGATAGGTACGATAGTAGACAAACTCCAAGTATCAGGTAGGCCCTCGCACATGGCACGGCTGAACATCATTGCTAGAAGCTCTGCAAGTAGATCTCTAGCATGTATAAAATGCTGTGCTGCTAGGCCATCATGATCATATGCTCTCTCGGTCCTCATCCTGCCAGTGGCCTTCTTTTTACCATCTCGGCGGTAAAGAAAGCACGTGTGGGCATGGCTCCGACGGATCCTGAAGAGGTGGTTGCCAGATGCATACTGACCCATACCTGCATAGAAGTGATGATCGGTGGGTGGGGGTGAATGCCCATTGAAGAGTCGCCATGCCTCGTCTGAATCCTGGGTCAAAAAAAGCTAGCATAAATCCTGCTCTAATCGAGCTAGAAACGTCCTCTTCTTCCGTTGCGGCAAACGTCGAGAAGCAATCCGTGACTGCCTGTGAGTGATGACTCCTAGAAGTACCTCCCTCTAAAGTCGGGCTCTTGTCTCTCTGCACTCCTCATCATACCAGCTATTCTGGGGTATACTCCCAAAACGTTGTCGTTGCCCAGGCTGAGTGTAGGTATGCCTCTACTGTTGCATCCTGCAGTGTCCGTGTCAATATGTAAGAGAGCTCCTCTAGAGGTCGCCCTGGATCCTCTGTGCGTAAGTGTCTGTATATACCATCTATGTAGATAGAATTAGTTTGAAGTAAAATTGTATCAGGTATGCGTAGATGTCTGTGCCAGTCGAGCTGTGCTGAACTGGAACGAGACGGTAAACGTGAGGAGGGCATGATCTACTGCTACCCCGATAGGCCTGGCTCGACTGTAAAGTCGTGAATAGAGGGTATAAAATTGGGCTGCACCAAACATAATCCACTGTGCTAGCCCCATGTCTATGAGGAAAACAAGTGAACCCACTCGATGCTGGAAATCTTTGGACGCCATTCAATATGGCCAGTCCATGTGCAGTCCCCATGTCTATAAGATATCCCCCATATCTAGTGTGCTCCTCATCCTGCGAACACCTGGCGAATCCCATATCATTGACATCCAATTCTCTCAACATTTCCTCTGAGGTATCGTAGAAAGCTGTCTGAGATTTGCCCGTCCTGGCATTAAAAGTCTCCCAGAAAAATGACATCTCCATCCCTAGAGAACTCCCATATGTCCTCATCCAATATCATGTAGGGTGATCGCCCCTTGGGCGATGCATAATGAGATGTGCTTGGGACAAGATAGCATATTGCAATGTAGAGTGGCCTCCCCGTCTCTGCTCGCACTTTGGCCCACATATATCTGACCTGCTCATCTCTCCGAACAATACAAATGCGGGGCTGAAGCTCCTCCTTGAATAGGACTGCCACACCTCCTGACCCACGTCCTCTTTGTGTTGATCTCACATCCTATATACAAGTAGTCTTCCAATGGTATCCCATCACTCTAGGTAATGTGCCGCCAGGAGTCTGATGCGTGTCCGAGTAAAAAATAATGCGTCTCTAAGTAAAAGATAATGTCTCTTCCCTTGAAGCTATCCTCAAATGCACCTACATCTAGCTTCATTGATTCATTAAAATTTCATGCTGCCATTTTAAGGTTAGTCCCATAGGTCTATGCGGTGCGTCTTTCCAAAACCACTACACTCCCTCCCTTGTAGAAAGCAATTTCCCTTTCTCCCTTGCTGCCTTTATCTCTGGCATCAGCTCTTGCATGTGTGCTACTTGTGTAAGAGTGAGGTCATCAAGCGAAAATATCTCAGTTTGCTTGAGTGTTGGTCTCTTCTTCAAGAATCTTCAGCTGCACACTGCTGAAAATGGACTGTTTTGCTGGCTGGACAGCAGGGAGTCGATGCGGACAGCGAGTGGTTGGTTTCTTCGTGATGAAAACGTTTCCAGGATGGCTGCGGCAGCTTTCCTGTATGCAAGACTCTCTAGACTCTGAGAATGGGGAAGATGGCACCACTAACTTTCCGGGAAGGAGCACCTCTCTAGAACAACTCTCAATAACTCCAGGGCTGCCGCATTTTGGGTACAACATTATTGCATGAACTGCCATTTTTACAGACTTTCTTGAGAGTCCAGTACAAAATGCAATGTGTACTTGCATAGTATTATGCAGGAAAATGAAAATTTTGGCCATTTTGAAGTGTTATTCCAAAAGGGAGAGGCCTCTCCTTTTGCAAAGCATTAGAAAGATTTAGGAATATATTGAGATTTGATGAAATGGTCTCTTTTGCCTCTCTAATCCCAATCCCATCTGTTTGTTGTTTCTCTTATATTGTGGTTCGCTATGTATCATTCTATGTATGAAGGGGCTTTATCTAGGTGTGAGAGCATCTCCAGGAGAGATGTGAAGTAAGACACTCAGCGATCTGAACAGAAAAAATAAAATCTGGATTCTTACATGTGATGCGGGTAGACATAATTTATCCATTTTTTCTTTCTATGGCAGACACCGAATTGAGTCTGATAAGTCAAGCTCACAGAGCCCTTGACAGCAGGACTTGTTAGATGATGCAGGGAAATAGTTGTATTAGAGAATGCTCTTAAGTAAGTAAAAAGGACTGAGCTCTCCTTTTTTTATGTCACAGAACATGTTTGTACCTGCCTTAGAAGGCCAGGCTACAAAGGAACAACAGGACTATTGGTTACCACTTGCCCGTAGTATGAAAATAATTGGATGTTACGCACAAACTGAGCTAGGCCATGGTTCAAATGTGAGAGGGATTGAAACGACCGCTACTTTCAATGCGGCCAATGACGAATTTATTTTGGAAACCCCGACTATAACCTCTACGAAAGTAATGCACTGCTGTTCCCCTCCTGTTTCTTTCATTGCACATGCTGTTGTAAATTGTCTGTCATATTCGTCATCACTTTTTCTGATTGGTTATGGACATGGTTATTGGCTCAACATGTCGAATGATAGTGGTGGCCTGGAGGCCTAGGAAAAGTAGCAACACATGCTTTGATCCAAGCACGACTCCTTGTTGGCAAAGAAGACTATGGCACACATGGTAATCGTCATTTTAGTAAAAGAAATTCCAGGGCCTATCAAAGAGTGGCCCACTTTAAACACACATTAACTACCAGATTGCATGCATTCCAAATTAAAGTGAAACCTAAAATATCGGCGTCGAATCTGGAACTTATTTTGCTGATAGTTTGACCAATCTTTCTTATGCCGAATTTCAGCGTTTATTGTGCAATTGCGTGATCTAGAGAACCACAAACTCTTAGCAGGAGTAAAAGTTGGGGATATTGGAACAAAATATGGAAACAATACAGTAGATAATGGATACTTACATCTGGAGTCGGTTTGCATCCCACGAATGAACATGCTTATGAGGCAAGTTCTTGTGTAAGGATCATAGTTCTTCTCTATAGGTCTTCTGAAATATGAATGTAAAAGCTAAAACAAGAATTGCTCCGACCAGGATGGCAGAAGTTACAAAGGAAGGAAAATACAAGAAATCAGATGTTCCTCGTCAGATACTTTATGGAGCCATGGTGACTGCACGAGAGATTATTATCTCTGAGGCTGCAATTAATCTTTCACGTGCAGTAACAATTGCAGTCCGATACAGTGCTGTGAGAAGACAGTTTAGTGGCAGTGGCAGTGAAGGCATGCCTGAAGAGCAGGTTAGGGTATTTTTTTCTCACTTTATGTTATCGCTTGACTTCAGGTTCTTGAGACTGTCATTTACAATCAGCGACTACTGAAATTGTTCTTTGCAGGTTCTTAATTATGTGACACAGCAGCAAAGGCTCTTTCCACTTTTGGCAGCAGTCTATGCCTATCAATTTTCTGCCCAATGGTTGAGGTGGCTGTATGAAGACGTACAAGAGCGCATAAAGAAGAATGATTTCTCTACACTACCAGAGGTTCATTCGTGCACAGCTGGTTTGAAAGCTTTAACGACATCTGTAACAGCGGTAGGTAAAATTTGAGAACTTATTCTCCACATGATTTGTGTGCAGCTGGTTTGAAGGATTTCACGCCTGTATTAATGGTAGCTAAATTTGTGTCAATCAAAGCATTCATTTGTTTATGTAGATACTTTCAATTAATAGGCTTTTGACATGAAACAGGCTGGAATAGAGGAATGCAGAAAGCTATGTGGAGGACATGGTTACTTGTGCTCTAGTGGGATACCTGAATTATATGCAGCTTATTTACCTTCTTGCACGTATGAAGGAGAAAACATAATTCTTTTCCGAGAGGTACTGCATGTGAAGTCATAAAGAAGCAATCAGGGATTCCTTTCTTTGTCTTTCCTGTTTTTAAAGTAAACATGAGTCAAATAATTAGTGATAGTTTGACATTTATGAAGGCACAACTAGACAAATCTACTCTGAATTTCATGGATTTTGAGGCAGAGATGCTTCACCCTGGTATTTTGCTATTTTCTTTGAAGGACAGGTTGGACGGATTCTTTTGAGAACTTTTTTAGACTCCCACAAAGGGAAAAACTCTTCAGGAACCACAGCTTATATTAGCCGGTTGAAAAGTTTCAATGTACAGAACTGTGGTGTAGTACAAGGTATCCCGAAATAACATAGAAAAAAGTGACTTTCTCGAAGTTTCTGCCTGGATGAACCTTTTGAAATGCACTTCTTAACTCTACAGAGACGGTCAGTGTATTGAATGGCTATTTTTGGCAGGAAGCGACTTTTTCAATGAGATGATCCTTCTGCGTGCTTTTGAAATGCGGTCGCTTGAGCTTATTAGAGGATGTGCGAGGAAAGTGTTGCAATCTTCTGACTTTCAAGCTGGTAAAGTCTCTCCTTGAAGAAGGCGTAGTTTGTTATGTGCTGTTGTTTGTATTCTAATTGCTTTATTGCTTAAGGCACTTTCTTTCCTAAAAGACTTCTTAGAGATTGAGGGCAAACTATGCCCAAACTTTAAGAGTCAAAAACTTGAATGGAGCTTTCAGAGGTTAAGTGTTTCTGCCTGGGTTTAAAAAAACTGCTGAGTAAATATTTTCAAGTGGAAAAATCATCCGATCATGTAAGAAAAAGCTGAAGCATCTTTGTGTTTCTTATTTGTGTGACAAAGGTTTGGGTAGCAACAATAAATAATAAAGAAAATTACCAAAATACCCCTGAAATTTGTGAAATTCCCAAGATACCCCTCAAATTTTTAAAACTACCAGTATGCCCCTCATATTTGGCCAAAAATTCCCAAAATTTCCTTCAATTTTGCTCAAATTCTCAAACTACTCCTCATTAACCTCACAAACATTTCCAAAGACAAATTTTTTTGCACCTTTTTATAAAAAGATTAGTTCTCTTCAATAGAAGATGATAGAGCTAGGATTTCAGATGGTATTCTGGGCTCGCAAGATGAAATCATTTATTACTTTTTAGACATAGATGCCTGTATTTCTGAGCTCATTGGTGATAGTTTTGTCTAAACACCTAAAGATAGATCTCTATTGTCAGAAATATTAGACTCTACAGGAGTTCGGGCAATCCATCTAAAAATGATAGGAGGGTGTTCTGAAATTTGAGGGGTATTTTGGGAATTTTTGGCCAAATATTGGTAACTTTCCCTAAACAATAATTCAGAGGGCCTTGCTCAACCCCAAAAGACATTGACCATACAGCCAAACAGCACTTGGCATAAGGTGCTATTTGCCACTGCAAGGTTTGTTATCCTGGTTGGTAATATTTGAGGACTTGCACTAGGAAGTTACAGGGGCTGATTTGTGCATGTCTCCTTGGGTAGGTTCTGATGGTTTAAGTCTCATGGTGTGTGTGTGTGTGTGTGGTGTGTGTTGTGTTGGCAAATGCTAGTACCTAGTTCTACACCCACTATTGGGCACTGATGACGTTAGTGGGGATGTGGTAGTATTTAATCAATACTATGCATGATGAAGTTGACGGTTATATTGTCTTATGAATGACTACCATGAGTCTATAGCTGCACTTTCCTGCATAGGTGAATTTGGGCTATTCTTGCATTCATCTAGGTATATGTTTTAGTGGTATTAGCAAGCATGTAGGTTTCACATTGTGAAGTTTTTGTCTGGTTGTGATCAGTTGATATTGTGGAAATCTTCCTAATGTTAGTGGTCCATATGCCCTATCAACTACTTTTTTTGTTGCATTAACTCTCTATCTAACTCCTTTTTCTAGTGCTAGGCTTCATCGTGGCTGAGTCTACCCTTGATCGTTGGAGTCATGTCAAAAACTCAGTATGCTGAAAACTTTGTGTTGATGTATGCTCATGGTGTGCGTGTGATGTGTGTTATGTTGGGAGGATATGCTAGTACCTAGTTCTACACCCATTATTGGGCATTTTTCTGGGGCCAAAAATGCTAGCCCTACGAGAAGAAATGGCAACAGCTGTATGAGTGGTATGTGTACAAGTTGCAGTAGGTGTTGGGCATGTGGTCTTTGTCCTATGCATTGACGCTTATGGTGTGCACCCAGTAACAACTCGTGTGGCATAAAATCATGTGATGGTCCAAGTGTAGCTTTCCACCTAGGATGATGATGTATATGGCAAGGTTTCACCCCATGATATACTCATGATGTCACCCTTCATTATGCCTATATAAGTGGCTTGTAATCTCTACTTACTAATAATCAAGAGTTACTTTAGAGTCTGCATTGTGTATAAGTAATTTCTTCTAAGCTAAAATGTGTTTATTATCTCGTTGAAGGCACCATTCATGTATGACACATGCTTCCTTTTTCATGATTTGGTTTGTATTAGAAGGTATGTAACAGGTTGCATGCTTGTTTGCCTGATATTCTCCACACATGCCTGCGGTTTTTTGAAGTTTTTCGAGGGAAAACAAAAGACCTTTTACTAGCTATGCAGTCAGGCTTTCACAGCTCATGATTAACTTTTTTGAATGAAACTAAGCTTTAAAGAACACACTTCTGTTCTGATTCCTTGCAGGTCTTGATGAGTATGCAGTGGACATTGTGGAAATGGCACAAGCACATTGTCAACTTATTGTCATTTCAAAGTGAGTTACACGTTCTTTTTCTCAAGCTCTTGTTTCTACTTTTTGACAGTGGGTGTTGCCATGTCATGATTTATTCTTGGTAATTTTTGTTTAAACTACTTCATTGGAGGTTGAGTCAAAACCGTTTAATGGCTATACACAAAAACAAGGCTGTTTTTTGTTTCTCTAGAATTACATAATAGGACCATTTCTCAACCAAACGATGGAGGAAATATATTTTCTTTTCATGCTCTCGCAAACCCTATTCTAAACCTAAGATTAGGGATATATAGCTGACTTAGACTCTTCCCTAGACTGCAAGTCTACTCTAGATCAGGCATTTGAGTCCTCAAAAAAGGCAACCAAAGGTTCTCTCACCATTATAGTGTATGTTGGGACTAAAGTCCACTGTAGGGTCACACATACATAGTGTATATTTTCGGTAGTCTAGGGAATAAGACTGGGGGAGCTCAAAACACACATATGTATGTATAGACTTAAGCAGTTTCTATACAATCGGGGAAGTATGTGAAGCATGTAAAGAAAGGAATGGATCAGTGGGAGAAAATGAACACCACCAGAGGCAATATGAGCTGTTGAGGCTCTATAGAATATTTCTCGTCCAAAGGTTCTTTCTGTTAGTGGCGGTCCATGATTTCAAGATAGTAGCAATGGCTTAGAAGTGGTGGAAGAGCACTACCTTGCTTCTGTCTACCACTCTGTTGGAGGTTTGCACTAATGGAAAGGACTCACATTGTCATGGAACACACATGTGGATTCCAGGTCCCCAAGGAGCAGGGTTCACATGTATGTTACATAGCATCGAAACACGTACAAAGATGTGTGGTACTAATCGAACCACAAAAATTATAACATACTGTTGATGTTATATAGATAAAAAATAGAAGACTCATTATTTTAGCCTAGAGTCTAGTATTTAAAGAATAAACATGGGGGAAACGAGCTTATTGGGATAAAGGGCTAAAAAGGCTAGAGCCCAAACACGTGGAAAAAGGCCAAAAATGCAGGCCACAATGTTCAATAACGGTCATTGTGGCTTTTCAACGAAGGCCTCAACATTGACCTAAAAACTGTCCAACAAGGTGTGAACAAAATATACTAGTTCATGGTACTGAACATAACGTACAAGTTGTCCTGTAGGTTGAACTTGAACAACCTTGCTGGCAAGGAGCATGTTATGTAACCTCCAATTTGCATAGCATAAACAGTGTCCGACTTGCATGAGTATTATTGTCTAATACTTGTAGCAATCCTCGTGCAATGTACGAAAGTCCGTATCAAACCATGGCAGTATCGTACAACGGCATGAAGGGCATTATTGTTTCTATTTTTGTTTTGCAATAAAAAAGAACTCCTTGACAATTTTTTTAGTCTTTCTAGAACCTTATACAATGTGCTCTACAGCACAACACTGTAGTCTATGATATCATCTCTCTCTGTGATAATGCCTTTTTTGCCAAAGCCAATTATGATTGCTTATCCTTGGCTATGGAAGTTAGTAGAATGCCTTCCAAACGATTGTTATCATATTATGGTAGTGATGTGTACGAACACACTTAGGACCATCGGGGCACTTTTTTTTCCCTTGGCTTGTATATATGCCCATCACTCTAGGGCAAGCGTTATCTTTTTATCGACACGCTCAGTAATATTACTTCCTTTGTTGTGTGCTCTTGAGCTTCTCCTTCATCTTCTCCATCTTTGTGTGCATTCTTGCAGCTGTATTTCTATAATGATATCCAAATTTTGGAGCTTCTTTGTCATAGAGCCTGCTCCTTTCAAAACCAATTGAGGATTGCCATGAATCTAGAGCAAGGGTGAGATTTGATGGCCATCCACCAATTCCAAAGTCTCAAATTCGTCACATGAAGGGCAAGTGTACAAGGATATTATCGAGTCCTACAGATGGAAAACTGTGATTGCCCATCCAATGGGAATGGAAAATTTTAAAGGGGGATGTCCTTGGAATGGCATCTAGGTAATTTGCCCATCCCAAATGAGTTTCAAGTTTTAACTTACTGGTGCGATCTACTCTTGGCTTTGTTTTCAGAGGTAAAGAAGGGAATAAGGTGTTAATGCACTAGATTCTTGAAGGCTTTTTGGTTGAGTTCTATTACTTATCACATAATTAGGGAGTCTTCGGGAAAAATTACTTCTCTAAACATATAAAAATCCTCTCTATTCATTTTCAAAAAGAAAATTTTATGAAATTTGAGCTTATTTTTCATGCACTATTTTTCTCAGCTGTTATGCGAGATATCTCTTGCTGAATTATTGAATTTTCAAGCCGCATGACTGCAAGCTATAAGTTGAGACAAACTTTCCAGAACAGTGACCTTGAGACTCCAGGTCAGACTTCACATGAAAATTTGGCATTGAACAGCTCTTGCAACGTGATTTAGAAAACACATGCTAACATTATTGGCCAATTTTTTGGGGACATCCGAGCCTTCTGGTACTAAGGCGAACTATGTATGAATAATGCAAAAACTAACAATTTGACTTACCAGGACAGCTGTCGGCGCAACAACGGTTTGTGAACGCTTAAAAGATCTAAGTGCACTTGTCCTCAATTTAAAGTGATGTTTTCAATTAGCTTGAGAACCCAGCTGTCGGCGCAACAACGGTTTGTGAACGCTTAAAAGATCTAAGTGCACTTGTCCTCAATTTAAAGTGATGTTTTCAATTAGCTCGAGAACCCAACGTCACTTTTCTGCAAGCATTGATGTAGCTGTGCATGTCTCAAATTTTGTTGGCTTATTTGGGTACAGGTTTCTTGACAAGCTTCAAGGAGAGATACCGGGCCCGGGTGTTAGAGAGCAGCTTCAAACTTTGTATTATCTTTATGCGCTTTCTTTGATAAAAGAACACATCGGAGATTTCTTGAGTAGTGGCTACTTGACAAGGACACAAGCAAGCCTTGTGACAAAGCAGCTTCTTGTTTTGTATGCAAAGGTAGATTACACATAACACACACACACACACACACACACACACACACACACACAAGATATACATACTCACATATACATATACACGCACATATGCATTGAACAAACACACAAATAAGCACTTGTAGAATTTGATTACTACCAAATTGCTTGAAGATTTTGTACGAGGACATATCTTTGTGCTCTAGTTTGGAGTGAACTGGCTACAAATGGATCACAATACGTGATCAGTGTTTATTCTTGCCAAAAAATGCTAATCACTTTGCTTTTTTGATTGTAGATCCGACCCAATGTGGTAGCGTTGGTAGACGCATTTAATCACACGGACCATTTCTTGGGTTCTACTCTGGGCTCCTATGATGGGGATGCGTATAATCGTTTGTACAAAGGAGCATGGCGCAACAACCCATTGAATGATACCGTTGTCACAGATGGGTACAGTGAATACATAAGGCCAATTCTGACTGGGCAGCTAGGAGTGTCTAGATTGTGAATATTATAGCACACTTTAAGGAATTTCGGGGCTGACATAGCTTCTTGTTCCCACAAGACAGTTGTAGAACACCATAATTTGATTCAAATTATGTGAATTATAGTATAGAAACATATAGAGATTACAGAAATGCATATTTGTAGATACTGAACGTGCATTCATCCACAAGAGGCAGTCGTATATGAATACCATAATTTTAATTTTTTTGGTGTGTGCACGCGCGTGTGTGGGAGGAAGGGGGGGGCGGGGGGGAGGACGGGGACTGCTGCTCTAATATATGTAAGCCTATCACCATGAGTTCAGCATAAGGAGTTTTTGAATTCTCTATTTCACACATGGTTTACATACAGATTGGCCTCATTTAAAGGGGATAATTACAGATTGAAGAGAAAAAAAGGGTCATATATTCATGCAAGGTTTACAAAGACCGGGATTTTAAATAGCCCTTGATTGCACGTATGTAAGCCTATCACCATGAGTTCAACATAAGAACTTTTTTAAATCTCTATCTAACACATGTTTTACACACACAAGGATAATTACAGATTGAATAGAAACAAGGTGCATTAGGCATTTCTAAAACAAGAAAGTTGAAAAGAAAGTCCTAGGTCTTAAATGAAGGGACCATTTGCAAACTAAATTAAATGTTTTTAAAGCAAAAAACTGAAAAAAAAGTCCTAAAGCTCTTCAAAGAAGGTACCTATTTGGAAACTAGAAAATTGGATTCAAATTTTTTTTTAATGCTCGTCTCCTTCTTTAAAGCATGTTTTAGCATGCGAAATAGGTGTGCGATATTTGCGCAACAAGGGGGCTTATATATGGTTCTTGATTGCCATGATGTAAAGGCTTTGCATTTAGTGAACCACATGAGGGGGAATCTGGTCTAGAACATGTGCATTACTGTATCCAACATAGATATTGAATATGTTTTTCATGCACAAGGCTATTGTAGAACACCGACTTTGGCCCATAATACTAGTTGGGGAACTCTCCATATCGTGTATAAAATGCCCAAGTAGACTTGGACTCAACTAACTATAGTTAGAAATTAAATAAAATGCCATTCAATAATCTAAGAGCGCTACCGGATTTCAAGCTGAAGTGCAAGGAAAATAAAGTGTTATGGCCATAGCATAGAATTGGCAATTGATTATTGCAAATGGATGTATTAATGTCTCTTATAGAAGAACAGAGGGATCTTACCAAAGCTTTCTTGGAGCAATCTCTCTCTCTCTCTCTCTCTCTTTGCAACATGCAACCAAAAACATACTATGGTGGGTGGAGATTCTAGGATGGTCCACCAGTTCTTTGGAGTTTTACTCGGGGCTTAACAATCTTAACGGTAGGCTTAGTTATTTGTTGACATTGAATAACTAAGCCTTCCCTTTTGCAGCTCAGCCTCTTTTGGCATAGTTGCAAAACTATGTCCAAAACTAGGCCTTTTGTTAGTTTGTGCATGGTCACGCCAAAACACAAGACAAAAATGCTTACATCACATGTGTGAAAGGGACATAACTATGCCTAACGTGACCGTCGCCTTAGGTGGCTGTTTGCATCGATGGCGAGGCGGTGACTTGCTAAGTTTCGCCTTGCTTGCATATGTTGACCCCCCTTGCATGTTTATACAATGTTGAGGTGAGATCGTACCCACATGATGTGAGTTTGACTTGCGTTGGTGGCTACGTCGTTAAATTGGTCAGTAGCCCTCACTTTTGATACACGAGATCGCACATATTGCCACCGATCTTGGCCTCTGACCTGTATGCAGCAGATACCTCGCTATCCATGGTGCCTCTCGATGCTAAAAAAGAGCAACACAAGATAGACGTTGGTCACGTCCCTTTACCCTAAGCATCATTAGCGATATAGGTACGTTCAAAAAACTGGCAGCACGATACTCTCACATGTAGGCAATGAGTTGCTATGTATTTGATACTTATAAGGTATGCTTCTTTGTTAGTTATTATTGTAAGACAATACAGTTCATGTTTTTGTGCACAAAGCACAATAGCTTAACCTTAGCTCAACGTTTCATGAATGTATCGTTGCTATAGCACCAAGCGACATAATTTCACTATCGTAGGACCATCACTTTGTCGCTATCAATGCTGATGCAATAACTCTATTGAACATTACAATTTTGAAGTAGACAACAACAAGCTCTCTTCAAGGAGAGTAGGGTGACGCGTTATTATTTTGTGTCAATCAATATACTTTTCTTTTGAAATAGAAAAAAAAAAACTTGAAATTAAAAAAGAATTCTAGGTATAGTCCCTCTTCTCCATCACGCAAATGGTAGGGTTCATTGGTTTTGTCCTCACTTGCTAGCCATTCACGCTAGACTTTGTTTGCCCTTGGTGGGTGTCTTGGGTCCGCTTCACATGACTTGGAGTTCCCATCAACATTAGGTGACCTTATCGATGCATAAATAGGTACCGATGTTTCATTTGCTTGTTTGATTTGCATCATCAAGCATGGGGACGCTTGTTTGATTCGCGTCATCAAGCCTGAGGATATTGACATGGGTCCTAAGCATCCCAAGCTTGATGATGCGAATATAAAAAAAAACCCTTATAAGGGCCGTGTGATGCATGTGCTCTTACTATCTCTCTCATTGCAAAAAAGGAGGGATTACCAAGAGCCCCCCCACCATTGTTCCAATGGGTGATGGGGGGCTCTTGGCTCTACCCTTTTTTTTTGCAGAGAGAGAGAGAGAGAGAGAGAGAGAGAGAGAGAGAGAGAGAGAGAGAGATTGCCCCCCTTCCAGTACTCATTGGATACACCCTCTCTGACTCTTACACAGTTTGAGATCACCAGGCTCATTTTCTTGGACCTGATTGAGCAGACACCAGGAGGACTTGGATACAGTTGACATAGGAGTTGGGTACAAATATGGCTTTCTTTAGAGAGAATCTTCTCCAACTTACGGAGGACGGTTTTGTGAAGAGACCTAGATACATGGACACCCACTTATCTCATGGGATACGATGTGCTATTGGCCCTGGAGATACACACATCTTCGCACCAACTTTGCGTTGAGACTGGTAGATATAGCGGAGTACCAATGGAGGCCAGGACATGTCCCCTATGTTACATGGAGCCTACCATAGAGTTGCACTACACATGATACTACCCAGTTTATTATGAGATACGAGGCCATTTTCATTGCATGTTGAGAGAGGGCTTTGGAGCACTCTCTAGAGTCATGGGGTATGAGGACCAGAGATGCCTGGGATTGTTTTTTCTCGAGCTACCTAGACACAAAGAGAGCATGATGAGAGGAGAGGCTAGCCAGTCTCAAAGACGGATCACAGATTTCTTTAGAGCGAACACTAGATAGTCGGAGCAACTACTACCACAACAAATATTGAATGTGGCACTCTTTTCTTTAGGTGTCCCACCTTGTTGAATAGCTTTCTTCACCTATGATGGCACTCTCATAGTGCGATTTTTTGTGTTGCTTCAAGATCTTGTTGATTGTACAACATATGAATAAGGACATTCTTTAAAATATGATGTTCAATCAAAACTAATTAGAAATGGTGTTTTTTTGTTAAATTACATTTCAAGCTAATAAGAGATATGCATGATCATACATTCCCACAAGCAAAGAAATGCATGCATGTTACACTTGATTGTTTTTTGATTGAAGGATTGCACAATAAATGTGGCCTTTTTTAATGACAATGCAATCTCTCTGCATCAACAAGGAGGAGTTTGATGATGTGACCACAGCCAAAGCTTTTTTTTGTGCATCCTGAAATCAAATGCATCTTCTGAGAAAGGCTATATCAGTTGCTTGTATCAATGATCAAATGATGCAATTGGAAAATCGTTTTCATTCTACAGTGGATGTAGACCTTGAGCTTAGAAGGTGGGCACGTGTGGACACCATAGAGAAATTCAATGGCAAGGAATCAAAGAAACAAGAAATTGAAGAATCATTGGATGCAAATGATGATGCCATTGTAGAAAGTCTACAAAAAAGCTAGCCACCCATGATATTACATCGTTGTAGAAAGTCTTCAAGAAACAACTTAAGCCAGCCACCCATAATATTACATAATTGATGTTTAGATTTTTTAATCATTTGATTTTCTTTGTATTATTCTAAATCTATCCATGAGGCTTAGATCGTTGATGTTTAGTTTGTTTTTTTTTTCTCAATTTATTTTCTTTGAAAAAATGTTAACTTGTGAGATATTTTTTCATCATAAATGAATCATATTTAAGTGTCTAAATATCATATGGACATATGGTGGCAAATAACACCCTACAAATATATGGCCATAAGATATATTATGTAATATTTTAAGGCTAAGTGATCATATGATGTTTATTGTTATAGTGAGCCACATAAGACTAGGATTCTAGTTAGAGCACCCTATGACCTAAGGGTCATAGGATGTTTTGTTATAAACCACCCTATAGCTGTAGGGTCATAGAGCTCTTTGTAGACATGCCACTCTATGGCCCTAGGGCCATAGGATCCCCCGTTTGGGCTACCCTGTGGCCTTAGGGACATAGGGTGCTGACATAGAATCTCTAGAGGGACACCTAAGACACCTAAGGGAACCTACATGACCAAAATTTTAGTTTTGGTGTCATGTACTTGTCTAACACTAGGTCTTAGGCATGTGGTTTAGGATTTAATAACCGAATCTACCCCTATATACTTTTTTCTAGCTTAGTTTCTTGTATTATTTTTGAACTAGATGGTGATTTGAACACTAAAAGTACATTGTAGTAACTCTAGTGGTATACTAGGATCTTGCCTCTTTGGATAAGCTTGTTATCTGTGTTTGTAGGTGGCATAGAAGCTTGTAGGGGTCTCTCTCTCTCTCTCTCTCTCTCTCTCTCTCTCTCTCTCTCTCTCTCGTGTGCGCATGCGCGTGCGCACACACACACACATACTAGTGGTACTTGAAACACTCTCATATCATGGCTATGTTACTTCAAAAATTATGACCTTTATCCAAAACCTGGCAAAAAAAGAATATCCATCTAGATACAACCACTCTTAAAATTAAGCATTCAAACCCCTATGGTATTTCTCCCTAACAAGTTATGACTTAATAGACCCTTCTTGATCTTAAAAGCCCCATGCTTTGGTCTTCTTTCCTTAATGATTCTACTCCATTATGAAGTGCCTTTTTGTTATTAAAATTATTATCACTTACTTAGAGTCCTCTCCTTACTTAAACTACCTATTGATACCTTGTTTGCTTGTACTAAAAAGGAAACTCTATACGAGTAGCCTCTTGGGCACCGCTTATACTACATATGTGAAACCATGAGGTGAGCTCCCTGTTGAGTCTCAAATTCACACTACACGTTATATACAATTTCTATTGTTGCTAATCCACTTACTTGCTACATCAAACTTTGAGTTGATAGTTAATACCACATTTTTGTCATTTGGACGACTCTGGCTCTCCCATCTATCCCATTGTATGGAATCCCTTTATAGTTGTGGTGCCTTTGGAACCTCCTCTTCATTGCCTTCCTTTGAGTGAGGACTAGGTTTAATTCTCCTTTGAGTGAGGCCACGGGTGGGTTTTTAATTCTTGTATGTGGCAATGCAATTCCCTCACTTGAGCAAAAATAAGTTTGCCTCTTTTATTGGTTTGTTTCCACATTAAGGTTGTGGATCATCAAATCTCTTAATTGGTTTGTTTCCACATTAAGGTTGTGGATGATCAAATCTCTTAACCTTATAGAAGATTGTTGTCTCTATCATATCATGGTTGATGGTTTCAAATACACTAGGCAAATGTATGAGCCCTATTGGACATAATGTCAATGGATGAGGGTAGATTATGTTTCAAAATTCTGTGATTCATGGTATACATGCCTTTCTTTTCCCATCGAGGATATTCCAAGGTGGGATTGATCTAATAGGGATGCAAGAATCCTCCCTCTGCAACCATACAAGTAGGCTTCTCCTATTATGTATCCACTAGCTCGTGTGACCCGCCTACACACACGAATCAAGTGATTACAAGCTCCTATTGGGGCCATACCTCAATAAAAAGTGAGGATCCTTTTCCCTCACTCAACCTATGGACTTCTTGCTATTGTTTTGAAGTAAGAGAGAGTGAGAGGGCAAGGAAAGGTGCTCTGATGTGGTGTCTTGCTATTGATTTCTAGAAATGGTGGCTACATTCTTGTTTCAAACTTGGAGATTGCTTCTTGACAAGTTTTAAATTTTGTTGCTCACCTTGATGATTTTTTTTGGTGACATTGGTGCTACTTCTAAAAGATCACGATGATATGATTTTCCCATCCAATACTATGTCTTGAAGGATTTTTTTGTGCTTAAATGAAGGATTTTAGGGGAAAAAATATCCTAGCTTGGATTCTATCTCACTAATACATTGGTACCAATTAGGTACTACCCTTGAAACACTTTCAATATGATCTGCTATGTTTGTTAAAAGGGTGTCAAGTCATTCACTGTTTGCACCTTAAAGGATAAGTCCAATTAGCTAAGATTTACAAGGTTTTGGACTAGTTCAGATACCATTTCCCTACACTTTGGTTGGATGTAGCTAGAGTTACTCAACTTTTCTACTGATTTGGGTTTGATCATGGCCTTGATAGGTTTGATTGTGGCCCACTAATAGGGTTTACAAAAAATGGTCGATGTTGTTTCTAAATCTAGTAAGCATTGATGGCTAAATAGATATGCAACTAGTTGTGC
Source organism: Adiantum capillus-veneris (assembly GCF_014529385.1). NCBI lineage: Eukaryota > Viridiplantae > Streptophyta > Polypodiopsida > Polypodiales > Pteridaceae > Adiantum > Adiantum capillus-veneris. Next base: position 151,276,973 of record NC_140936.1, on the reverse strand, counting down.
TTTCTACTTGTTGGAATTAGGTTCTTGCTATCTTTTCTTGCACTTTGGATTGCATCAAAAAAATAATGATGGTAAGAAATCTTAGATTCTTGTAGCTCAAAGCTTTGGCATGACTTGTATATGAACCTTTTCTTAACTATCTTATATACTCAACAAGGACTACTCATGAGGCTTTGGCATATCTTTGGAAAATGTGAAGTGAGTGTCTCTCTTTGTTTGAAGCACCTTGCACTGCACTTATTTTCAATGCTTTGGTTGGCATGTCTACCAAGTGTGGTGCACTTTCAAGAGCAACACAAGTTGAAAATGAATGTCTTATTTGGGATGTGGTCTTTGGCAATGTTTGATTGTTTATATGGTTGATAGGAGCAGGGCTCAAAAGCATATAAATAGCGGACGAGTCTAAAGAAACTAGGAAAAGTTCTAGGGGATTGGTATGAATGTGATAACATTTTTATCAAAGTATTTTTCCCTAAAAATGAACCATAAAAAATTTGGGAGGGTTGGGTAAAGCTATGCAACATGGTAGGCCTTTTCTTACTTGGAATAGATGACTTTCACAAATCTAGAGAGTTTATACAAGAATTAGATAGACACTTCAAGCCAGAGGTGAAAAGAAGTACACCTAAAACTTTGGAGGAAGCAATTAATTTTCATAAATTTATGAAGATAATACTCATTGAAAGCTCCTAATCTCACTTTGACCAAGTCCGTGGATACAATGGTACCTTGTCCCTTTCTAAAAGAAAAAAGATAATTTCCATTTAATAAGGAGGGTAAGACAAAATTTTTAGAGAGGGTTGTAACAGGACCTAGGTTGAGCCAAGAGGACTTTGCAAAGGCAAACAAAAAAACTTGTGCTCCACTTTGTTTGTCACCACACCCGATGCACACATGCACAGAACCTTGAACATGCGTAGCCATCGGGCCGTCGGGGCGCGCGTTTCGGTGATTCTTTTGCGAAATGGATGAACGGGGGGCATACGGGGTCAACAAGACCAGGTAACCCCCGTTCGACCCCACCGGGCTCCGTCGATGTGTTACCTGATCTTATTGACCCCGTACCCTCTCCCGTTCGCCCCGCTGCATGTTTGAGGTTCTGTGCATGTGTGTGCATCGTCAGACGAGCCAAGAGCCGTGGTGGTCAACTTAAATTTAACATATCCAACAATTCAAATACTTATAAAAACCAATGTAAAATTTAAAATAGAACATTTGCATGGAATGGTAGAAATTCACCATTTGATATTATAGAGAAAGATTACAAATCTCATAAAGAGAGAGTACACGGGATAAACTACATCTTATGAAGGCATCCTTCATTTCTTAAATTGATTGCTAAGGCTAAATTCGTATTTTATAATGTTACACGCTTTACATGAGCTATACAGGAGACGCCATCCTGAAAAAGCTGTACCAAAATATCTTCAACGGCATCCTGTAGGGCCAGTAGAGCTACACGTTGTATTCTTGTAACGGAGTCACTATATTCATCTATCATCTCTCTCACCACCCGAGAGAAGGCTGCTTTGGGTATGATTGGCTTAGTGCTCTTTTGATGTTTTTTGATCTCACGTAGAGCCACTGTGCCTCGCCTCCATCTCTGTTTTTTGTGTGTTGTTGGTGGTGATGGAGGAGCCGCCTGCCTAGCCCGTTGAGGAGGATCATGTTTATATTTTTTCCTCCTCTCCTCTTGGGTTTGTTGCTCTTCAAGTGTCACCTTGTCCCTTTTTCTCTTTGCACATTGCTTGGATCTCTGAGAAATTTTTGAAGGCCTTGAGCTCTTAGCCTTTGCTTGTTGGTGGTGGCTTGAGCTCTACCTTGTGCCGCCTTTCTCTCTGCCTCTGCTCGTGCTTGTTTTACAAATGAGCTCTCTCAACCTCAGCTCTCTCCCTTCCTCTTGCTCTCTCTGTCTTCTCTGCTCTTCTTGTACTCTCAGCAGTTCCTTCTCAGCTGCCTCTTTCTTTTCCTTCTCCCTTTGCCTTTTCCTCCTATTGGCCTCTCGTGCTTTAGAAACCGGGTTGCCTGGTATAACCTTAATTACTCTTTCTTTGATTCGCGGTGGAAACTTTCGCGGCGTAGTATTTGAGGTGGCCTAAGCACTAGTGGTTGTGACAGCACGCGAGGGCGACAGGTTTTCAAGCGGACCTCTGTATTCTTCTTCTGTTTCTTTAGTTTCTTGCATTGCCTTTTGAAGAGTTGAAATCGGTGGGGGATCTGGAAGAGGGGTGCGATTGACATGGGTTATATCGTCGAGATCTCCAAAAATATGTCGCATGTTGCTTAGATCATCTCGATTCGATGGTGGTTGGGGAGGCTCTTGGGTGTTTGGAGCGGGCTGGAGCGTTGGGTTATCCACTTGTGGTTGGGGATGTGGATTTGAAGCCGTAGATTCTGCATGGGGTTCGGGCTACGGATTTTTTGCAGTGTGAGTGGCTGTGGTGGTATTGTTGTGCATAGTGCCAGTTTGCTCGTATGAATAGTCCATGTGGTGCAAGATGTGAGTGTGTGTGCGTTTGTGCTCGAGTGGATCTTCTAGAATGTGCAAAAAAGAAATGAACTTCAAGTTGTGAGTTTTGACTCATAAAGTACTAAATTTTTTTTAAAACTTAAAAACTCAATAATAGCATTAAAAATTAAAAATAACTCCAAATTGTCGAAATTTGTTACATGGAACCACTGATTGGGACATCAACAAATCGCGTGGCATTACAATGTATGCTTGATATAAAAATGGTTAGTGTCAAAAATTTATTGGTTTTCCACCCAACGCCTGCCATTTCATCGCCTTGTCGCCAATCACCGTCGGAATAGATATTTTGCACTAGAAGCATGATATGATTATGATCGCCTCCCTCACACTAACCACTTTCTCTATTCTGCATTTCAAGCTTCTTTGCACTCTAGTCTTCTTTCTTTCTCTCCCCGCTAAAACTACGTAGAACCAATTGAACATTTCGTGTAGGGCATTGCTCTTTTTCCTCCCACCTCCATGCCTTGTATTTTTAAAATACACTGCTTTTGCTTGATAGTATGAGCGCTTCATTCCTTGGCTACTCCAGATGCCCAATGAACCGAATGTGTCGAGAAAAAATGAGGTATGAGTAAAAAGAATGTGCTGCAAAAATATAAAACTTTAGTTCAAATACTGATGTTTTTTTACTACAAAGACAAAGTGTTCAACCCACCATGTAATGTGTTATGTCCGTCTCCCCCTAGGCATCCACCATTTGCGTTGTGAAACTATTGATTACAAAATTCAAGGTGGATATCTCAGCAGAAGTTAGATTTATCTTTTCAAGCAAACAAAAATATCATCTTCAGACTGCCACACACAAGCACACTTAATTCCTAGGACTACTTCGTTACCTCTGTAGGTGGTAATGTCACACACCTTTTTTCACAAGTAAAACTCATTAGGACTTTGGGAGTCAGAATAGTCTGAAAGCATATGCCTAGTTTTACTACCACCCATACACATTTTATTAGGATGATCCTGTGTACTTCCAGACGCCTTCTTATCCTTTGATAACTCTATAGCACCCCCATGTAGGCCAACGCTTGATAGAATAGATTCGAGTTTTCTGATACACTCTTCCCTTCTTTCTGAAGGCTCCATATTCCAAGCATAATTAATATGGAGCATAAACAACTTGTCAAGAATTCGTAAACGGGCATGAAGAGTGCACACATGCACATTTATCAGAGGAATCGATAGAATAGGATCCCAATTTGGATCGTCCATGTCTCGATTAGGGGGTACACTCCGGTTACAACTGAGGATATCTTGAAGCCATTGTTGTAGTGCTTTACCCACTACTTGTGTAGTGGTCACACCTTTCGCAGAATTGACTGCAGCTTTGCCACCCTTACCCTTACCTTTCGCATAGTTGATTGTAGCTTTGCCACCCTTACCCTTACCCTTGCCCTCAATTCCTAATGAGACTTTACTGTGGAAGCAATAAATACATGGAAAGAGGGTCATTGCACCTTGCTTGCATCCTAGCATACACTTGAGAGTTTTCAAGTCTCTTGCCAAATGCCATTCCACTTGGAACGTACCCAGACCTAAAACCTGCAATCGTTGTCCTTCTTGTTGTTGCAAAATGACGTCAACGATTGGGGTGTGATTAAAATACCATTTGAGGGACTCATGTGTCTCATGTGGGAGATGAAAAGCTACCAGCCACCAAATACTCTTTTCGGACTAAACACGTAAACAAGTTTTTCCCTTCTTGCTAGCATTTAGCTCAACATCGATGTCCACCAAGGATCTGTTCATAAGCGTAACGCTTATCCTTTTGAGTCATTGATCTTTGACAATCTGGCACTCATCAAGCTTCATCCACAAATATAACTTTGCCATCACACTCTTCCTGTGTCAACCCATAAAATATGATTGACTCCTGGAGCATCATAAGTCAACATAGACATTGTTGAACTTGTTGTAACGAAAGGATTTGTTCTCTTCTAATGGTAGGGCATCCTCCACATATTGAAATCCACCCAACAAGCTTGCAACATCATTATTGGTGCACCTTTTCACAACGCTAACATTGTAAGGCGTTGGCAACAACCTAAAAAAACCTTTTGCTTTGTGACCTAGTGTGACAAGTCTATACAAAGCTTCGTAGGCCTTGAAACTTATTCCTGCACTATCACACACCTCCATCATCTCCTGAGGTGAAACAATGCTCTTTAGCTCACTGAAATACTTTTGGCACAAAACTTTAGCAATGCCATCATTGGATGGATCATCCAATAGCTCCAATAGCTCCTTTGGTTTGATGATATACTGCAGCACAGTATGTCCAGTCGTTTCAGCATCGGAATCGATTCCCATCATCGTCCGAGCCAAGTTCCTGCATATTGAAATAATATTACAACAACCTACAAAAAATGTATGAAATTAGAAGCTTGCATTTGTATTCCTACCGAGTTTGACGGATACTTTTCTTTCAAGCTCCACCGCTTGAAGATAGCATAGACATCGCATGTCACTTGTGCTTGTGAATGTGATAGCCCAATGTAATATATGTGAGATGATCAATTCGCCGGTGCATATTGTTGAGATGTCGAGCTCTACATCTTGAGCTGGCATCCACTACGGGTCTTGGCCGCTTACGACATTTACTCACTGGTGCGTTAGGTGATCGACACGAAGGATCTCTACCAGTGATTCTACAGCTAGACTACACTTATGGTGCCAGCCTAGTACGCTTCTAGCGAGTTCACACTTAGTGACCGCATGTACATATGTGCTACTTTTCAGTTTTAGCACTTAGTCATTTTGTACTCTCTTTTCTTGGAGAAGAAGAAGAAGCTTTCCATCTCTGTCTGCTTTGTGCTTGTCTTGTGTAGCTCTCTTGCATCCTCATTCTTTACATGGTATCAGAGCCTGGTGCAGTCAAGAGAGGCTAAGAGAGCAAGAGCATCACAAAGTGCAGTACACAGAGATTTACTGTACAAGTACAGTGGTTGTATGTACGCTTGATTGTGGACACTCGTTGAGTGTAGAAAGCGTTACAGGTACCACGATAGAAGGTTCAGTAGATTTGCAGGTTTTTACAGATTGCAGCTATTTTGTCTTAGTGCTTCAAGATGTCTGACGGTTTCAGTCAGATTGTTACTGAGAAGCTTGAGAAAAATAACTACCCTGCATGGAATTTCAGAATAACAAATTTCCTAAAAGGAAAAGGTTATTGGGACTATGTAGAAGGAGACAATGAAAAGGAACCAGAGATTCCCGAGGCAAATGCTACAGAAGAACAAAGGAAAGCTTTGAGGGACTGGCAACAAGGCCAGAGCAAAGTGATGTATTGGCTTTCTATGAGCATCATAGATGGAATGATGGGCTATCTACAGGATGCTGAAACCCCCGCCATTGCATGGAAAAACTTAGGCAGAGTGTTCGAGGTGAACACCAAGGCCAGGAAGCTTCAACTAAAGTCGGAGCTAAATCAGGTTAAGAGGAACAACCTCTCCATCAATGATTATGCTTTGAAGATCAAGAGTATCATCGAGGCTCTTGGATCTATTAAAGTCTCAGTGGAAGACGATGACATTGTCTGTGCATGCTTGGATGGTCTAGGAGATGAGTATGTACATTTTAGGTCTTCCATGAATACAAGAGACGACATCCCCGTGTTCCAAGATTTGATTTCTATGCTTATTCTTGAGGAGAAGAACCTTGACACATCTTCTTCTCATGGCAGAAATAATTCTGAACAGGCCTTCTATTCTAACTCCAACAGAGGTAGAGGTAGAGGTCGTGGTCGAGGCCCAAGGGGTTGTAGGGGCCAATTTCAAGAAGGTCAATCAAATCAAAACAATACAGGTGGCAGGGGAAACCTGTCTCAAGGCAGGGGGAGTCAAAGAGGTCGTGGTTCTTATGGTAATGCAGCCACTTCTTATGGTTCTGCTGCGAGTGGCAAAAATTCTGTTCCTAATGCTTCTGCTGGCAGCAATTCGTCTAGAAATTCTGGTGACAAGGGCAAAAAGAAGATGCGTTGCCATTATTGTAAAGCTAATGATCACTTGATCAAGTCGTGTCCTAAGTTGAAGGCCAAAGAGGCTAAGAAGAAAGAGGGCGGTTCCACAGCAAATATTGGTTCCACTACAAATGCAGCCATTGTTGAGTCTTCTGTGAAAGGAGACTGTAATGTGATGTTGATGCAGAATGGGCTTTTAGCATAGAGTGCACTTACAATCCTGCTGTCCATGATGCATGCTTGTCAGTTGCTGCAGATTCACATGTTTGGTATTTTGACAGTGGTGCTACAAAGCACATTACCTCACATCGTGAATTGTTTACCTCTCTCAAGTCTGTCCCTCATGGGAATTCAATCACTTGTGCCAACAACGCCTCTTATCCAGTTCAAGGAGTTGGAATGATTGTGCTCACTACTGCTAATGGCAGTTCCTTCACACTTTTTGATGCACTTTATGTACCTAGGATCAAGAAGAATCTCTTGTCTGTATTCGCACTTGCTAGACCTGGACTTCTAGTCAAATTTGTGGATGACAGATGTACAGTTCATGATCTCAGTTTTGGTGATGAAATTGTTGCAACTGGGCTTTTGTGCCGTGGGCTGTATAAGCTCACTTTGTATGACAAGTGTGGACAAAATTTTGCAAATGCTGTTGCAGATTCAAGGGCTATTTCAGATGCAAAACTTTGGCATGCACGTTTTGGTCATCTGAATTTTTCCAGTTTGCCGCGTTTGCAGAAATCTGATATGGTTGCTTCTTTGCTGCCTCTTGAAGCACCTGTCAAACATGTTTGTGAAGGCTGTATTCTGGGTAAAATGCAGCGTTCTAAGTTTCCAAAGGATGGTTCAGTTAGGGCCACATGCAGATTGCAGCTTGTGCATAGTGATGTTTGTGGGCCCATGCAAAATCCGTCCTTGGGCAATTACTTGTACTTTGTGACTTTCATTGATGATTACTCCAGGCATGCATGTGTATTTTCGCTTAAAGCGAAGTCCGAAGTTTTTATGTGCTTCAAACAATTTCTGGCTATGGCTGAAAATGTCTCAAAATGTACTTTGGGCACCCTCCGTTCCGATCGAGGGGGGGAGTATATGTCTCGTGAATTTAATGCATTTCTGGCTAGTCATGGGATAAAACACCAATGTATAGTGCCGTATACACCTCAGCAAAATGGTGTTGCTGAGAGGAAAAACAGGTCACTGACGAAAATGGCACGATGTATGGTCAAAAGTCAAGCTTTGCCGCATTCTTTTTGGCTTGAGGCCATCATGTGTGCCACTTATGTACTTAACAGGTGTCCTACAAAAGCTTTGCAGTCTATTACTCCATATGAAGCATAGCATGATAGAAAGCCTTCTATTGAGCACATGCGTGTTTTTGGTTGTTTGGCATATGCTTTGGTGCCACAAGTACAACGTAGAATTGGATGATAAGGCTATCAAATGTATTTTTGTTGGTTATAGTGCTGAAAGCAAAGGTTACAGGTTGTATCATCCGCAAATAAAACGTATTCTGGTTTCACGGGATGTAGTGTTTGTGGAAGATTCTGTTTAGCCCTTGCTGTCATGTACTAGAGACTGTAATGTAAGCTCACATGACATTTATGACATTTTGTTGCCTCTTTTTAGTGGTGGAAATATGAATGTAAGTTCCAATGAGGCAAATGTATAGCCTATGGGGGTTTCTAAAAATGTTTTAGATCAGCCTATTACTGATGCAGATGTACATGATGTACTTGATGAGGAAAGGGCTGAAAATGAGCAGGCTAGAGGTATGCCAAAATGGCTGGTGCACACTTTGCGTGATAGTAAATTGGATGCACCTTTGTCTAGTCGTACTCGTTCAGGCTCTCGCCATGCATCTTATGCATCAGATTGTTATGCTTTGGCTGTGTCTAACTTACATGATGTTGAGGAGCCTCTGTCTTTTGATGAAGCACATAATTCAGAAAATTGGATGGCTGCCATGCAATCAAAATATGATGCACTCATAGAAAATGACACATGGACTTTATGTGATTTGCCTCCTAGCGAAAAGGCCATTGGTACAAAGTGGGTTTACAAGTTGAAACGCAAGCCGGATGGTGAGATTGATCGCCATAAGGCTTGACTTGTTGCAAAGGGTTATGCACAGCAAAAAGGCATAGATTATGAAGAGACTTTTGCTCCCACTTGTCGTATGACTACTGTGCGTTTTCTATGTGCATTGGCAGCTCATTTTGGTTGGGATGTACATCAATCAGACATTGTTACTGCTTTCTTGAATGGTGACATATTTGAGGAAGTTTATGTGACGCAGCCTCGCGGTTTTGTCATAAAAGGACAATAGGACAAAGTGTGCAAATGTAACAAGGCTTTGTATGGGTTGAAGCAATCTCCTCATGCTTGGTATGAGAAAGCTGACACTCATTTGGTCAAACAAGGCTTTTCGTAACAATCCAACAGAAAGCACATTGTATGTAAAGCGTGAGGGTGATGTACTTCTCATTGTGGTTCTTTATGTTGATGATTTGCTGATCACTGGACCAAATGAGAGACATATTGCTGAATTTAAGGCTGATTTGAATGCTACTTTCAAGATGAAAGATTTGGGGCCGTTGCATCATTACTTGGGTATACAGTTTAAGCAGTGTGATGGTGGTATTACCTTGTGTCAGAAAAGTTACATAGAGACATTGCTATGTAAGTTTGGACTTGAGGATTGCAAACCTATTGCCACTCCCATGGAAACAGGTTTGAAGTTGAGTCTACATGATGCTGGCGATCCTGCTGATGTCACTCTTTATCAAACTGCTGTTGGCTGCTTCATTTATGTATGCAACACGAGGTCGGATATTCAGTTTGCAGTCTCACAGGTCATCAGATTTATGCATAGCCCAGAGTCTAAGCATTGGCAGGCTGTCAAGAGGATTTTCCGCTACCTTAGTGGCACTTTACATCTTGTCTTGTTTTATCCAAAGGGGGGATCATTGCCACCAGAATTACATGCTTTTTCGGACTCAGATTGGGGTGGTTGCTTTGACACGAGAGTGTCCACAAGTGGTTTGTGTTTCATGCTTGGCAGTTCATGTATATCATGGTTGAGCAAGAAGCAACCTACTGTGGCCACTTCGAGTTGTGAGGCTGAGTACATGGCAGTCTTCAGAGCTACGGTTGAGTGTGTACGGCTTAGACGCCTTATGGCTGATTTGGGCGTTGGACAGGACACTACCAATACTATCTACACTGATAGTCAGAGCGCATTGGTAGTTGCGAGGAACCCAGATTTTCATGCTCGCACAAAGCACATTGAGGTGCATTACCACTATGTCAGGGAGAGGCTCTCAGCAGGAGAGATCAGCTTGGCTTATGTGCCAACACGGGACAACCTTGCAGATCTTTTCACAAAGGCATTGTCTAGTGAGAAGCTTGAAGCTTTCCGCAAAGCTTTGGGCTTACTCCCCTTTGTCTGATCATGTCCTTATGACATGGCACTTCCCTTTACTCATGTGCCAGCTCTCGTTCACCGCATCACTCCAGGGGGGATTTGTTACCATATACATGTGGTAGTGATGTGTGTGAACACACTAGGACCGTCGGGGCATTTTTTCCCTCTTTAGGAGGTTTTTTCCCCCGTGCATTGTATATACGCCCATGACTCTAGGGCTATCCTTCTTTCCATTGCACACTAAGTAACACACTCTCTATTGTGTGCCTTGAGCTTCCTTCGTCTTCTCCAAGCTATGTGTGTTTCTCTGCAACCCTAATTCCAACAGCCAGAGGGCATCCCTAGTTAATAGACCTTTTGACCTCGAAGGAGGCCACTATTCTATTGTTAAACAGGAGCTTTGACTGGGTACCAGACATAGAAAGCATCTTACCTTTGAGGAAGGAGAGAAAGTCTATTTGAAAGTGCCTGAGAAGTCTAAAACCTTGAAGATGGAACCATGTGTAAAATTATTACCAATGTACAAGTGGCATAAATCAAGTATTCCACGTTAGCAAATTTAAATGGAAGTTGGGTCATGTCACATGCACACTGCAGTTGAGCCATGTGGGGGATAAGAGACTGCTATAGTCTAGCGTCAGTCTTAGTTTAGCTAAGGACCTAGCCTTGAACCTTCTTAGCCTCTAGCGGGACGTGCATGTTCAGGAAGGTCATAGTTGCATACCCTCTCTTACACAATATAGTCAGCTCAGCATGTGAGTCACCTCTTATTAGTAGACTCTCAACTTATTAATAAGTGACACTTTATCTTCTTTTTTTTGTGATTGTGGGGTTCTAAAGAGGACTGCTCAACCTATCTTAAAAGGTGTATATAGGTGATCCTAGGGGGCCATTTTTAAGGCAAAAAGAACAAGTACCATAGTACCCACAACACTAGGATAGTTAGCACCTCAAGTCAGCGTTTTTCAGTAGAACCATCATGTTCAACATTTTTGGGGTTTCCTGCATTTTGGGATAGCAAATAAGCCCCTTGACCTGAAATTTCTCCATCTTTAGCATCTAGTACCCTGCAACACATGGTGCCTGCTTCTTCAGTCTATCACCTACTTTCTCTCATCCTTTGACTTGCATCTTGTAGCCAAGAGCTTTGTCAACCTACATTTGTAGCCTTTTACACCTTGATTACCCATCACTTAGCTTCAATACACAGTACCACCAGTACCTTCATCATTAGAACAACAATATCCTCAATATTTGGCGTTTCGGCACTTCAACCAAGCATCTTTCGTATTACCAAGCATCTTTCGTATTACCAAGCACCATCAATTATTACCCATTGCCCATCATCTCCACATCCGTAGCACTCAACAGCCCACATAATGATTGAAACCTTAGCCTTGTAGTACCAAGTATCCATACCAGCAATCCCTCAACATTTCATCAGTACCAAGTATCTACGTCAAGTACCCATGCACCCCCAATAGTAAAAAGCATCTCTAGCAAGTACACATCAACATTGCAATAGTACCCAACATCTATTACAAGCACTCACCATCATCTCAACCTTTAGGACCATTGTATCAGGATTTGTGGAGGTCAATAAAGCAAGTACTTGCTCTGGCAAAAGAGCAAGGGGGCCCTTGAGGGTAGTGGGGACCCAACATACCATGTCGTCTCTCTCTCTCTCTCTCTCTCTCTCTCTCTCTCTCTCTCTCTCTCTCTCTCTCTCTCTCTCTCTTTCATGGTCTTCAATCCATTTTATTATTTTAAGTGAAATAAGTAACCTCTTGTTTGTGCAAAGTACTAGATCTAAGCAAAATCCTTAATCTCTTTTTCTGCACTTGACTCTTGTATCAGAGCTCTGCAAGTGCTTTGGCTTTGCAAACTCAAGGGAGGAACCAAGAACCCAAGAAGAACCAAAAACCCAAAGAACCTCTCTCGGTTTTTTTCTCAAAGAAGATTCATGTCATGACCCCGGACTTATTAGCCACTCCCTTAGAATTCGGCATGCTCCCATCTTCATCCCGATGTCTTTGAATGAAAATCACCATAGGATACACAAAAATCCAAATCTTGAGTACCAAGATCTACTTGCCTTCTATGCAGATAGGGAAGGAGTCGATGCAAGGATCCCTAACCCTCTTCTACATTCACATTTTCATGTAGCGTGCATCCACTTCTATCGACAAGAAACCCTTGGAAATACCTCCAACACCCTTACTTTTCATCTTCAACCGAAATGTTTTCATGACAAGATTATTTGAGTGGTATCACTTGCTTGCAAGGCACAACCATCATCAAGGCTAGTTTCTGCGACAAGGCTACATAGTAATTTGTATGGATGGTGTTTACATCACAACAGTACCTATATCTACAATATCCACAAATTTGAAGGAATTTTCATCGGTTTATGCATCCATAAGCATCAAAAGCATTTAACATCAAAAGTATGAAAAGCATCCATGACATTTGTGCCCCACCTTTAATAGAGGGGGATGTCACGTGCACACTACAAGTGAGACAAGTGGACAAGCTACTGTTATAGTCTACTATCAATATTAGTTTACCTTAGGACCTAGCCTGGTGCCTTGCGAGTCTCTAGCAGGATGTGCATGTTTAGGCAGGTTGTAGTTGCATAGCCTCTCTTGCACAATATAGTCAATTCAACATGTGAATCTCCTGTTAATAGTAGGCTCTCAACTTATTAATAAGTGACACTTTAGCTTCATTTTTTCATGATCATGGGATTCCAAAGAGGATTGCTCGACCCAGCTTAAAAGGTGTATAAAGGTGATCCTAGGGGGTCATTTAAGGCAAGAAGAAAAAGTACCATAGTACCCGCAGCACCAGGACAGTCAGCACCTTTGATAGAACCAGCATTCTTAACGTTCTTGGAGTTACTTGCATTTTGGGATACCAAACCAGCCCCTTGACCTAGCATTTCTCCATCCATAGCATCCAGTACCCTACAGGACTTGATGCATGCTTCTCATCTGTCACCTATTCTTAGGCTTTGGTTGCGTCTTGCAACCAAGAGCACTGTCAACCTACATTTTCAGCCTTATACACCTTCATTGCTCATTTCTTGTCTTTAGTAAACAGTACCTTCAACATCATCACAACAATACCCTCAGTGTTTCAACACTTCAACCAAGCATCTTCTGCAATACCAAGCACCATCAATACCAAGTAATGTTAGTACTCTACACCCATCGTAATCCACATTTATAGCACTCGGCCTAAACATCAGCATCCTCCATAATTATTGAGTCCTCAGCCTTGCAATGCCAAGTATCCACAACAAGTACCCCTCAACATTTCAGCAGTACCAAGTATCTATGTCAAGTACATAGGCACCCCAATAGTACAAACCACTAGTACCTTCAACATCATCACAACAATACCCTCAGTGTTTCAACACTTCAACCAAGCATCTTCTGCAATACCAAGCACCATCAATACCAAGTAATGTTAGTACTCTACACCCATCGTAATCCACATTTATAGCACTCGGCCTAAACATCAGCATCCTCCATAATTATTGAGTCCTCAGCCTTGCAATGCCAAGTATCCACAACAAGTACCCCTCAACATTTCAGCAGTACCAAGTATCTATGTCAAGTACATAGGCACCCCAATAGTACAAAGCATCTCTACCAAGTACCCATTAGCATCGTAGTAGTACCTAGCATCTATAGCAAGTACTCATCATCATCTCAACATTTAGGACCATCTTTATCCGCATTTGTGCAAGTCAATAAATCAAGTACTTGCTCTGGCAATAGAGCAAGGGGGCCCTCGAGGGTGGTTGGGACCCAACATATCGTGTCATCTCTCTCTCTCTCTCTCTCTCTCTCTCTCTCTATATATATATATATATATATATATATATATATATGTGTGTGTGTGTGTGTGTGTGTGTGTGTGTGTGTGTGTCCTTCATGGTCTTCAGTTCAGTTTCTCTTTTCAAAAGATGCACTTTTTTCCCTAAAAAAGGGGATGGATAACTCTACAATGTTTGGCCTTCCATAACTCCTACACATGATCTAATTTGAGCAAAGATTATAGATCTAAAATCTACATGACAAGCTTTTTCCATAGATATGTTACATAATGTGGTTTTTCCCACTATATTTAAAATTCCATTATGGGGGGCAATTTTGAATTCAAATAAACTAGCACTTTTGCCTGTTTGAATTCAAAAGTTGTCCTTTGATTGCTTTCTTAATACTAGAGGTTTGACTCCCTTAAACTGCCAATTAAAGAGACCCTCCTGGTCTCCATTCTCTTCCTAATGGTGTTTCGGCTTCGCAAACGCAAGGGAAGAACCAAGAACCCAAGCTGAACCGAAACCCAAAGAACCTCTCTCAGTATTTTTCTCAAAGAAGCTTCACGCCTCGACCTCAGACTTATTAGCCACTTCCACCCTTAGTCCATCACGCATCAGGCATGCTCTCGTCTTCATTGCTATGTCTTTGAACAAAAATCGACATCGAATACACAAAAATTCAGATCTTGAGTACCAAGATCTACTTGCCTCCTATGCGGATATGGAAGGAGTTAGTACAAGGATCCCTAACCCTCTTCTGCACTCGCATTTGCATGTAGCTTGCATCTTCCGTCGATAAGAAACCCTTGGAAATATCTCTAAGCACCTTATCTTTCATCTTCACCTGCAATGTTTTCACGATAAGACTATTCTAGTGGTACTACTTGCTTGCAAGGCAGAGTCAGCATCAAGGCTAGTATTTTGTGACAATAGTAAGAGTACTTAGTAATTTGTATGGTATGTGTTTACATTGCAGAAGTACCTACATCCGCAGTGTTCACAAGTTTGGAGGAGTCTTCACTGGTTTATGCATCCACAAGCATCAAAACTACAAAAAGCTTCAAAGAAGTTCCACATTTGTGCCTCACCTTGAACATGGGGGATGGCACGTGTGCATTGCAATTGAGGCATGTGGACAAGCTACTGGTACAATCTAGCACTAGTCTTAGTTTAGCTTAGGACCTAGCTTGGCACCTTGTGAGCCTCTAGCAGGACATGCATGTTCAATTAGGTCGTAGTTGCATACCCTCTCTTGCAGAGTATATTCAATTGATCATATGAATCACCTCTTATTAGTAGGCTCTAAACTTATTAATAAGTGACACTTTAGCTTCATTTTTTTCATGATCGTGGGGTTCCAAAGAGGATTTATTGACCCATCTTAAAAGGTGTATATAGGTGATACTAGGGAGTCAATTTTAAGGCAAGAAGAACAAGTATCATAGCCTTGCAACACCAAGATAGTCGGTACCTCAAGTCAGCAATTTTTAGTAGAATCATCATTTTCATTTTTGGAGTTACCTACATTTTGAGGCGGCAGACCAAGCCCTTGACCTGGATTTTTCCATCTTTAGTGTCCAGTACCCTGCAGCACTTGGCGTCTGCTTCCTTAGCCTGTCACCTACCTTCTCTTAGCCTCCTTTGGCTTGCGTCTTTTGCAACCAAGAGCACCGTCAACCTACGTTTCCACTCTTGAACGCCTTGGCTGCCCATCTCGTCTTCAGTAAACAATACCACTAGTACCTTCAACATCAGCACAACGATACCCTCAATATTTAACATTTCAGTACTTCAACCAAGAATCTTCCATAGTACCAAGCACCATCAGTACCAAGTATTGTCAGTCCCCAATACCCATCATCGCCAACATCCATAACACTTAGGATAAGCATCAACATCCTGCATAAGCATTCAATGCTTAGCCTCATAGTACAAAGTACCCCTGAGCATTTTAGCAGTACCAAGTATCTATGTCAAGTACCCAGGAGCAGCCCAATAGTACCAAGCATCTCTAGCAAGTTCCCATCAACATCTTAACAATACCCAACATCTATAGCAAGTAGTCATCAGCATCTCAACATTTAGGACCATTGTATCAGCATTTGTGCAAGTTAATAAAGCAAGTACTTGCTTTGGCAACAGAGCAAGGGGGCCCTTGAGGGTGGTTGGGACCTGACATACCATGTCGTCTATCTTATCTCTCTCTCTCTCTCTCTCTCTCTCTCTCTCTCTCTCTCTCTCTCTCATTCATTGTCTTAGTTTAGTTTCTTTTTTCAAGTAAAGTAAAGTAACCTTTAGTTTGTGCGAAGTACTAAGATTTGAGCAAAATCCTTAAATCCTTCCACTGCACCTGACATTGGTATCAAAGCTCTGTGCGTGCTTTGGCTTTGCGAACTCAAGGGAAGAACCAAGAACCCAAGTAGAACCAAAAACCCAAAGAGCCTCTCTCAGTTTTTTTTTCCAAAGAAGCTTCGCATCCCAACCCCAAACTTACTAGCCACTCCTACCCTTAGTCCATCACGCATATTGCGCACTAGCTCCCATCTTCATTGCTATGTCTTTGAACGAAGATCGACATCGCATACACAAAAATCCAAGTCTTGAGTACCAAGATCTACTTGCCTCCTATGCAGATATGGAAGGAGTTGGTACAAGGATCCCTAACCCTCTTCTGCATTTGCGTTTGCATGTAACATGCGCCCACTTCCGTTGACAAGCAACCCTTAGAAATACCTCCAAGCATCTTATCTTTCATCTTCACCCGCAATGTTAGCATGACAGGACTATTTGAGTGGTATTACTTGCTCGCAAGGCAGATTCATCATCAAGGCTAGTACTATGTGACAATAGTAAGGCTAATTACTATTAGTAACTTGTATGGTCGGTGTTTACATTGTAGCAGTACCTGCATCCACAGTGTCCATAAGTTTGGAGGAGTTTTCATCGGTTTATGCATCCACAAGCATCAAAACCATTCAGCATCAAAAGTACGAAAATCATTTGACAGTTGTGCTCAGCTTTAACAGGGGGGAAGTCATATGCGCAATATAGTTGAACCATGTGGACAAGCTATTTCTACAATCTAGCATCAGTCTTAGTTTAGCTTAGGACCTAGCCTGGCACCTTGTGAGCCTCTAGCACGACCTGCATGTTCAGTTAGGTCGTAGTTGCATACCCTCTCGTGCACATTGTAGTCAATTCAGCATGTGAATCACCTCTTATTAGTAGGCTCTCAACTTATTAATAAGTGACACTTTAGCTTCATTTTTTCATGATCGTGGGGTTCCAAAGAGGATTGCTTGACCCAGCTTAAAAGGTGTACATAGGTGATCCTCGAAAGTCATTTTTAAGGCAAGAAGAACAAGTAGTAGAACCAACATTTTCAACATTTTTAGAGTTACCTACATTTTGAGGCAGCAGACCAAGCCCTTGAGGTGACATTTTTCCATCTTTAGTGTCCAGTACCTTGCAGCACTTGGCACCTGCTTCCTCGGGCTATCACCTACCTTCTCGCAGCCTTTGGCTTGCGTCTTGCAACCAAGAGCATCGTAACCTACATTTCCAACATGTACACCTTAGCTGCCCATCGTTTGGATTTAGTACACAGGACCACCATCACCTTCAATATTCAAAATTTTAGCACTTAAACCAAGCATCTTCTACAATACCAAGCACCATCAGTACCAAGTACCATTAGTACCCAGTACCCATCGTCGTTAGCATCCACCATAGAACTGAGCATAAGCATGAGCATCTCGCATAAGCATTGTAGTACCAAGTATCCACAACAAGTATCCCTTAGCATTTCAACAATACCAAGTATCTACGTCAAGTACTCACGAGCACCCCAACAATACCAAGCATCTCTAGAAAGTACCCATCAACATCTCAGCAGTACCCAACATCTATAGCAAGTACTCATCAACAACTCAACATCTCAGCATTTAGGACCATTGTATTAGCATTTGTGCAAGTCAATAAAGCAAGTACTTGCTATGTGCTCTGGAAACAGAGCAAGGAGCCCTTGAGGGTGGTTGGGACCCGACATACCATGTTCTCTCTGTGTGTGTGTGTGTGTGTGTGTCCGTCCTTCATTGTCTTCATCAATTTAGTTTCTCCTTTCAAGTGAAGTAAAGTAACCTTTTGTTTGTGCAAAGTACTAGATCTCAACAAAATCCTTAAACCCTTCCGCGGCACTTGATAGATCAATCTGATAATCTCATTCAAGAAGATCAGATAGTGAAACTCATAGATACTCAATCTCTTCCACGTGAGCCATAGAAAATACTAGGCACTAGAGAACAAAGAACTAGAAATACAATTTATAAAGAGTGTTTAGTTGAGTGGAAAGATTGCTTTGAAGAGAGTTCAGCATGGGAGCAAGAAAACATGGGACACTAGAGAAAAAAGAACTAGAAATACAATTTATAAAGAGTGTTTAGTTAAGTGGAAAGATTGTTCTCAAGAGAGTTCAACATGAAAGCGAAGAAAAGGGTTCCCAATTTTAGGATTACTCCTTCCTAATGAGATTTTCGAGGATCAATTTATTTTCATAGGGGAGAGAATGTGACGTATCCTATATTGGGAAACGCAAGCATTTTGGAAATTGAAAACGACATGATATTGAGCTAAGACACATTCTTCCCTAACACTGGTTCCAGCAAAGATTTGCTCAACATGTATGCCAAGACAAATTACGCAAATCTCTCTCTTCTTCTGGAGTGTGTGTGTGCACGCTAAAAAAAGAGAAAAATGGTATAATATTTAGATTGGTTATGCCATTTCCCTCTTTCCTAACAGGGCTTGAGTTCAACTCTCCTCGTTGGCTAGATCTTTGAGGTCTCTTGGGAAAGTTTTCTACGACGTTAAAACTCTCTTCTTCTTCTTCTTCCCCTCTCTCTCTCTCTCTCTCTCTCACACACACACACACACACACACACACACACACACACACACACACACAGTCTCGTAGGCAAGGTCACCATGGTTTATAGAAAAAATAGCACAGTTGTGCAAAGCCCATTGCACTGCTCCTCCACATGTAACCCTCAGCGTGGCTTGTACATGACGGGGCTGCTCTTTATCTGTCGCTCCATTGCGCCCATGATGGCAAGACTGGGTTGTTGCAACCGAAAGCCGATTTATGCAAGACGAGGGGGCCGATGCAAGTGTACTCATTCAGCCAGACATGCAATCTCATGTTCAGAATGACATAAGCCATCTGCTTGGCCACATGCTCATCCTCGAATGTTGTCTCTTCAGTGACACTCGATCGGATGTTGTGAATGCCCATGTCCGTGTTAAAGTTGTGGCAGCCTTGATCCAGACTGCTAGCAAAGTAAGGGCTTTTCTCAATTCAAATGAGCAAGCAGATTCATGATGAGATTGTTAGTCGGGAGCTGCCGGGGGGAAACACCATGTTGTTCTTGGCAAAGCTTTGGTCCACATGTAGGTAAAGTGTGGTGTACTTTTGAAAGCCAAAAGTGTTGATTGATGGCCGTCCTGTCCAGCGTGCGGTCTCTTGGAATGCTTGTTTGCAGGTTACGCTCATCGCTCAACAGGGGCAGGCGCTTGGAAGCTGTAGGATGTTTTCAATGAATCTGGAGATATGTGCAGCAGGGGCTGGCCAAGAAAGCTG
Source organism: Adiantum capillus-veneris (assembly GCF_014529385.1). Classification (NCBI taxonomy): domain Eukaryota; kingdom Viridiplantae; phylum Streptophyta; class Polypodiopsida; order Polypodiales; family Pteridaceae; genus Adiantum; species Adiantum capillus-veneris. Next base: position 151,257,588 of record NC_140936.1, on the reverse strand, counting down.
AAGACATGAAATGTGGCAGCATATGCCTTCTTTGTTGGCATGCACACGTACGAGGTCTGCTTGGAAGCAGCCAAGAGATGTAATTGCTGGGTTCATGCATACCAAGCCTCCGCAAAGTAGACAAATCTCTCTCTTGGTCAAATAAGCTTCTGTTTTACAATTCAAAGCCTTACAGAAAGACAAAAAGAGCTAGCTTCCTTCATGTGAAATTCTAAAATATCTTGTATTCTACATAGCCAAGAAAGAGAGTCCATAAGGCATTTGCCTATTTTGAGCAAGCAAAGCCAAAAAGTATTGAAATCCTAGAAAATGCACTTTTGGATACAACAACGCTCCTCAAAAGATGATGCTCTGATCCGGATATGATCAGTTCTCTACTCAGCTAGATTTTTCATCCAACTGATTTTTCTCTTCCTATCCTAGTATAGGATCTACGGGGCATGCCACCTTTACAATGGGGGATATTTCACCAGTCGTTAGGTTACTGCAACGGGGAAGCAACCGCCAAGTACTTGAAGCTAAGTGGCATATATAGATTCTTGGGGCTATAGAGAGTACAAGGAGGCCTCCTCTTGCTGTGGCATGAAAGATTTTGGTACCTGATTTTGGCTTAGGGAAAGACAACTCGAGATTATCAGAGAGAAGCAACCAATCATGATTCTCGAAGTTGTACTTGTACACAAACACCCGTTCCGGAGTGCGTAAATGCTTATGCTGAAACACCAACAAGAGGAGATCTGCATCCATTTGTACAACTTGATAAGTAGCGTGCGACATAACATCGCAAGACCTACTGAATTTGGGCATGCTGCTTTGGCTCCAATGTTCTTCGTCGAATAAAAACAAAAAAGGTAAGGCATAAGAGCGCCTTATATGGCTAGGGTATTGGAGAAAGGCAAGCACACCTTGATGGTAGTAACTTGTAAATGGAGGGTTAAGAGGTTCATTATTGAAGTTCCATTGTACCCATTTTTCCATTGTAAAGAAGTGCTTCATTGAATAAATCACCAAACCTAACCCTTCTTCTTGTTGGTGCAATGGACAATGTGTATAGTGTTGTATGATTATGTGACTATCCACAAATCGTAAAAGAATCAGAGCTATAGGACCATCTTTACTCTCTCTTTCCAATCTCAGGTGCCCACATAGGCCAAGTTCAACTGGACTTGTGCAATCGGAGGCATCCAATACTGCTCTCTCTCTAGGGAAGGTGTTGCTAAGGACAAGATAATGAATGTTGGATGCATAAGCAATGTGCTCCCAACACACCAAACTTCCCACACTACAGATTGGTTCACTCTTAGCCCCGTCCACACTTGTGAAAGGCTGCAATGGAATTGGTAAATGACGCCATTTATCACAATCTGCGTCAAATGCTACTGGCTCATACTCAAACAATTTTCAGCCATTTATCACAATCTGCGTCAAATGCTACTGGCTCATACTCAAACAATTTTCAGCCAGAGTCATCTCAAACAATTTTCAGCCAGAGTCATCCGCTCGTCGTTGAGTAGCAATCATGCAGTAAAACCAAGGAAGGTCAATGGGCCTGCCATCAACACATACAACAACGTTATTGATTGTTTGAGAGAGAGAGAGAGAGAGATTGCGTTAATTTTGTGTGTGTGTGTGTGTGTGTGTGTGTGTGCACGAGAGAGAGAGAGAGAGAGAGAGAGAGAGAGAGAGAGAGAGATTGCGTTAATTGTGTGTGCATGTGCAGTGAGAGAGTGCGGTGTGTGCATGAGTGACGTATACTGGGGGGGGGGAGAGAGAGGACGTTTGCGCTATATTATAATAGCAGAGTATTCAAAATATATAAAGAAGGCTGATGAGGATCGATCAGTTAGACATACCGCTGTCTCTTGAGAGTTGAAAGGGAGGCAGCAATGAGTTGGTTGAAGGAGGAGTGTACTGCGCGCAGGCGGAACAAGTCTCTGATGGAAAGCTTGGGCAGCACCTCCTCCGCCACCAACTCGCTAGGCAGCGTTAATGCCCATCCTGACCCCTCGGCCTCCTCCTCCCCATACCTCTTCATTTGATGACGATAACGCCCATCAGCAGACGTTGCAGCAGCGGCGCTTGATCCTGCTTCTATTTCTGATAAACGCTCTCTCTCCATCTGAATCTTAATCTTAACCTTACTCTGATTAATGCATACTATCGACGCCTGGGGTTGGTTCTTATATACGTGAAGGATCATCAGCGTCAATTTATGAATGGGCACCCAGCTTAGCATAGCCGCCCCCCTCTCCATTTTGAGAGAAATCTTCACCAATTTTGAGGTAACCGGGACAGGGCTAGAAAAATACATTTTTCCTAACCGATCCAAATAAGGGGAAACTTGAAATTCTCCCGGTTTTTAGTCAAAATTTGAAGCTTTTGCTAGTAATTACACTAAAACTTGTGTAAATTTGCGGGTTTTCTTAAAGGCAAGCTCAAAATCTACTAACCGGGATTTTATAATTTCAACCAGTTAAAATACACTAGACCCCGGTTTTTTTCTAACATTGAACTGGGAACTGCCTTCACATTTGAAGGTGACTCTCTACTTTTCGTTTTGAAGACCTTAAAAAAGTCCCCCTTTTTTTTTTGCCTGCACAAAGGGCAGATGCCTTCTCTTTTTGTTGACTAAAACTAGAAAAAAACAAGTGATAAAATCACAAGGCCTGCCAAAGGCTAGAAAGATATAAGCCTAGTAAGAAACTGAAGATGAGTAAGATCCTTACAAGGGTCACACACATGCAGATCAACCAAACGGATACATAAGTCTCACGCATTGGTAAAGAGCACACCTCACGTTTCTTTTAGAATCTTCACACACTCGATCCCACAACTTGCCCATGCAACCATACCATGTTGCTCCTCATTATCCCTCCATGGTGCCTCGTACCTTTGTTCGTTGTTGACAACTCATCATATTTTTGAGCTACAGGAATGGTAGTACAAGTTCAGCATCTTAGTAGTTCCTGGGTGTTATAAATTACTACCTATGCCTAGTTTCGGCCAATTGTACTACAAGTTGTTAGCTGCTGTAATTATCAATTCTTCTATGTAAATTTAGTGGAAACATTGAAATGAGCTTAATGCCATAACGTAGAATCTTTCACAATCATAAGAGCAACATGTCAGGCAACATTGATATCCAAGCAAAAGACCTTAATAAACCATATGGCAATATATAGCCCTCCCTCGTACCTTTTAAGTGACAAGAAAATACCATTGCACTCTAGTGAGGGCAATCTAGCCTTCTCAAGCAGTAAAACTTTTTTTGTAAAGCTAGCTTTGCAAACAACACTTTCAATCCGCAACAATCTTCATGCCTTATTATTCAGTGAAAGTACTACTATCACATATAAAATCACATCATAGCTCTCCTCAAGCACAATACAATATTTACTTCCCACATTGTGGACTTCGACAACATCATGAACAACTATGAGGGATTGATTGCAGACCTAACTAGCTACAGTTGGGGGACATAGACTCCCAGCCCAACAGGGCCTACAGCCTTCACCAAACCAAACCTCTCAGCTTGGCATCTCCATACTACTTGCAGAAGCTAATAGCTTGGTGCATTTATCATCCTCCTCCATTTTGTATAACATCCACCTATAACAGCTATGGCGAGTTTGATCACCACACCACCATCGCCGCTTTCACAACTCCCTTTTGCCCTCTCCTCTTGCTACCGCTCTAGTATTGGGCAAAGATGCCCATCTCAGAGATGATCATAGTAGTATTAAAAGCACTAACATTGTCGAGCATGGATACATTGTGGAGCTGCATGTGATAAGAGCAGTAGGGTGCAAGCTCAACATCTCTCACTCAATGTCTATGAATGGTGGGACACTTATCGACTCCCGTCAAGACCTGTCATGCAGGAGTTGCAAACAGAGGCCGCCATGGCCCCTAGTGCAACCTCTCTCTCTTCTGCACCTCTCTGCCATGTCCCCCACGATCGAAACCAGAGAAACCCTCATAAGCTAGAGTGTGAGATTGACGAGAAAAAACAGCAAAGGTCCAGGGTGGTCAAACTTTGATCTATGCAACCAATAGCGGAGTTGTGGGCACTGGGACCTGCGTGAGAAGCTGTCACATATTGGGGATTCCTAGCCTCTAGGAAATTATACCTCTAGGCTCTAATTCGTTATTCTACATGTCATCGTCACATGGACGCACAATCTATGCAATAATAAGTGGGGGAGTACTCGATAGTAGCCTAGTGTATCATTGAACTTGCACTCCCTCTTGTTGTCGTTAAGTCTTTATCATTTAAGCTCGTTTCATGCTTTGAAACGCACCCCAAAATCTTTTCCTTGGTGTTTCATATTTCAAATCTCAAGACATGTCCATCATTAGATGTACACAATTTTCATTTAAATGAGTGTCTACTATCCTATTTCAACCAATCAACATTTTTTGCCCATCAAAAATTTCTTGAAAATACAACTCAATCTTTTTTCTATTTTAGTCAGAAAAAAGAGAAGGCATCACTATAGCCTTTGCCCTTTGGGCAGGCCAAAAAAAAGAGCGAGTTATATTTTCAAACTTTTTTTTATAGGCCAAAAATGTTGATTGATTGAAATGAGATAGTGGACACTCATTTAAATGAAGAGCGTGTAAATCTAACGATGGACATGTCTTGAGTTTTAAAATACGAAATGAATGCTCATTTTACGAAGGAAAAGATTTTGGGTTGCCTTTGAAATCATAACACGTTGAAAGCGTCATAGGTTAAATGATAAAGACTTAACATGGGTGGCTCCACAAATCCCAAGAGCCACATTTTCATTTTGAGACTAGAGATTTTTGGCATGTGGAAGGCCATAGGGTTGTCGAGGCCGGATGAGCACGACGTGGCAAGGGTTTGCTAAAGCATGCTTTCCAAAGTTTTGTGGTGGCGCATTGTAGTTTTCGTTGTTTGCTCATGACAGAGGAAGTGGTGCTTGCAATTGAGGTTGGAGTGGCTATACTCTTATGGCGACGTGTGCTTTGCAAACTTCAGCGCACTGCTTCTGGCAAAGGAAGCAATGTGTGGAGGTCATCTTCTTGTGGCTGTAGGTCTTGCGGCAGCCTTTTGAGGCTTACGGTGCATCGCGTCATGCTGGGAGAGGCAAGCTCTGGTTTGATCGATCATGCTAGGTTCGTCCTCAGTTTTTGTGGCCGACAGCAAGGTCTTTGGAAGGAAACCAAAATGTACTCCACTAATCTCGTTCTGAGGCTTCTCTGCAAGCTCCAGCACACATGCCTCCACATGGTTCTTGTATCTTATCTAGAAGGCACGAATTTTGTCTCAGCTGGTTAGAATCTTGCCAAGGTGTTGAATGAAAAATTGTGTGTGCTTTTTCTGTAAATGTGCTAGCTAGTTATCTTTATTTTAGCAAATGAGATTTGAGGTGCTGTTGTGTGGTGAAAGATTGTCTCTGTGGTCTACAATTGCCCTTGAGAATGCTTTTCGTCAGCAAATGAGCTTTGAGGTGTTTTTGTGTGGTGAAAGATCGTCTCTGTGGTCTACAATTGCTCTTGAGAATACTTGTCCTCAGCAAGCCGTAAAAGGTCAGATTTGAAGTGCCTCTTGACAGCATAAAGTGGAATGCTGCTCAAATATCCATCGTGGCTTGCGGGCTTGAAGCCTTGTAAGAAGCTGATGTAGTTTCATCTCAGATCTTGGAAGTTGTTTGGAGCTCCTCTGTCATCATGGCATCTTGTGGTGGCGATGCTATTGGCGAGGATAGTGCAAGTAACGGCTCACCCACCGATGGTGAGAGTATCAACTTCTCCGGAGGTTCACTTTGTTTCCTTTTTGCCAAATTCTTGTCATGCTCGGTTGTGTGCTGAAATCAAATTTTCTATTCGTCCAATTGGGGGTCTTGTCTAAAGAGTCAGCCAGGTGCATGCCAATGGTGCATTTTTTTGTTGCTAGTGTTGGTTTCTTTTCCCCTTATATGTGTTGTGGTCGAGAATGCTGCCCTGGTCGCTTGCTGCTTGTTTGTGCAGGTCGTTGTTGACGTGTGTTTTTAGTTCACTTGTGATGCCTAAGAGCGTACACTGGCTAAATTGGTTGTTTCTCCATTGGGGACCATCATTGGCATGATTTGTGAGCTGAATTTCTTTTTTGAATGCTCATTGTAGTCTTGCAACGCTGTTTCTGCACATAAAATTTTCCCATGTTTTTTTCTTGAACTGAGGCGTATAGGCTGCGTTCTTGGATTGATGGGTGCAATGATCGCTTGCTATTCGTGTCGGAAAGTGCAGTGTTGACTTGTTGCATTATGGCTCTGTGCCTTTGAGTGGGCATGATTTGCTTGTAGTTGTGGCAATGTCTTTTGCTCAGCTGATCCTATTTTCACCATCCAATGCCTCCACCCCAAGCCTGCCAACTCATCGAGCCCAGTGCAACATCCAATATTGCGTGTCCAAGTCCACCAGGTTGCATGATTGATGCAAACTGGTTTTGCTAGTCGATCGTCATTTGCCTTGCATATTTTGGCTGCCGTGAAGTGCGCATGATTTATCGTGCGGCTCACTTATTCTCGCTAATGCTTTTTGCTGAAGTGTTTTGGTTGTGCTTCCACTGCCTTGCTCCCACAATAGCCAACTAGCCAGTCCCCTAGGGTTTTTCTCGTTGGGAATCTCAGCCTGGCCTCCCAAAGCGGCGCCAGAAGCCATACCCCATGCTTCCGAGTGTTTTGCTTGCATGGCCCGGTTGTCCTTGGCGTTGGTGAGTGTGATGTGTGCCGGTCATTTCTATGTTGTCTTTGGCTTGCTCAGATGGTGAATGTTTTGCTTGGGTGCAGCGCACCCGATGTTAGAGAGTTCTGCTGAGTTGCCCCCAAGCATGAACTCTGGACAAGGCGTAGTCGAGAAGAGGTGCAGGTGCTCCCTGTTTGAGGAAATCCCTACTAGCCATTTTGCTGCTGGTGCAGGTATGGCGAACATACACTGTTATGGAATTGATATTCTACTATTTACTCGAAGATACCATACCGAGGGGACAAGTAGACCTTTGACTTTACAGTAGGATGTCCGCCAGAATTAGATTGCCAAGCTTCTGGAAAGGCCTCATCAGCTTCAGTGCCTCCCCACAGCAAGACCATAATCTCCCCAAGGTTTGCAGAATGTCCCTTCTTTCCTTCCAGCATATGATGTGAGTGTTGACATCGATGCTGGCACTGAGCTAGTTCCTAGAATAGCTGCCATTGATCCTGGCATTGGTGGCTTTGGTGGGTTTTTTTTCCGCTTGGTGATTCTAATCTTATCACTAGTACAGATGGTGTGGGAATCAAAATAAAGCTTGTTTTTGAGATGGGAACACATGATACCATAGGGATCGATTTGGTTGCTATGAGTGTCAATGACATTGTGACATTTGGTGCAAAGCCGGGGTTTTTTTTCTTGGACTATTTTGCAACAAGTCAACTTGATGTTGACCTGATAGAAAGTAATCAAGGGTATTGTGGAAGGGTGTAAGCAATCAGATTGTGTCCTCCTCAGTGGTAAGAGATACCAAGCTTTTACACAAAAGGAAAGTATGATCTTAGTGTTTTTGCAGACGGCACAAACGTACCACCTCCCGGCACGAAGCTCAGCTTCTCCCATGCAGGCCACGAACCCTCACCACCCCATATTGGCTTTCTATCTCCTTGTCATTATGTGAGCAGAAGCGGTACAACGACAATATGTACAAAGATAGAGTGCACAGCTATTGAACAACATGCAGCAATAGGTGCTCGTGTACTCACAGTCGAAACAATTTTGAGAAGTTGACACCTAGTGATACTCCCTAGCACCACGCATCAGACACTCGGAGCTGAGCAAAGAAGCCAGACTCGAGCAGTCAAGCCAGCACGTCACCAACCGTCCATGACGTCAGCTATTCTCTGCATTCTCAGAATGACACACACACACCCTCGTAAACAGACCAATCTCTCTCTGATCTCTCTCTCTCTTTAGAATTTCCAACAAAATCTGTAATAATCATAGTTTGCAGCCATTGACAAGTCGGTGTCATCATTCAAGTGCTAACCTCCATCGCAACTTTTAATTAAGCAGTATTGACGGGTTCTAACAAAGGACATTAATTATCTAGCTACCTCACATAGCTGACATAGTAATTTTGGTAAAAGATTATGAGCCTCCAACCTGATATTTATGAATCTTTTGTTCATCCCAACAACCTTATCTCTGATACCACTGCTAGAAACAGAAACATGGCTGCCCTGCAAAATACCCAAGATAACACAATATCTAGCATAAACGGACAAGTTTGCATACCTAGCGATTCCCATAGCACATAAACCACGACGTATGTGAACAGAGAGAGACTGAGAGCGAGACAAAACAAAAGAGCGCGCGCATGCGCACCTCCAAGAGCGAAGTGCTACGCCGGCACTTCCAGAGAGGAGAGAGGAGAGGAAAATACACAGACACTGGGTGCAATCTCCCTCCGTGAAAGAGTGACCAATTCCCTCTTGCACGTATTTGATTTATAGATTTCTTGAATGGTCAAATTGAGTACAAACTGGTCGACCGGTCATAAATGGCCAAAGCTCATAAAAGAGCACTTGAATAATAAAATGTACAATATATATATTTCCATTCACATAGGCCTAGCTCAATCAATCCTTTTTCACCTGTCAACTGCAATATATAGTAGAATATCAATTCCATAACATACACGTGCTCTTTGAGGGGTAAACTTGACGAGTCTATGTTGTGGTCTGTTGCAATATGCTCTTCAATGTGCAACCGCATCAAGATTGTGTTTTGTTTTTTGTGCCCAAAGCAGATTTGCCGCTAGGAGAGGAGTCCAGCCGAGAACCACCTTTGACTTTGCATCAGCCAGGCTCCCCAACTCGTTGGTCAAGCACAACTCAAGCCTCATTGCCTGCAGTCAGCCAACCCTTAGGTGCTCGCAATTCATTCGACGGTTGCAAGTCGCCTAACCAAGGGAAAGCATTGATAATCAAAGAAGCCCTGCCGTTGTTCGTGATCGCCGATATAGATGAGGGAAGCAAATCTTTTTCAATAGAGGGGAAAATCTTGGATTGGTATGGCACATTCCGTTACATCTCCCTTGGGCAGAAGGAAAACCCTTAGGTGCTCGCAATTCATTCGACATTTTTGACGTCGTTTGCACCGACACGATCACAATAGTCATTGTAGATCCTTTCATTGAGACCTACACGGAGGAGCTCAGGGTTTCCTTCCTTGTCAGGATTGATTCTTCTCCACTTGTGAGGGCTAAAAACCATAACGGTGGCTCGGCTTTATTTTCCTTGCATATCTATGCATCGACAACCATTCAAGCTTGTGATTCATTCCCTATATCTTTGGCTTTCTATCTTGAGACCAATATAAGCACATTCCTTGTTGATGCTAGAAGTTTTGAGATTGCTAGTGCACGTCCGCCTTTGACCACACTGGCATTCGTCGTTTTGCAAAGTCGCGATTTCTACAAGAGAGTTGACACTACAATCAGAGATTTGCTTGTGGCCCAACTCGAGAAGACAAAGCAATTGTGCGTATGTGTAGCATTGGTTTTATGTTTCCTTCCTTTCACGGTTGATAAACCTTTTGTTGTGTGTAGGTGAGCTTCATCAACTCTCGAAAGCATGACTATAAGCTCTACACCACATGCTAGAATCTCAAAATTGTCTGTCATTTTCTGTCTTTATACCCTTGAGTTAACATTATATATGGAAAATTATATAAGTTGATCGCATTACACAAAGCATATGAAAGGGGGCTTGAAAAATTGCATGTCAAAAAGAAAATTCTTTTATGCCTGGCAATCTTGGTGATTTTATCGCTTGTTTTTTGTAGCATTAGGAGCATTCCTGCTCATAAGATACAAAGGTGCACCTTTGGGTATCACTCAGCAACAATCGAACTCGTGACTTGGATCACGTCACTCAAATGCTCAGTCAATCGAGCCATCTCTCGTTGACCACAAAAAAGTCCCCTTTTCCTTCTACACAAGCTGGAAGGCCATACAACTATTTTTTTCCAATTTTCCTTCTCTATAACCCCTTGGAAGGTTGTTGCACCCTTTAAAGTTAAGGTTTGGATGAGAGAGAGAGAGAGAGAGAGAGAGAGAGAGAGAGAGAGAGAGAGAGAGAGAGAGAGAGAGAGTTAAGAGCTTGTAGTAGGTATTTTATCTTCTTGAACACATCGCAAGGTACAACCTTCAAATTTCCTTTTGAAATGATCAAGTGCCAATGGTCTAGCTTTCTAAACATGAAGAAGATGCACTAAAAGAACAGACTGTCCCATGAAGTAGATACTGAATGGAAAGCAACAATGGATTGGGAGTTGATAGTTCTCCACTTAGTCAATGTAACCCAGCTCACTCCCAACCAAATCAATGCTCAATGGCATCAACAGTCGTTGCCCTACCCTTTAATAAAGGTGGAGCTACTGCAAGTCAAAGAAAGACTTTACAAGGATATGCCAAAAGAAGGTTCATATGCTCCCCACCCCAAATGGAGAAAGAACTGGCTCAACAAGAACTCAAGATACCTCATTCTGTTTACAAGAGTACCTGCAACAATATAGAGAGACCCTACAATCTGTCTTGTACCAAGGGTAAGGACATGGCCAACACATGAAGCATTGAGGAAGAACTTGGCTCAACTACCCGAGACTGCCAGCTCTAGATAGGGACCAGCAATGGAGGAATACATGGTGAAAACCCTAACGGGAGCCATGAACTTCTTCAAGAGCCTCCCTGACCTCTCATGAGCAATGCTTTATAAAATCTGCAGAATGCTGCCTACATGCATTCAAGCTTTTCATGAGCCTGAGCAAGCAAGAGCCCATGGATGTCTTTCCTAGAAGGTAACAAGGGCTTGTGCTACGATTTGAGTGGACAGCCTTCAAAAGAAGTCCTCTACGACTTCTACGCCAGATGTATGTTTTTGTCATGAAGCAATATGTTGGAATTTGAAGAGGTCTTTTAAACAGGATTCTTCACGTGGCACACAAAGATATTCGAGCTAGTGATCAACAATTTGACATCAAGGTTGGTTGGCTATTCTGCCATCGAACTTAAATACAAAGTCATTGTTCAGTTTTTGCAAGTCCCTGACAAAGAAAGACGCATCAAATATGAGAAAGCTCTACACGCACTTAAAGACCACCTCGCCAGCAGTCGTCAATCCGAAGACTACTTCAGTCCATGAAATTGTATCAAGGGACAACACAGTCGAGGAGGGGGGGAATGTTAGGAGCAAGCTAACCCATGTAACATTTTTCGAGAGTTTTAACACTTATTCTTTTGATAAATCAAGAATATTGTAACTCCTATTTTCCAGGTGAATAATATAATCAATGAGCTGGGGCTATAAGCTTCCAGATTCTATCAACTTATCCTTAGCTAGAGCTCCTAGATTACTAGTTTTTGACCAAAGAAACCTTGGCTAAGGTATAAAAGCCAATTTTTGTAAGTTATTTTAAAGTTTTTGGATAATAGAAACACAGCGTGAGCTAATGGCACTCACTTCTCTCCTTCTTGTGCTTCCTATTCCCTTCCCATTTGTCACATTGCAGTGCCGTCTATGTTGTGTTGCAACCACAGGTAAGAGCTCTATGCATTGAAGTAAACATCTCATGGTAAACTGTCGCTTTTGGCATATCACCGGACCCACGGCCTAATCTCATTATAAGTAGGAATTTAAGATAGGAAATCACAAAATAAGCATAGGTCATTCAGGGTAAAAAAACAACTAGGTCAAAAACTCACTGCTGTTAATAATCTCGATTTTTGTACTTCATCAAAAGTGAAATTTAAGACCATAAACATGTGTGCTTAGGTTTTATATACTTGTCCTAGAAGTTTCGTAACATTCGGATGTCATTTGATGTTGTAACGATCATGTGTTGTTTACCGATTAGTGATTAGCTTTTGATGACTTAGGTCATTTGAGTGTAGCTTGTGTTAGATGTGAGTTTTCTATTGTTTTCCAAGAGATTGACACCCTCTTGTAGCCTCTATGCACTAGTCGAGTCAACTTCGTCCCATGGATTGACAATTATGTTCGTGGTTCTCGCTATGATTGCAATAAGATAGGAGTGAGGTTAGAAACCCATCCCACAACAATGTTCGGAATAAACATTTTTTGACGATGTAGTAAAAAAAACTTCTCACAATACCATTGAATTTGAATATCAAGACATGAGTGTGTGTCTCCTAGATCCACCATGTCAAATGTAGAACACAAAATCTTCTTTACTTGCTTATAAAAGTTGACATTGTTGGAAAGAAAAATGTGATTCCGGAATGTCTAATTTTCAATTTTAGAAGCGTTGAGTGACTTTAGAGTCATAATGGGTGGTGAAGTTACAATGTTTCAAACTGTGGTGTTTGGATGGCAATACTATGCATTATAGCCCGGGCTTTCTGCGAAAGAGAATGTTTAAAATGCAGTCACTGTTGAATTTTTAGGTTTTATAAAAGTGTCCTATTTTACATTGTCTCCTTTATAAGTGACTTGCAAGGTCCATTTTAAAGTCACTTTCTTGTTTTTGAGCTTCTCTCATCTTCTCCATTGCTTCCTTGCTCTATCCATCCCCAAGCACGTGCCATTGTCTCTTGCACTCTGCTAGTAAGAATGGTTGCTGCTAATCAAGCCCTTGTTGACCAAGTCCTTGCGCATGACTTAGGACACATTATGGAGAAGCTTAATGCCGTGTTCCAGGTATCCATCGACATGGAGGCTACCATCGAACTGCATGATGATGCATTGAAGCGATTACATCCTACATGGAGACACATATAGAAAAGTACTCCATCAATTTTGAAGATGAAGAAGGTTTGTGGGTGCCAGTTGATCTCCTCAAGCACACCTTCAAAGAAGACAGTAGTTTCCGCTTCATATTGGGTAGGGTGATCAAAGGGCTCACCAAGGAGCACTACAAAGAGGAAGAGGAGGACAACCTCATAGACTTGGGCATGGGGAAGATCGACACGGGATTTATGAGGTGGGACATTGCGGTCACTGTGATGGTGATGGTCCAAGGCAAGCCTCCTTTGGAAGATGTTGACCAAGACCTAGAACTGGAGGATATTGAAGATGAGATCTAGAGCTGCTATTGTGCACCTTGCATCTAATTATAGTGGACGGTCAATAATTTCTCTTCCTTGACGACATTACCCACTTCCTTGAAATGCATCAGAACAAAGCCCTCTCTGTTCTTACAATATATGATGGGGTTCGTGATACAAGGGACCCCAGTCAAAAGATAGAGTTCCAAGTGGACTACTCCTCTGCTCCCCTCATCAACATGCTAGCCTTTCCAGAGGGACATAATTCCATGGATTCCCTTGTGGTGATAGCTCTACAAACCATCGATGAGAAAAATTTCTACAAGAGTGTTCCCAAAAGTATCTTTGCTCCCCACAAACGTCTCATGTGCTCGAAGCACACTGACCTTGGCACAATCGACATAACTAACAAGAACCTTTGTGATCAAGATAATACAACACTAGTAAGTACTTCATTCTTCTCAATTCTCATTGTTGTTTCTTAGAATCATAATCCGACATTGTTTCCTTGCAATCCGCTCTGAACATGTATCAATTTACCCAACGAAAAGGTGAATCTCGCACGAAGAGTGACTCAAAGGACGCCGCCCTATGGCATTATCACCCAAGCTTCAATGAAGAGATGATTTGGGTCATCCACAATGAATATATAGACTATGCATGAGTGGAGATGTACAAGTGTAGAGTGCTAAGCTCTATTTTGGCCGAGTTTTTTACAACCTTAAATGCCCACAAATATATTCTTGTAAACAGAGAGGCAACAATCCATAGTTTTGGTGAGAAAGGAGTCGGAAGCCTTTTAGGATATTACGGCCTTTGCCTCGGGCAAGGAATAACAAGCAAGGAAGATATTTTATCACGCATTGGTGAAAAACCAGCTTTAAGGAGCTTAGGTCAAGATGCTTTCAATGAGCTTGTAAAAAGGCTATCATAACCACGTGCATTGCACGTCTCGATATATCTTTGACATTAATAAAGTTATCAGCTTGAGTGAAGTTTTGTTTCGATACATGTGTCCCATGAGCCATTTACACACTAACATGATTTTGTCTTGCTGTAGGTGAGCCCCATGGGCCGTATGAACCCCACCGCCATGCACATGGAGAAATATCGAGCCGTTCCATGGCCCCGTGTGCCACGAAGTGAATTTTGGCAGTTTGATCTGGTGAAACTACCAAAAGTTGCTCCATGGCACACGGGGCGGTTGATATTCTTCCATGTGCATGGCAATAGGGTTCATACGGCCCATGGGATCAAGATGGGCACCACATGAGTTGTACTTGATACTTGCCAAATGACACGGATCTTGCGAGTGAGCGTTGAAACATTTGTTATGAGCACCTTGAAGATTGAATGTGCATCATGAGCCATTTGCGTACTAACATGATGTCTTCTTGCCCTAGTTGAGGTCAAACTGCCAAAAGTCACTCCATGATACATGGGGCCATGGAACGGCTTGTTATTCCACCATGTGCACGACAACGGGGCTCATACGGCTGGTGGGGCTTGAGATGGGCACCACATCAGCCCAACTTCTACTTTCCAGCTCACACAAACCTCGCAAGCGGATTGATTAGAGAAATTTGCCCAAGTAATCAACGTTCAAATCCATAACCAACACAAGCTTAAAATTTCAGACAATACATTGCAATTGCAAAACATAGATATGATAATTTCATTTTCAAAACAATTACATGATAAAGCTAGTAAAGATGCCGCTTGAGAAGCTACAATGGATTTTCTATCTAGGTTTTACAAAAGCGATCATTACCACGTAGGTGAAGTGTTATGTTCATGTTTGAGGGCTTAATAGTCACACGCTTAGCATGGTCCATTGCCAAAACGGTGTCTTGAAAGAGGGATATAATAATATCCTCCACTACTTGCCGCAATGCACCTAGTGCCGTGCTTCCATCCTTGTTACGTTGTTTGAGTACTCATCCATAATCTCTTTCACAAGCAGGGAAAATGGAGCTGAGGGATGATAAGCTGTGTACTCTTTAGGTACTTGCAGATTTCACGCAATGCACATGTGCTAGGTCTCCAACAATGCTTCTTCTTGAGAGGTGGTGGTTGTGGTGGAGTCTGGGAGTGCGAGCCCAGAGGGCATTATTGTTGGGGTACTTCTTACGCCTCTCATCACACTGGTTGTGAAAGGAGAAGACTAATGTCGTGTGCTAGTATCCACCCAACCATGCTATCTTATAGCCTCTCCCTAGCGTACACAATGTCCGGCCATGCTGGTGTCCTTGCTCGTAGGACCCGTGTCCTTACATTACCCCCCCCCCCCTTGAAGAATCGTTTTTGTCCTAAAAAACAAACATAGGAAAACATTTCTTAAGTGCAGAGACATTCTCCCATGTAGAACCTTCTTTAGATCTATCTAGCCATTTTACCAACACATGTCATCTAACATGATGTCTGGTGCCAAGCTCATGAGAATCCAAAATCTTTTCGGGTTCATGAGGGATGCTTGGCAGTTCTATAATGTCAACTAACACACATGTGTCAATGACATTATCATTATGTCCTGGCCGTTTTCGTAAAAGGCTAACATGAAAAACAGGATGAACTCGTGAGTGCTCGAGAAGAGCTAACTTATATGCCACTTGACCTATACGTTTGAGAACGATAAGCGGTCCACAATAATGTGGTGAAGGTTTAGCAATTTTTCCCGTCTTCAAAATTTCTAAATGCTTTAGAGCTTTGAGGAAACCTTGTCTCCTTCATGGAAAGTAGCAAGGTGGCAATGCTCATATGTGTACTTCTTATATCGAACTTGAGCTTGCTTAACATTCTATCGAGCAACTCGAAGCATATCAAAATGGTGCTTGATAAAATCCTTCATTTTTTGTATCTTCTCTGTAGCCAACCACATTGTATACGAGTGATCTAGGTTTAAAACCATATAAAAGCATAAATGGGCTAAACCCTGTAGTCACATGCTTTGAACAATTATAAGCAATTCCAATATAGGCAAGTAGTCTTCCCAATTGGTTTGCTTCTTGTCAATGTACGCTCGTATAATATCCTCTAGCACTTGATTAACCCTTTCGGTTAGACCATCTGTTTGTGGATGATCAGTCGTACTAAGATTAAGTGTAGTTTCCAACTTTCTGAACACTTCTCTCCATAAGTGATTATCAAACTTTCCATCTTTGTCACTAATGATACTAGCTGGAAGACCATATAGTCTATATATGCTCTATAAATAGCCGTGCTAATTTCAATGTCTTAATCGTAATCTTAGTGGGAATGAATCGACACATCTTTGTTAGACGGTCTATGATTACCCTTATGGCATCATGGCCACGATTTGTATTAGGTAGTCCTACTACAAAATCCATAGAGATACAATCCACTACCACTTACCTTTTGAAATCTCTGAAGGATGTAAAAGGCTACCTACCTTGAGGCGCTCTGCCTTATTAACTTGGAAACGTTGGCAGTTTAGTACGTACTCTTGAACATCATGATGTAAACCTAACCAAGAAAATTGCAGTCGAACTAAGGCATACGTCCTACAAATACTTGGATGAGCAGCACTTGGACTATCATGACACTCAAATAATATTTGGTGCCTAGTGTCTGAGTCCTTTGGCAACACATACTCTACCCTTGTGGAGTAAGTAGCCATCGTTAATGGAAAATTTAGTCCATCACTTAAGCTTGTCTTGAGTAGGGGTGGAGCTCTGTGTGTTGGCGCTTTTATCTTCATGTGCAGAAACATGTTGATCTGACTGTGGAGAGATGTGAAGGTGAGGAATCCCTTCTTAAAAATGCACTTCACGCTTAAGCATATGATTGATCTTGTGCACACTTGCCACGTAATGACTCCAAAAATCCATTCTTTATTTTTGTGAATCAAGTGAATTAATATGAGGCATCCGGCTTAGTGCATCCGCTACTACATTATATCGCCCCTTGCAATATCATAGCTTACAATCATAATCTTTAGGAACTCCGCATATCTAGCTTTATGACCCTTCAAGTCTGTTTGAGTAGTGAACCATTTTATACTCTCATGGTCAAAAACCACTTCAAACTCGACACCATATAAATAGTGTCGCCACTCAAACTCAAAAACCACTTCAAAATCGACACCATATAAAGAGTGCCGCCACTTTTTTGAGGGGTGAAATCTGGCAAAGAGCTCCCTCTCATAGACACAATAATTCTATTGAGCTCTATCCAAATTTTTACTTTCAAAGGTTATAGGCCTTCTCTCCTCGAGAAGTACCGCACCAATTGCTTTATCACTAGCATCAATCTCTACCACAAATGTATTAAGTGGGTCAACAATTGCTAGGATGGGAGTCTACAGCTAGCTTCAACTATTCAAAACTACGTTGTTGGGCTTCTTCCCAAGGAAAGGTCTTACCTTCTGTTTTGAGTTGATCCATCATAGAAACAATGATTTTGGCATAATCACGGATACGTTGTCGATAAAATCTAGCAATGCCTAAGAAGAGTTGAAGCTCATCAACTGTGTTGGGATGTGGCCATCGAAGAATGGCAACGACCTTGTCGATGTCCATCTTGATGCCAAAATAAGAGATCACATGACCAAGGTAATGTATCTCTGATGTAAATAAATCACACTTGCTTGGCTTATCATACATGGCGTGGGTTTGTAGATGTTTAAACACTAATCGTAAGTGTTTAATGTGTTCATCTTCAATCTTACTGTAAATGATAATTTCATCAAGGAAAACCACAACAAATTTTCCAATATAGGGATGTCAGTCACTATCCATGAGTGTCATAAATGTAGCTGGAGCATTGGTTAAACTAAAAGGCATAACCAAAATCTCATAATGCTCAAACCGTGTTTTAAAGGTGGCCTTAGAGATATCTTTCAAAAGGATACGCACCTGGTGGTATTCTGAACGAAGATCTATCTTTGTATAGTATCTTACCCCATGGAGTTGATTAAACAACTCATCCATTCAAGGCAGAGAATAGTTGTTATTGATGGTTATTGCGCTTAATCCGCCATTTTCTACGCACATGTGATAGTATCATTTTTCCTTTTTACCAATAGAATTGGTGATGCTCAAGGCAAAGTGCTAGGCCTAATGAAACCATGGGTGAGGTAGTTAGTCAACTGACACTCAATCTTCTTGGTCTCACTAGCACTCATACGATAGAGTGGTTTACTCACACATTTAATTCTTGACAGGACATCTATATCATGTTGCACATCATGTGTAGGAGGTAAACCCGACGATAAATAGCTTGAGAATACACCACTATACTCCGTGAGTAAGTGAGTTAGCTCTGTCATGCAAAAGGAGAAAGTAAATTAGAGTTATGCTGGGATGGAGAATCTTGTAATTCCTTTAATGTTTGTTTTACAACAATTGTATGTTGCTTAACATAATTAGAATTGAGATCACTTTGATCTTTAGAATTGTTAGCACTTTGCTTTTCATTAAAATTCATTGCACTTTGCATACCATAACTAGAATCCACGGCACTTTGCTCTTGAGAATTCACAAGACTTAGAGACAAGCAATAACACAAAAAGACTTCATCTATTAAATCTACTTTCTGTAAAATAGAAAGCTTGGCTGTACATATAAGAGAGGCAAATAGTATATTTTTCTCACCAAGCAAGAGCACATGTTTACCATTGGCCATAAAGAATAAGGAGTTGTGTTTAGTGTGCAATGTGTTTTCTAAACCATGCAACCACTCCCGTCCTAAAACTATATCAGCACGGTCCATGTTCATAACATAAAAGTCAAGGGTCATGGTATGATCTTGAACAATAAGTTTCAACCCCTTGAACAACCGTGTCCCATACTTCTTTATCATTCCACACATCTGTTCTACCACATATTTGTGGGAGCACGGAGTCTGGGTAAGCTTCAATTTCTTGACTAGCTCATAGTTAGGAAGTTATGAGTTGCACCATCATCCACTAAAATACGAACACATTGTCCATAAATAGTGTTATGCATGCGAATCAACTCATGGGGGCCAAAGGTGGGTTGCCACATTGAAGTAGGCACACAACACTTATGATTTTTTTCCATATAAAGAACCTTTACAACACAATATTTAGGAGATGACTCTAATGTGAGACGTTGCACCGTGTACATGGCCTTTTCTTTGCCTTGCAAAAGAGGACAATACTTCTTGTTATGTTGGTCCGAAAGACATTTGAAACACAAATTGTGTTTCTTTGCACGCTCAAAATTGGTGGTGCTAAGAGACCCACGTGGAGTATCTCGTGATTCCTTAAGCTTCTTAGCATGTTAAGGACACGAAGAGGTAGATTGTCTCTTGTTCCTCTTGGAACGTATGGGAGATCTACCTCACCATTGGCTCTTAGCCAAATTGCTCTTAGCAAAAGTATTCCTAGAGTAGGGAAATTTTTCCTTCCTCTCTTGGTCATCATCATACGTTTGGGCATGAGCGATGGCTTCTTCCAAAGTTTTTGGATGTTGGGTCTTGACATGAAGACAATAGTCTTTGTCAAGACCCCTATTGAAACCCCGTATCTTTTGGAATTCATCTAGACCTCTAGTTTTAATATGATTTCTTGATATTTAGAAAGATACAGAGTGAGAGAGAGGCCAGACATGCGGCATGCATCCCATGCTAACCAATTCTTATCTTCTTCATTGGAGTCCAAAAACTCTTTGTAGAAAGAAGCTTGAAACACAGCCCAAGACTGAGGATGAGCATCTATTGAAAATTTCATCCACCACTTATAGGCCTTTCATTAAGAGATAGAATTGTTTCCACAGCTCTCTGAATATCTGGGGTGTGTCAGCCTATGAATATCACTCCATTCATGTAAAAATGTATTGACCGCATCCTTGTTGCGATCACGCTCTTCATAGTGAAACTTAAGAATGATGATATTCTTAAGTAATGCATTGCCACCTTCTGCATCTTCTAAAGCACTTGCCTCATAGACTCCTTGAGTTGTGCGAACGTGGTTCCTTGAACCATGTGAGCTTGGGTTCCTTGAACCTTCTGTCTGTGAATTCATAAATGTCATAAGTAGCTCCGTAAGGTTTGTAACATTTTCATTTAATGGAAAGAGGTTGCATTCAAGTACGCTTTGGCGATTTTCCAAAGTCTTGAAAGCAGCCATATCTACAAGACCATGATCTCCTAGATCATCATCATCATGCATATTAATGTCGATAGCGCTCGTGGTTGCCGGATTTTGATGTGCGTGCTTAAAATCAAAAGTATGTGTTTATAGAATATCCTCTCTGGCCATGGTAAACACACGCTAATGTAGAGAGAAAAAAAAGGTCAACTTATACCTTGTAAAGCTTGAACTCCTTGTGTTTTTTATGATCGACAACTTTTGTGTTGCATGCGATCCTCGCCTTACGGAATTTATAGCGCTTCACGTCTTGTTCTTTGTAAGAACACCTTTGTTGATTCTTCACAAAAACTCATCGTTTTTGTGAAGGCTTTTGTTCACTTGTGAAGCTTCTTTCTTGAAAAAAAAGAAAATTTGTCTTTCTCTAAGGAGTGAAAAGTAAGGGTGAAACTACTTCTTTGAAGTTTGTAGCTTTCCTTTCCTTGTAGCTTTCTTTGTCAACTCAAGTATACTATCTTTCTTTGTTGTATACAACAAGTCTCAATAGCTTGGATGGTAGGGTGTTGGCCTCTTACCCTCTTGGGGTGTGTTCAACCCTCCTTCATGTAAGGATTTAGAGGGCCTTCCTATGTGCGTAGCCAACGATGCCAACAAAGACTTGGTGTTGTAGAGTTTTTGTTCGTGTTTGCCTTGGTCGGCGGTCATGGGCGGCAATCTGTTTCTCGTCCTACTACGCATAGGATGTTGTGTCTACCTTCTCTTTTGTTGCGTTGTGGGTGTTGTCTTCCCCGCATGTTGCCTGCGGATCATGGGAGAGGAGATGTGCATCACATGGACATGCAACCCACTTTTTTCCATTCTCAAAATAGCTGTGCTATCACTAAAAGGAGGAGAGTAATGTTGTGTGCTAGTCTCCACCCAACCATGCTATCTTATAGCCTCCCCCTAGCGTACACATTTTTCGGCCATGCTGGTGGCCTTATGTGTAGGACCCATTTCCTTACAAGTTGGCCTCCTCTGCAGTTTGTGGAGGATTCTTTCTCTTCTTCATCGTCTTCCCTTTTGGTGCATGACTACTTTCATATACTGCTTTAGC
The DNA here is from genome assembly GCF_014529385.1 of Adiantum capillus-veneris. Taxonomy (NCBI): domain Eukaryota; kingdom Viridiplantae; phylum Streptophyta; class Polypodiopsida; order Polypodiales; family Pteridaceae; genus Adiantum; species Adiantum capillus-veneris. Next base: position 151,236,375 of record NC_140936.1, on the reverse strand, counting down.
TGGGAGTTGTTTGGTTTTCTTTGGACTCTTGTAGGGTGGCTTCTTGGGGCTCTTTTGTGTGGCCTTCTTGTCCCTTTCCTCCTCCACTCTCTTTTCTGCTTCTTCTCTCTCCCTTGCAAGGCAGCTTGCCTCTTCCATCTTGCCCTCAATCGCTCTTCTTCCATTCTCAGAGAGAGAGAGAGAGAGAGAGAGAGAGAGAGGTTGCACATTCAACATAAATAAAGATAATAGAAAAGGGCTGATGATGATCAATTATGCATACTGTTGGCTCTTGCGAGTTGAAAGGGAGGCACCAATAAGTAGGTTGAAGGAGGAGTGTACTATCTAAAAAGAAAACAGTTTGAACTCCAAAGAGTGAGGCAGAGACAACCCCAAGATATAAGGACAGGGGAGCGAATCATGATTCATTAAGTTCTTTGGTAAAAATATCTGAAGCATCTAATCACTTAGACAATGTTTAAATATAATATACTTTTCTTAACTTCATATTGTACATAATGATAATGCACTGTAACATTTTTCAGTTTGTCGTGTTGAACATAGTCTTTAGAAAGACTGATAGCATTGTGATTACTACAATGGAGTGATATATAGTATAGTGAAGTGTGACCAATATTTGTAAGCATTTGTCGTAGCCATACCAACTTGCAAAGTGCTAAAGATTCGGCTATGTATTCATCCTTTGTGGGTTACTGGTTCAAAGTACAAGACAACCATTGATAAAGAAACAATTTTCAACTATAAAGCACATAGATAAGTGAGAGATTGTCCGTCTATGTCTTTGTATCCCAAAAAGCAAACAAATAGATTGAGGTTTTTTGGCATAGATAAACAAATCCAAAAAATGTAGTGCCTTTCAAATACTTGAAAACCCGCTTTGCGGCGTACAAACGCTTAAGAGACAGAAGAGGTAATAGGTTGTTCAAGAAAATTTACAACAAAGAAAATGTCAAGATGAGTATTTAAGCCAACAAATTTGAAAGATATCACAAGACATGTAGTAGTACAGAATGTGCTAAGCTTGAACAAAATTTTTGAACAATGTTTGGAACAAATATTTTTTGACGAAGAAACAAAACACCTTCTCATGATACCATTAAATTTGAATACCAAGACATGAATGTATGTCACCTGGATCCATGATGAGTGTATATCTCCTAGATCCATCATATCAAATGCAGAACACAAAAAATTATTTACTTGTTGAAAAAAGTTGAGATTTTTGGATTGGAAATACGTATGATGGCATTCACATATAGAGAAAAAATAAAAAAACTATCATTTTGAGGTTAGATAGAATCCAAAAAACAACAGATAAAACTTTGAGATTTAAGAAAAAGAGTAATCTTTTGTTGTTTGCCTAACGCTATTTTCATAATGAACTATAATGTGAGCACAAAGATAACGTGATAAAACTATAAGGATATTGTCCCAGTGATCTCCTCAATTGAATTATGTTGCTCACTCAACAAGGGTTGCATTCATCATGTATATGCTTATTACCTTATCTCTGATTCAGTGTTCCTAGATAAACTTGTTTAAATAGTGTTTTTATAGTTTAAAAAAAGGGTAAAGATGAGACTTACTATTTGAGAAACCTTTTTGATATACGTGAGACTTAAAAAGGAAACGATTCAAGGTAAGTGACATAGATAAAAGTATGAAACTAATTCAAAGGACTTGTTGAGAAAGGTTGAAGATGTATTTGTTCATGATTTTTTAGACGGTCTACTATCATCTTGCATGAGATGAGATGTTACTAGTGTCCAAACCTACAAGCAAGCACGTGTACACAAGGAGTGGAGTGTCGACCAACTAAATTTATGAAGAAAGGGTTCATACGACCTAGTTCTTTTCCATGGGCATCACCCATTCTTCTTGAAAGTAAGAAAGATATGTATCCACGAGATGAGCATGGACTATAGGATCTTAATCGTTTCTCTTAACCAAGCGACGATTAAGAGCAAGTATTTTATGCTTCCCAAGGATGAGTTGTTTGACCAAATCTATGGGGTAAAACATTTTATGAAAACTTGACTTGAGATTACGATATCATGAAGTCACAACTGAGGAACGAGATGCTGTCAAGACTACGTTTATGGATTGTTTTGGACATTATATTTGAGTTCTTGGTGATGCAATTTGGGTTTACCAATCCACTTGCAACATTATGACACTCGTGGATATTGTTTTACATCCATAAAAAAGTAGTTCTCAGAGACAAAATACTTGTATATTAGGTCACGTCAAGGAGACTTTAGACGATTTCAAATCTAGTGTTTGAGACGTTGCACACATAAACACACTATATTTGCAAAGGAAAGCAAATGAGACCTTTTTGTTGAAAAATTCACTATTTGGGCTATATCATACCCATTGAGGGAACGCGAATGGAGGCTAAGAAATTTGAGAATATTTGTCCAACATCAAAACATCTAGAGGAGTTGTAGATTTGTCTTGGCATGTCGATGCTTATAGAAAATATATAAAGGACTACCCAAAGATTGTCATCCCTTTGACTGGAGAAATGCAATCAAAGACCAAAAACCCATTAGTTGAGGGGAGTCCACAATTTTTAAAAAAATGAAAAGCTAAAGCAATAGCTTTGGCACCAGATTTAAGTATCATGGATCCTAGTGAGCCATTCATCCAGAAGATAGTTGTTATTAAGAAGGCTACTAAAACAATTTTATTGCAAATGGGATGCTCTATTGAATTTGAGAGTACAAAGATTTATTAATTGCATGGCCTATGACGAGAGTTAAGAGCAATTGTACATGCTTTTAAGTAGTGGCAACACTACCTATATGATGTCACTTTTAAGGTTTAGATGGATCACAAAGTTTAAAATGGTTTTTAAGTCAAAATAATTTGAAAGGTTAGAAAGCTTGGTGGGTGGATATTTGGTAGGAGTTTTAGCTTAAACTCTATTACTAGCATTGAAAATATAATAGTGAGTTCTCTACAAGTTGTTTTCTCGCGTTCGTAATGTCAAATTTTGGTAGGTGAATTTTTTAATAATTTTTTATGTGATTAGGCTTAGCATTGATGCAATTTATATGTGATCCGAGAATTCTATCTCCAAATATCAATAGTACCATAAAAAGAAGTTTAGATGGTACTTAAGGTTGTGAACTCTGTAAGCTTTCTAAGGAGTGTCCTTCTCATCACCATCGTCATCATTGCGATCATGATTTGAGGGTTTCTTAATCTTTGAAGCTTCCTCAACCCATTGGTATATGCTTTGTTTTACATATTTGTGCTTTCTAATGGGTACCCTTACCATCTTGCCATCATTCTCTTCACTATATTCAAAGGGCTTTCCTCTGTGAAGCTTGATTGAGCCATTTTTGTTATACTTGTGGAGCTCTTTCATGAAAATATAAAATTAAATTATAATGGCTTGGAGCTACTTGATGATGCATTCCATGTGAGATTTTAAGCTTAACAATTCTGAAGATAACAGAGACAATAGTTCCTTCATGAACATGTTGCTATCATCATCTTGATGGAAAATTAATTTTACCCATAGATTACCTTGAGTGTCTTTCATGGTCTTGAGAAGAAAGATTTCTTGGAGTCTATATTTGCTTTATGTGAGATGGTGCGTCTTTTGTTGAGATCCATTATGTTGCACATGATCGCATGCTTATTTCCCATTATCCATGTCCCTCATTGGAGCATAGTGTTGGTCTAGAGAATCTAACCAAAGTCTTGATGAGAAAAGGAGTGAGTGCTAGGCCAGAATGACTGAGTCAAGTATCCCTAGGTACAATATTGAGTGAGGAGCTCAAGGTTGGACCATTCACATCCTTTGTGTAGTGCTCCAAAGGAAAGTGGTAACCTTCGACATGGGGTGAAATTTTGTACTACTCCTTGGATAATGGGTTACTTCTCTCTATAAGGGTAGAGTTTGCATTCTTTTTTGGGTGACTTTAGGCCCCACGTTCTTATTGAGAGTTATGATAGCCAGAGTGTAGGTCATTTCGGGGTACCAAGGACATATGCATAAGCTAGGAGGTAGTTTCATTGGCTTAGTTTATTCAAAGACATCTAGAACTTTGTGTTGCAATGCAAGGAGTGTCAAATTAATAAGCATGGATCCCTCAAGTTTGGAGGGTTGATCCATCCTTTGGATATTTTTCAAGGAAAATGGGAAAGCATTTCCATGGTTTTCATCACAAGATTTACTAAAATAAGTCAAGGGAATGCATCATGTTAGGTAGTTGTGGATAATGGGAAATCTCATAAAACTACTAAAAAGGATACACATGAGCTAGCTCAGTTATTTATTGAACATATCTACAAATTGTATGGCCAACCTATAAATATGGTGTTGGATAGAGATAATAAGTTCAATAGTCACTTTTTGAATAGAATTCTTCAAAAGTTGGAGACTAGTCTTGATCATCTGCACTTTGATGGGTAGATAGAACGAGTCAACAACATTTTAGAGAATCTTTTGTGCTTTTATGTGAGCAAGAATTATAACAGCTTCAAAAATTTGGCTACAAGCTTTACATTGGTCGTGTTGATGTATGGTTTCAACGTATATCTCCCATGGCCGTAGTGCAAGAGGAGAAGATTTAATCTATCAAAGGCTTCCTTAAAGACATGAATGACATGTTGAAGGCAACAAGAGAAATCATTTGTAGTGTGTGGGATTATGCCAAGATGCATGCTAACCAAAGGCATAGACTTGTCACCTTTGAAGAAGGTGAGTTTTTTTTTTTCTTAAAGTCTCTCGCGCAGTTAGAGACCATGAAAACAGGAAAGTCTCTCGCGCAGTTAGAGACCATGGTCTCTAACTGCGCAGTCTCTCGCGCAGTTAGAGACCATGAAAACAGAAAAGTGTGCTGAAATTTCCCCATAATATTGTAAACCTTTTAAAATTCTTAAGAAGATTGGGGATATACTATTACAAACTTGAGAGCTCTCAAGTGCATCCATTTGTTCATGTCAGCAAGTTTAATGAATCCTTTCATCCATAAGAGAATGTAGTTTCTCTTGATGGCATGTCCTTTATGCAATTCTACATCTTGGATAGAGGTCATTTCCTATGGAAACTTGGGCTAGCTTTGAGCCCATCTAAATTGCTTTGTATAAGGTTAGCTAAAGAAGAGCTTGAATAAAGAAAGATCACCTCCCCCACTTGCCAACCCCTCTCTTTGGAGGGATAGAAAATTATTGGTGTGTGCTCGTAAGTGCACAAAGGCAGGAAAGATATGCCAAAGGTGTGGAGCAACCACTAAATATTGATGGTGAAGGAAAAGGTAGAAAGAGTCACTGAAAGTTGAAGGTCAGCCACTAATTCTATGTCATTTTGTATGCAAACCACTTGTGCTTTTGGATTTCTAAAACCCCATTTTTGGTGAAAGACTCAGTGAAAGTTGAAGATCGGCCACCAATTTTGTGTCATGTTTTTGCAAACCACTATGTGGTTGTAACCAATAGACAACCTTAGGATATGAAACTAGATCCTATGGTAGTACTTGGTCTTCTTGGTGGAGACATAATAGAAGAGCTTGTAGTGCAATGCCTAATGCTTTGTGGGCAAGAAGAAGAAGACATAGTAGTCAAGAGTGAGAGCTTTGTAAGAGGTTCTAATGGAGGAAGAAAGATGGAGATAAGTAATGGAGGGTTACCTCTTGTAATGACATTAAAGAGGATTCAAGAATCGGTAGAAGAGGAAATTAGAGGGAATTTTCCCTCCACTTGCAAAAAGGCCCACATACTGAAGAGCGTAGAGACTAGAGATGAGAAGCAACTATCTCTAAAACTTACTTTTGAGCTCAAATTTATCCAATAATTTAAGAATTTTTTATAAATTTCTTATCAAATTCCTATGTGTAGCATTTTTGCTCGTTGAGGTGCCTCTTTCTCTCTTTCAAACAAAAGTCCCTTTAAGAAACCTCCAAAATCTGCTAATTTGAATACCTTTAAATCACTTTGCAATCAACAAAATTAAGATCTACAATGCAACACCACTACCATCAAATCAGTTTCCAACCAAAAAAACAATGAAAACATCTATGCAATTTAAAAACTTAAGCAATACTTAGATCACCTAGGGTTTACAAATTGTATTGCTAATACTAATTGAAACACAACATTAATCCAACTAAAAAAAGAAACTTTTTTTTTGGGGAGAAGGGGGAGGTACGTTGGTTGCACGTGTGAAGGGAACCTTGAGGATCTATTTAGGAATGGAGAAGGGCCCATCGTACGTGGAAAAAAGGTTTGGCCAAGATAAAGTGGTGGAATCTAGGAGGCATGATGAGTCAAATGAGGGCGTAAGGGAGCACAAAATATCGATACAAAGGTGGTTCCCAAAACCCTGGTGATAACAAAATGAGATCCACTATCCCCTTCCAAAGATAATGCCGCCTCTCTTAGAGAACATGTTGCATACTGAGAGTAGGGAGGAAGGGTTTGAGAGGGAGCATGCATGTTTGAAAGTAATCATCATCCTTCCCTATATGAACACAATGCTAGCATAAATTGCGGCATGAATTTCAAGAGAGTTTTATCCTTCAAGATAATCCATCACTACATTGCCCTACCCTATGAAAATGTTGAATAGTGACTTTCACAACAAACAAGAATCCAAATAACCCAATGTTGAGTATACTATCATTGAGTTGAGATCTTAAGCTCAACACATGGTATACCTACATGATTTCTCACCTATATTTATCATAGGCCTAAGGTAGCAAACATAAGGATAATTGCTAGTGGTACTACATGTGGACTTCACGAACTTGGTCTACCTATCGAGAGTGATTGCTGCTTATCTTGCCATAGTCTCTTATTATATTTTATTGCCTACTTATTTTTTGTATATCTTATCATCATTTTGAATAGTAAATAAGAAGAAGAAGAAACCTTTAGCCTCCATCTTCATTGTGTGTGCTTTCTTGATTGTGTGCATGTGTGCTTGCAAGAGCTCAAGCTCTATCCTTCTCTATCTTTTTAAATGGTAGTAGTGGTTTGGCATTGACCATTGTACATAGTCTCTCCTTATGTTTTATTTCTTGCTTGTGTTTTGTATATCTTATCATCATTTTGAGTAGTGAAGAAAAATAAGAAACCTTTAGCCTTCATCTGCATTGTGTGTGCTTTCTTGATTGTGTGCATGTGTGCTTGCAAGAGCTCAAGCTCTCTCCTCCTCTATCTCTTTACATGGTATCACAACAAGGTTGAGCTATGAGCATCAAGAAGAGGCCTTAGTAACGATCTTTCATTTTGGTGATCTTTATGGAAGACATGTGTTTTAGGATTCTATATAGTGCTTTGGACTCAACTGCTGTAGCCAAATTTCCATGCTGGGCACATTTTTTCCTCCATTCTAGCGTTAGAGTGCATTGACATGTAAGAACATGTTTCTACAAATCTTCCATTTCAGAGCAGCAAGAAGCTTGAATGGCACTTCAATTTTCATACCTACTTTATAGTTGTGTGAAAAAATGTATAAGATGGATGTACACACATTGTAGTCATAGATTGTGATAGGCACATGCTAATTTTGGTATGCTATGGATTTTCTGTAGGCTTTTTATTTTCTACAAACATGTTAAACCATGATGGAATCAATGCTATTGTCAATGAGAAGCTATTAAAAAATGACTTCCATGCTTAAAAGTTTAGAATGGGCCAAGTTTTTGATGGGGAAAGGCTATTGAGTGTACCATGAAGGTGAACACACAGCCCCACTATTATTATCCAAGGAGAATCCTACTCCTTAACACTAAAAGATTTCAAATATTGGAACCAACGGGCACATAAGGTCATGTATTGGGTGTAGAGAATACCATGATTGGGAAATTATAGGATTCCAACTCGCCCAAGGAAGCATGGAAGATTTTGGTATCACTAAGCATGACCAACCATAAGGCAAGGAAGATGCAGTTGAAGATATTGCTCAACAATGTGTTATAAATGCTCATGTAAGTGAATGATTTTTATGATATAAAGACTGAAGACATAGGTGAATATATTTCATGTTACGATTGATGATGATGATGACGAGGTAGAAGTATGTATGCATGGGTTAGAACTAGTGCACAAGTAATACAAGATCTCTATTCATACTTGAGAAGATATTTTGAGTTTTGTAGACCTTGTGTCTTTGCTAATTGGAGATTTTTAAAGAGAAGGTAATCGGTGAAAACCATCTTGAAAAGGTGTCGGTTATGTAACAAGTTTTCTACAATAACGGAGGTAGAGGTAGAGAACACGGTCAAAGGTCAAGAAGGTAGCATGGTCATCATTCTCAGATCATGAACTTGATAGCATGTTAATCAGTAAACGTTTAACAATCAAAAGAAAAAATTGATGGAAGAGAAAATTATTTGAGGTAGGGGAAGCCAAAGAGGTCGAGGAAAATTTTTCGGAAAAAAGTGCAACATAATGGTGGGCGATGTTGGACATGTGGAACTCAAGACCATTCTAAGTGTAACTATCCACAAAGAAGGCAACAATATAATTAAGTAGGTACAAGTAGATATGCAAATGAGCCACTTTTATGAAGCATATGATGAGCCTTATGTTTGCAAATATATAAAATTGTGGTGGTAATGTGTGATACGTGGATTTCAGTGCATCAAATCACATGACCAGTCATGATGAATAGTTTAGGGACTGCAAACTTTTGATAGTCCTAGTTATGATGAAACTGGGACGACACAACATATTATGCATGAAAGGAATATCCATTGTTTTTTATAGACAGAAATATGAAGTATGTATGCCCAATATTACAAAGAACCATGTGTCAATTAGGCAATTATTTGAGCGAGTTTTCTGGGCCATGCTCAATTTGATTATTTGTATGTAGATGAATACAAGAAGAATAGAATTCTCATTGCACAAGGGCAAAAGGTGGAAAAATATTTTCTCTTGATGGGATGAAAACTGACATGTTTCCACAAGGGTTGAGAGTTGTTGCAAACCTAGATATTTAGCATAAATATTGTCCATGCCAATGTGAAAGGCTAAAAATTATGCAAATACAAGAGATTTTACAAGTTTTTTAGTGTTTAACATGGTTGAAATACATAAGTTTTGTGAAGCTTGTAAGTTTGGAAAGCAAGCAAAGGCATCATTTCCTCATGACAAGCATGTAATAAAAAATTGTGTTGGAAATAATGCATTCTGATGTGTGGGTCATGCATAGAATGCATGGCTTGCATATCAGATGCAGACTGCATCTCCATCTAAGGTATTTTCTTTCTTTCAAAATTTCAAGGTTATGTTTAAAGAACAAATAAGAAAATATGTATAGTGCTTGAGGTTTAGATGAGGGAGAGTACTTATCCACCAATGAGTTTAGAAATTTTTGAGGAATCACTCAATTTAGAGTCCATTTTTAAGCATATGTTCTTTGAATCAAAATGGTGTTGCAAAGTGGACAATTGCAAGAGCAATGATGAGAAGAATATACCTCATTGTTATTGATCCAAGGTAGTATATGTACACATTATGAATAAGACTCCCACTACAAATATACATACCATGACACTGAAGGAGAATGTTATTGGCATAGAGTCTAATTTGGCACACATTAAAGACTTTAGATGTATGTCTTATATGCATGTGGTGAGTTGCATACAAAGCTGGATTTGAAAGATCAAAAACGTGTGTTCGTTGGTTATTTCCTTGAGTAGAAAGGGTATCGTGCATCAACTGAGCGTGAGCAAGAATGAATGTCTTTTATAAGTTAAAGAGCTAGTACGTTGATGTAAAATATGAACTTAGGATTGTTGTTAAGGTGGAGAGAGTGAAAGCACATACGGTCACCTAGTTCAAGTCATGCTACCACGAATCCATGGAGAGATAGGTTATGTGTGAGAGATTAAGTCTTGCAAGCTCAACAAATGTATAAATAAAAGGGAAAGAAAGGGTTCATGATGCCACAAGGATGTCAAATATGAGTTTTCTTGAAGAATGAATGCTTCAACCCTAAATTTTGTGGCAACTTTATCACGCATTTTTTTGTAATATTCTTGATAGAGGAATGTAGAATACATTGATGTGGACTTCATTGGCCAAAAGAGTTCCAATGATAGCAATTATAAGAAGCTAATCTATATTTAGGGAAGTGCATAGCCGCTCGGATTAGACACCCCCCCCCCCCCCCCCCCCCCCCCCCACCACCACCACCAAAAACAGGGCGAAACTTGCTTCCATCCATTGTCAACGTGCGACACCAACAATTGGAGGCTCTTTTATCCCTTGCCTACAAGTTAAGAAGGAAATGTGGTTCTACTTGTCCGCATGCCAATGATTGGAGGGTCTTTTTCTTACTGCTTGTCGGCCCTAGCCCAAAAAAGTAAAAACTAATGTAAAAGATATAATGATATGCCTAAGGATAACAAAATCATTTTCTTTGATGATAAAAAGTTCACAATAATTATTTCATGTTGTTGGGGGATTCTCCATTAAGTCATCATTGTTACTTTCATTAGCTTGATTATTTTTGAGAGCTAGATAGATATTTTCCTTGAATTGAAGAAAATCCATCTAATTCATGTAAACATACTTTTACAAGTTTGACTTCTCAGGTTTCTTGATGGTTCACAAAAATCTTTCTAAGAAAATTGGGAATGAAAAAGCAATGCCATAGCCATGGTGGGACAAATCTACTTAACATTCAAAAGAGAGACAAAAGGGCATCCCTGATGAACATGATATGAAATAACATTAGCAAAAATGGCACTTATGCATCCCCAACCACTGCAATGTAGGACGTGGAATCAATTGTCAGCTAAATAGTTATACATCTCCATTGGAAAAGGACTCACAGCATATACATAAGCAATACACCCAGACACTTTCAAGTATGCCAAAATAGAATTAATGAAAATAACTTTTTCCTTGGGTGTCATGTTATGTCCATTTGTACGTGGAGTCCTACTATAATCTGTAGATACTACCTTGGCCCAATAACAATGAGGTATATTCTTCTCATTCATCATTGTTCTTGCAATTTTTCCAGTTAGCAACAACATTTTGTTGCAAAGTATACCTACATAAAAATTGTCTCTAAACTCCATGCTTCCTCAAAAAACTCCTAAACTCATTGGAGAAGTACTATCTCCCTCCATCTAACCTCAAGCATTGTACATATTTTCCTATGTGTTCTTTAGCCATGACCTTGAAATTTTGAAAGTAAGTCAATACCTTAGATGTAGATGTAGTCTTTGCATGACCCACGCATCATAATGCATTATTTTTGGCAAGGATAATAATTTTGACATTATTTTGGGACGTCTATTCATGTGACACCTCAAAGTAGTTCTGGATTGGGGTTATGACCACATCTACCTAAGGCATGACCAAACAAAAACCGTAAGATAATCCTAAAACACCACTCTTATAGAGATGTCACAATCACCCCAATTGAGGAATTTGACTCAAGCACCAAGGGTGGATTGGAGATTCTTGAATGGCTACAATTTTTAAAAAATCATTTGGTTGTGTGGTGCATATGATGTGGAAACCTAAAAACGGAATCTTGTACATTGGAGAGGTTGGTAGAGGACAAAGCGTATGTTTGAGTGCCGTTCTCCGAACATCTCTTTGAAACTTTTGGATGGGATTGGATGTATGTGTAAACGAAGTAACCTATACTAGGGTTTGTGATAAGGACGGATACGATATATTTTTCCTACTAATGGTTCAGATAACTCAAGCGATAACGTAAAAATATGTATGGGAAATGAAATACCATGTAGACCAATGAGAGATGAAATTTCCATAAGAGATCTTTGTGAGACAAAGTATTGCAACAAAAAAGGCTATGGCATAGTTCCCTAAAACTTATGTTGAGTGTTTTGAAAGGAATTAATGAGAAATTTGAGTTTGAGAGAAAAAAATTTGAGACAAATAGTTATGTCATGTATCATGCTGCAAAAAACGCAAACCATAGGGACATAGCGACAAAATGGAGATGTAATCATCAGCATACTAGAAGAATCAGCGATAGTTGTTCTAGACTCTAACTAAAGTGGAAGTAAAAGCACATTAAAAATCACAAAATGTTCAACAAATTCAAGATCAAGAGAAGAACAAAGATGAGACAAAAGATAAAAAATCTTCTACATTTATCAAATTCCTTGTATATGGAAAAACAAAACTCAAGGTTACATGTTCAGTTGTAATAGATCCTTTGTTACAAAGAATTTAATGTCTTATAGCACTTCTGTAATGATAAGAAAGCCACCAATGAAAGATCTAGAAGATATAGTGTACACAAGTTCTAAGACACCAATTCCGCTTTCGCATGGTAGAAGCTATACTCAAGTTGAGTTTATGGGAGTTTAAGGATACATTCTACATAATAGAATCTCATCACATCAAAGAGAGCCTAGTCCTAAAAAAAAGATAGATGAACATCTTCTTTGGACAACAACACAAAGTGTCAACGACAATAGTGACCATCCCAGAAGCATCTCAAGCCCATGCAAAAAAAACACTAGTATTTGGGCCATCAAACCACCTAAGGTAATAGCCAGGAAATACTCATCCCTAGACAAACATTCAACCAAGGACGAGTTGAGCTATCAATGCAAGACAAACAACTCAATCAAGAGAAAGAACACCTGCAAAAGGCATCAGAAAAGACCTTTAAAGAAACATGAAACGAGACAAATATGGGTACAAAAGTTGGAACTCTACTGTCTACCCAACAAAGGCAAGTAAAGGAATGAATGATTCTAGTCAAGCTACTTGAACCACAAGTATATAACATAGGTAACACTCAAATCAGGTTACATAAAGTAGTAGCTCAACATGGAACCATTAAGAATAATTGTATGGCACAAAGCTCCACCCAAAGGCCACCAACCACAACCAATACCATCTACATAGTACATCAACAATAAGGAACCTGCTACCAATGCTCGATGGTCGAAGAATGAGAGCAAGGACATACACGTTTAAGCCATTCTTTAAGAGTAGCTCTTGTCTTCAAAGAAAATAACAATGCTCCATCAAAGAGAATGGGACCCAAATAAATGGTAGAAAAAATCAACTTCAAAGAATACGGAGTGCATTTTAGAGATCTCAAATATATGCATACTTCTTGCAGGAGGTCAACAACTACCTTCACCAATCAAAGAATCAAAGGCTTAAATATACAAAAGTTTGACACTAAGGACTCATTTCAAATTTCTTCAGAGTGGATGAAAAGTTAGAGAGCTTGACTGAGTAGCAAATGAAGTCAATGTGCAGCGAATTTGGACTACAAGCACCATCACAAATTCCTATTCCCAAAGAAGATTGTGTGTCACCCACGATCATGAATTACAAATGCCCATATTTACTTACAACAAATGCTAGAAACATGAGTCAGGAATTAAAAAACGCCAAAAGTCCACGAAGCAAAAAGCTGATTTCACCTACTTTGTGGCTAGTTTCGAAGGTATCTTACAGAATGCCAATTTAAGTCATCAGTAGATTAATATGTTTGATGACAATGTGTAAGATTTCCTTTGGACTATTTCTACTATAATTGAAAGGTTTGATGTGGTTTGACCCCTATTGTTGTGATGATTAGAAGAGGGTAGGTTGTTAGAAATGCGACCAGGAGGAAGTACCCTTGCTATGATAATCTTGAACTGTATATGTAGCAAGTGAAGTGGCATAATAAAATATGATCATATTTTTGTTTTGCTGATATCATGTAAGATTGGATTTTCACATTTGTACAATTGTAACATGTCTTTAATATTGGTGTGCTTTTGGTATATTGGTGATGAGCATGTATGTGATGGTGTTGGAAATGTAGGGCGATATGAATTAGTCCACTTATGAGTAGAGAACACATGTCCTCACTATGAAGGCACAATTACCCATCTATATTCTATTACAAGGACAAGAAGAACAAAATCAAGGCAAGATAAAAGGTAAATGTAGCAAAATAGGAAATACCCCTTGTGTGAGATACATTGGATGCAATAATAACCTATGAGACATAGGCTATGTGCATACATGGCTTTACTATTCTACAAGAAGAGTGCACATAAGGGACATAGGAAACTTCCCATCCGCAACGCAATCCATCCACCAAAATCACCAACCACCACGTCGAGAACAAAATAATTATCCCTTGCTAAGGGAAAGAAGCTCTCAAGGAACTTTCACACGTTAGGTAATATCAAAGGATGGAGCACTGTGAAGGAGTTGTGCCGCTTCAAGTGGACACATGACAACTACAGTCCTACATGCTACATAGAGCCATAAAGATGTGATTCTTGCTTTCACCTTTATATTTTGAGGCAATTTTATCACACACTTTTTCATAATTTTCTTGATAGAGGAATGTAGAATACAGTGATGTGGACTTCATTGGCCAAAAGGGTTCGAATGATATCAAACTTAAGCACCTAATCTATTTTTAGGGAAGTGTGTAGCCACCCATGTAGACTCTAGTGGACGATCCCATTACCATAAAAGGGTTAGTCTTGTCGGCTTTTGGATCTTTTGTGTGTATGCTCCTTGTGGAGAAACCTTTGAGGTGCCAAGTGTCGCCCACCGTGCCCTAAGTTCTCATGTACATTAAGAATGTCTAATTATTTTGATATGATGATTTTTATAGACTCCTTTCACTGGGGTTTAGAGATTTCAAGCAAGTGCTTGGGATTGGATTGGATTATGTGTGGGATAACATGGATATCTCAATCTCCTTAAGAGGAGGTGCTACATCATTCTATGTTCTTGTGGGAAAGAGGAACATGTATCTCCTTGCAAGATTGGACTTTCTACAGAGAGTGTAAATATAGGATTGTGTATCATTAGGTGGCACAACCAAGAATGGCAGCGAAGGTCCTCGATATTTGTTGTCACAAGTTTTTCTTTACCATATTTCTAACCCTATTAGCTTATGTGAAGCTTTTCTTGTCGTATCATCTTTTCTATTTTCAGATTTGAGCAAGCTTCTCCATATTAAATACAAAATTAACGTACTTGTACATACCAACTATCACAAAAAAAGAGAGGCTATTGTAAATTGCATAAAATCGTAAAGTTACCTTACAAATTTATCACATTTGATGTAGTGTACTTACTTCTTGTAGCAGACATAATTGAAAAAAGAAGCTTATTCCATGCTCGTACATTGGAAGGACTACTTTCAATAGGTTTTCAATAGTGATCCCCAATGGTATATTTTTTTTATCATGATATTAGTAAGGTTGAACTATAGTTGTGATGTTTTAAGGTGGTGTTTGTAAAGTTGATACATGCCCCTCAAAAGCTCTATCTTTATCCAGAGAGAGAGAGAGAGAGAGAGAGAGAGAGAGAGAGAGAGAATTTTTAAGGAACAACCCGCTAGACTCATTGACACGCTTTTTTCTGTTGGGGAGCAGTGGTGCATGTAAGCTGCATCCAAGGCCGTCCGATGGGCAAGGTGAATAGTTTAAGATTCTTATTGACCTTGGAAAGACAAAAAAGCCACGCAGGTAGGGTGAGGCACCAAGGTTGGAACTCACCACCTCGAGCTCATTGTATCAATGCCTTACCATTAACTTATTTGCCACGAATTTTGATGTTCCTGCTGAACACAAAGGCATCACATCTAGATCACATGCGGATCAAAGCCCATGCCTAGCTCACATGGTGATCACATTGTGTTTATTGCAAAATCTTGTGGTCATATTATATGATGATCATGTTGTGATCACAACTAAGCACATCCACGGTCCGACGACGTAGATGAACGCCACCCACACCTTTTGACATGTGGTCATATTACATGATGATCATGTTGTGATCACAACTAAGCACATCCACGGTCCGACGACGTAGATGAACACCACCCACACCTTTTGACATGGACCATTGATCCCCACTCGAGAGGTCCATGTCAATTAGTCTCGAGGCCAAGCAACCACAAAGATCTGAGTGAGTGAGAGAGAGAGAGAGAGAGAGAGAGAGAGAGAGAGAGAGAGAGAGAAGAAGAAGAAAAGAGCATTTTAACGTCGTAGGAAGCTATCCCAAGAGACCTCAAAGATCCATGAGAGAGAGAGAGAGATTTCTATGTATAAATAGTGGGTTATAGCGGGTACATAAGATTTCTATGTATGGATAGTGCATGCATGGCACGCATGCACGCATTTCTATGTATGGATAGTGCATGCATGGCACAGATGCTTGTTTGTGCACGCACTATCCACACAGAAAAATCTCTCTCTCTCTCTCTCTCTCTCTCTCTCTCTCTCTCTCTGACCCAACCCTACAAGGCGCCCAATGTGAGTACTCTTAGTTCTACGGCACCCACTCAACAACAATCTATAGTGCAATATGGTCGCAACCTATTCTGAAAGACTAAAACGCTCTATTTCAACAAAGAGGTGACCAAAGGCCCCATTTACAACAAGCATATGCATGCAAGTAGGAAAAGGTTAGCATTGTCGTTGTTGGCAGTTTTTGACATGTTAGAAAAAATGGCAGTGGTAGGTGGAATAAATTAAATGCCTGCAGATGAGTACACTTGCTGAATGGTGTGAGCATAGTCTGAAAGGCTCAAAAAAACCCTGCTCAAGGAAAAAGTTAGCCTCTAGTAAGGAAAAGTTAGGCCTGTTGTGTGTGAGTGTGTGTGTGATTTGCAAGGAAAAGTGTTTCACCACCAAAAGCACTCCCACCTGCATTGCATGCCTAGATTTGCTCGTTGTGACCACTTGTTTCTAGATCAAAATGGCTGCCGCCCCAATCAGCCGATTGAAGCGGCATTACATGATGGGATGTTCGCTCTGTGTCAATCCCTTCTATAGAATTGGAGTTCTGGTCCGGCATGGATCCGGAAGCATCATGCTCTGCCAAAGCCAACGACGACTGCTGTTTTTCCTCGCTCTCTAGTGGTTTGCCTTCTACACTTCCTGCTCGAACTTGACTTTTGCGGTTCTCTTGAAAGAAAGTTCCGAGCACAATCTGCAACCCAAAATATTTATATCAGAGCCAAATTCTATAACCATAAACCCTAAACCATACCTTTCTAAAAGTCTATGGGTAAAGAAGCAATACTTGGAGCTACAATAACAAGGTGAAGGCTCATGTTGGCATCCTAAACAGAAAAATGAGAAAGGAAGTCATATGAGGCTCTAAATTGAACCCATTCATAAGACTGAAAAACAAAGAAAGGACCCATTCATAGAGTAAAAAACAAAGAAAGATTGCTCACATGCAGACATAGGTCAAATATGCATAACTAATAACAAAATTTTCAAATGTACGCCTACCTCCCTTCTTCATTAAGGCTTGTTTTAGAAAGTCAAAAATCTCACATCTTGACACCAACCTGACCCCATTCAGTGAATTTTTCTATTTTCATGGGAACTATTGAGATGGATGCCGCTTGAACTTCCTAAAATAAAATAAATGAGTATGGAAGTATGGGTGCAATTAAGCAACAGGTATGGCCTCAGGAATGGATAAAGCTATGCGACAAGCATGCATGTTATAGAAAATGGGTATATTGAGTATAGGGAAAATAACCAAAATGCCCCTGATATTTGTCAAAATTCCCAAAATACCTATCAAATTAAAAAAAAATTACAACAATACCCCTCTGATTTGGCTAAAATTTTTCAAAATGCCCTTCAATTTTATCGAAATTCCCAATATCGCCCCCTTGTTACTGGGTGTTTTGGTAATTTTCCATTGAATAAAAGATATACTGGATAATACATAACCACCGTCAAATGTACGTGAATAAAAGACACCTTGAATAATAGATATAGACACTGGATAATACCTGAACAGGACTCGCTGCCATAAGAAGGCCCGCAACTTTTCCTCCAATAACTCTACCATCTGGGCCAGCCAATGATACACTCAAACCCCCAGTTCTGCTCTGCGTGCCCCCAATGTCAGATAGCAAAAATAAGCCTGATAAAGAGAGAACTTCAAAACGGCCCTGAGATGTTAAAACAGAAAATTATATCAGAGAAACAAACAGATTGAACCACATGTAGCAGCACTTGAGCCAGGAAAGAACACCAAGAACTACCAAGTCCACATTAACTTTAAAGGCAAACATCTCCAAACGCTTTCCTTTTTGTTTTTGTTTTGTTTTGTTTTGTTTTAGGAGTCGGGTTGGGCACTCCCGGCCGCTCCCCTCATACACCAAAAAAGTGCACAAGAAGAACGACCAGGACTATGCATCCAGGCTCCTAGGGCAGACGCTTTTGTCACTAGCTTCCACTGGACTACAAGAGGCCAAAATTATCTACACTCTTAGAGCAGTGCCCTTGAGAGACCCATCTCGTTGACTAGTTATGGGCATGACAACGACTAAGTACCTTTGTTCAGAGGCCCACGTACTGCGGGACTTGCTTCGGTCTTCCCTTTGGAGTTGCCTCCTCCAGGTAACTTATCGCTCACCTCCGACGGTTTTCCCCTAGGAAATGCCATACCCGCTTGGAAGGGCATTAGCTCACAGGTGGCATCCGCTGAGGTTAGTGGTGTCTCCCTTTGCACCTCCCAACCCCTTTTTGGTGAGGTTGACCCCCCCCCAGGGGAGCAAGGCACTTGGGCGCTCTTGTAGCTCATTTGGCTTTGCTTGGGGAGAATGACGTCATTTCCCTCGAAAGGGATCGGATTAAAGAATAAAGCATAGGAAGAGGGCATTATTCCCCCATCCGCCTATGCAGAGCACCCAAGTACCGGGGTACAACCTCACCAAGGAACTTCGCCACAGACACGTGCCCTATGGTTCCATTCCTCAAGTGCGGATCACGGGGTACCCAGAAGGGCAGCCACTTCCCACGAGCCTCCCCATCAAGGAGAATAACGGTCCTTTCTTCAAGGTCCAACGGCAGGTCGATATCGTTGAAGGTGGAGTTGAATCAGTTTAGCCAGCACCCCCTAGAATCATCAATCGCCGAACAAGGCACCAGCAAATGCGAAAGCGAACGACCCTCTAATTGGGAGCACAGTGAGCAAATACTGTGTCCGCGCCTCCAACTATCAGCCAGTGTTAGTCCGCCTACTCTCGCGAGAGCCAACACTCTCTCTTCTTTCCTATTCACGATAGTGCTCCTATTGAGCTGTAGCAGCAGGTATCCATGTGTTTGTTCAAAGCCGGCCATCTTATAGGGCTCCAACGCCAGGCACGAATGCCTCTCGTCCCACTTGTTGCGTGGTACTTATTCATCCAATTCTGGGTTCTTGTCGTCCAAGTCCACCTCTTGAACGGTTGGTTCTTAGGCTTCTTGTTTACCAAGGAGCCTATCCAGGTGGATGAAACCGAGTAGTACTTGTCAAAAGCCCTTGCTCGTTGTCCCCCACAAAGGGCAGGTACGGGTGAGATGTTAAACTCGTGGCGGAGAGTTGCCGTCCCTACAGAGGCCGAACTTGCTCCCTTCCCGAGTAACATTCGCATCCCGGTGGCAACGAGGCGCTGTAGAGAGTGAAGGGCACGCTGATCGTGGGCCCCCATAATTTCCGCGCCATAACAAATCACTGGATACACGCACGCCTTAAAAACAGTTTGCAACTCTTCATTGGAAGATTACTTCTCCCTCGATCGAAGATAATAGAACTAGGATCTTGGATGGTATTGTGGGCTCTCAAGCTAAAATAGCTTATTATTAGAAGACACAAATGCCTCTATTGTGAGCTCATTGGTTAGATTTCTATGTACACAACACTTAAAGATAGATCTCTATTTCAGAAAAGACTAAACTTTGCAAAATTTGGAGCAAACTATCTAAGATTGATAAAGGGTATTTGTTGAAATTTCGGGGGTATTTTAGGATTTCACCAAATTTAGGGGTATTAAGGTAATTTCCCCTAGAAAGAAATGATAAATTTCTATGCCAAGGTCCACTTGGAGGCATGAGGAAACCAAGCCTAGCACAATTTTTTTTAAAATTTCACATTAATGCCAGAAAGTAAAGCATGCAAAATTGTAGATACGATGACGATCGCAAAATTCACCTCCAATATTGATGTTTGCACAGAACCAAAGCCATGAAAGTCAAACCATCGCAATCAATTTGAAGTGTTTCCCAACATAAAAAAGGTGTGTGCCTTATAAAGCATGCATCCATTAACGCAAGAGAGCAGTCCCAACCTCATACATCACAGCACTGCTCGAAACTCCAGCATGGCGGAGGCTTGCATTTGAGATTGCCCCATTGGCAGATAATATACACACTGCCCACGGTCCTTGTTGCAAAAAAAACATGATCTTTGAAGTTATATCCTGCAACACATTTGCCACTGGCTCTTTATCATCAGACCTCATGACTAACCCATTGCAAATCAAAATCTTCATGCAAAATTTTCAGCATTGCAAAAGTGAATGGATATGGAAAATGATGAGATCTTCCTTGTCTTGCCAAAATTGGTAACTACTCAAAAAAAGAAAAATCTTTTTCTAAATTCTCTCATATGAAAATGCTTGAGAATTTGCTCACATTTTTATCTATATTGCAGAGAAAATAAGAGCCCAGATTATCTCAAAGGGACTCCTGAATTAACATCCACGCAAGCATCACCAAGTAACCATCTTTTACCACAGCACAAGAAGAGAAGACAGTGCACTACAACTCCCTCCTTAGAAACTCGAAAAAGAAGAACAATATACGACCAAGTCAGCAATACAAGAGCAATACATCACACCTGCAAACAACTAAATTAAACTGGAAGTGGCACAGAAAGAGTGATGAGTGCCCCAGCAGGTATTGCTTGAATGATTGATAAACAGTTGGGATAAAGTTCTGAAGTTCCTTTGCTGGAAGTAGTGCTTTCTCAAATGCTGGATGTTACCCTCGTTTGAAAGGTGCTAGACTGAGCACCCTAGCAAGACCCCAATGTTTAAGAGTTAAGTTCACCTTCCAGATGCTTTTCCTCCTGCTTACAGGCTCTCATCACACGTGCACGCACTGGCCCTTGGTTGTAAATTCGTACACCTGCTAAACAGGGATCTCAGGCACATGTAGGGTTTGCACCAGCCCTTTGCCTGTCTCAGGCTTGTTTTGGCCATTTTACTATTTTCAGGATAAGGGTTTTATTTTTGGTCGTGATATTTGACACATAGATTTGTTCGACCTTGCCTTGGCTCACTATATTTGGCTAACTATATATGAAGCCTAAGGGGCTCTCTATCCTATGTCTTGTATCATTCACATTGTTTTCCATCTGGAGTTATTGGGCTCGCCAGCCTTTTGTCCATCTGTCTCTCTTCTCTCTCTCATGCTTTTATTTCTTTCCTCTCTCTTCCACTACACACTCCGACATGGTATCAGATCTAGCCTAGAATCGTCGCTCCGCTAGGTTAGAGGAGCCCTCCATGCGGTCATACTATCCACGAAGAGTATGGATCAACTTCAGCCAAAGTGCTCTAACAATCTCCGTTGGGGGCCTCTAGCCATCCCTCAAAAACCCTGAAGCATCTGGCCCGCCAAATGAACCATATAGTGAGATCTCCGTTGGGGGACTCTAGCCGTCCCTCAAAAACCCTGAAGCATCTGGCCCGCCAAATGAACCATATAGTGAGATTGCTCAAGCTCAAGTCCCGCTTGTGGGCCACTGATGCAATCGTGAAGTTGGGTGAGGGGCACTGTTGAAGCTTTTCTATATGGAGCCTAATGACCTAGCTACCAAGCTCGGACTCATGCCCCAAGGCCGGGGGCCAGAGGAGGTCGACCACACTACAGCTCCCCAAGTATAGATCCTGTTGCTAAACGGACTATCTTCTTATTTTTCTGAGTAATTTCTATTTATTGAAATTAGGATACTTATATGTGTGCACTACATTAGACCTTCTCTACGAGTACATGAATAAATTGGGGAGGCTCTTGAAAGGAATGCCTACTTGCCACGTGAAAAGTAAGTTCAAACCGTTTGTAGCGCCGTAAGTTTTATCATAATCGTATGAATTTTTTATGGGGTGCTTTATGTATGTTATTTTATATGTATGCATAATGCAATGGTTTCAATGGTTGTCAGGGTTGATGAGTTGCAAGAGGTGTGGTTATCACGTTGGAATTGGTTTCATAAACCAATCCATGCAGCTGCCCATGTCGTACTCCCTTTATGGCGTAGTCAAGATCAATATGAATCAAGCGAACTAGATGAAGGGTTACAGGAGTATGTGCAAAACTATGCAAAAGGTAGCAATGATCAGGAGGATAGAAGATGATTTGTTGGCCTTTCGGAATGGAAGTAAATACTTTGGTCGAGCCACTGCAAAGCTGCAAGAGAGACAACTCCAGCCTGTCTCATGGTGTAGCAGACTTGGACACTCCAAGTCAAGAATCGACCATGACAGCACCAAATAACCACTTCAAAACAGTTTACAGTTCACAAGAGATTTGCACTGGCCCGGCAGAGTTCCGTGCCTAGAGATATTGGCCCAAAGACTGGCGCCCCTTTCGGTATTTCTTTTTGTATTAATCTGAGTTCAAAGTAAGTGGTTGGGTCTCACTCTCAGACTCTGCGTCCAGATGCTTTGCAGAGTGGGAGCCCAAACCACATATTTATTTACAAGGGTTGCCAAAAGCAGAGCCCCAAAAACTTAAAATAAAGCAAAAGCTCTTTTTCTCTCACAAGCTCTCTTGAGCTTCAAAAATAAAGCAATGGAGTTCTCTCTCTCTCTCTCTCTCTCTCTCTCTCTCTCTCTCTCTCTCTCTCTCTCTGCAATTGCGTTGAACAAAAGCAAATCTGCCACAGAAAGCAGCCTCCGCAAATTCCGACGCGATTTCCGGGATCTGCCGTATAGTGCCACATGTCATGCTTGCGTGTTTTATGGAATCTTCCCCTGCTGCCTTTAGGGTTAAGGTTAGGGTTTCTGCAATTTTAGGGTTTTTGACAGGTTTTAGGGTTAGGGTTTCCAAAATTAGGGTTTCAATAGCAGTTAGGGTTAGGGTTTCTGCTCTCAGGCCGCCACGTCATCACTTTGTAACATACCCCCCTCTTGAAAGCATTGTAATCGCCCTTGATTACGTCTGCAAAATAGACAGAGGCCATAAACCGTCTTAGCAAACACTGACTGTTAGTACCTACGTACTAGGAACACACATCTAGCACATGTACCAATCGACAGTCACATCACACGAAAGTAATCGTCCGCGATTACAGCATATCTACAAAACAACTCAAGTTAGCTCAAAAATTTCCGAGGGTCGTTCCGAGGGACAATCCATTTTCCCATTCCAAATTGGAGCTCTTAATTTCCTCCGTCGTTGGCTTCCCAAATGAATCTCATCCAATAAGGAGTCTCCTTCCAAATTAGAACTCTTTATATCCTAGGTCATTGGTTTCCCAAAAGTATCTCATCCAATAAGGAGTCTCATTCCAGATCGGAACTCTTGATATCTTGGGTCGTTGGTTTCCCAAAAGTATCTCATCCAATAAGGAGTCTCATTCCAGATTGGAACTCTTGATCTTAGGTTGTTAACTTCCCAGAAGTGTCTCATCCAATAAGGAATATTCATTGGTTGGCACATCACAATGCAGCACAAATGCTCACATATGCATGTTACAAGACACAACGAGCAACACAGTTGAGCACTCCCCTGAGACAAACGGTCTACGGTATGATACTCGACGACTACCTCGTCACTCCCCCTCCCACCCCCAAATAATCTAAAAAGGTCCGGGCCATGAGTTCAGAGGACTAGTACAACCAAACGCTCCCTGACCGCAGCATGCGTCGCTTGGAGGTTCAAGCATACAACCAAGCGTCCCCAGACATCCCGTTTGCGCCGTTCAGAGGTTTTCCAACATACAACGAAACACTCCCCAGACATCCCGTCTGCATCATTCAGAGGTTCAAACAATACCAAAACAGCATTTCTCACTACTCCACCCGAGACTCGAGAGTAAATTACCAATCAATGAAACCAAGATTAAAAAACCAAAGTCAAACAGTTCAAATCGGCACCAAGGCAAGTTTAAAACAGATAAGATCCATTTTAAACAAATTTCAAACAATACTTCCTCAAACAGAGTCAAAAGTATCTAACTACAAAACAACTCAAAAATTCACTCAGGTTTTTTGTTCGGATAGCCGAACTTTAAGGACGACTAGCTTGTCCTTCTGCATCAGGATAATGGTTCGGTTTCGGATGTGGAGAATCGCATCATTCTTGTCATGCCAAGGCATGCCCAAGAGAACGTCGCAGTTGCCCAACTTCATAATGTGGAAATCTGCTTTTCCATGATAATCTTGGATAGTCATTGGAAGAGCACCAATGAGCGGTACCACTTTCTGAGTTTGCCTCGTGGCTAGCTCGACTTCTACTTCTCCACCCTCTGCATCATAATCAAAGTGTATCTGCTTCAAGAATTCTGGATGGATAAGGTTTTCTGTAGCTCCGGGGTCAAAGAAAATACGGGCTTTCAAGCCGTTGACTTTGCCATATGCGTGACATAATTCCTTTGTACTTTCAAGGCTTATGCCATAGATATCAGGGACTAATCCAATAGCAGATGTAGCTCTCTTAAATGAAGGTGTCCCTGAAGATCGTTCTGTCGTGGGAGCAGAACGTTGCTCTATAGACGTCAAGGCTCACTCAGGACATGTAGTGAATGTATGCCCTGATTGAAAATTTTCGAAGCATCGGGCTTCTTTGTAAAAGGGTTTCTCGTTGACGACGTGTCAGACGAGGCCTTTGAGGTTGGGTTTCACAAGACTCCCGAGAATTTGTTCGTTGTTGCCGAGAGGTTTGGTTGGTTGCCGAGTTAGTTCTGTGGAAAACTCCAATTTTCCCTTCATCGTTTGTAGCCGACCGCGGCATGGTCCATAAGCTCTAGCATAGTTGACACTTTCTTGGATAGGCAATATTCTTGCAATGGTGATGGTAATCCAATGGTGTAGCGCTCGCATTGGGCCTCCAAAGCGAGCGATACCTAAGAAGGACACCGGAAGGTACACATCGAGAAACCTTTGGTTATAGTCGTCCATGGTTTCTCTAGCAAGCATTTTCAAGTTGCCCCATTTTGCCAAAATCCAGGCTTCAAAGAGAGAAGTCATCTGACTGCGTGCAAACACTATCTTGAAAGCTTGTCAGGTACTTGGAGCATGCGGTTGTGTCACGATTGAATTCCACCATTGCATAGTATTATCTTTAAGAAATCCCGCTCCTTGAGAAATCTTGGATTCTTCTGTATCTTTCCCCAAAGCATCGATGTTGTCGAATTGCTGTAGGAACTGCAATGCTTTCTTCCGATCTTTCACCCCAGAGAAAGCGAAATATTTGACAATCGTGCCGCAATCCTTGAAATCTTTCGGTTTATTAGGCGCGTATTCCGGGTACGGATAATAAGGGTATCCATGGGCTCCAACCATTGTAGCCTGGTGGTGGGGGAGGTGGGGGCAACGACTGTGGCAAAGGCGATTGCACAGGATCAGGGTCAGATGTCTATACCATATTCCTGAAGACTCCCCCGATCGGAACAGCTGGCTAGGAAGGTTGTGATTGGAAGCTCTTGCACTTTTTGGTGCCGGAGGAGGAGGTACCACCACCCTAGGGCATCAAAGGAGATAACATGTAATTCAAAAAACTGTTGAAAACTTTGCAACATCGGAAGATTCTGTTGAGAATGCCGCGAAAGAATTGTCGCGAAGCTCGTCGAGGAGAAACTACAAGTATTCTGCTGGAATCCATGAACGCCATGTCTTGGGTTCTTTATGGCTTCTGTCCTGTAAGACAGAGCAGTGAAGACGGGAGCGCGCCCGATGCGCGATGAAGTAAGCGTGGGAGTGGCTAACAAGTCCAATGTCAGGACACAGAGATTCTTCCAATAAAATTCCGGTAGACTTTGGAAGCGCCGGTTTGCTCTGTCTGGTCTTTGGTGGGTTGCAGGTTGGCTCCGTTATAACTGGCTTGACACGTCAGCAGTTTGTGACAATCATGCTAGTCATACTAGATGCAAAATTAAAGGGACAATCCATCCCACTTATATCGGCCTCCAACATTTTCTAAAGTAATGAAATCCACTCTTTTGGTTTACTCAATCTATTTGAGAGATTTGGAAGAACATAAAAATTTAAATTTGTCAGAGTTTGTTAGGTGCAGCGGAATGATTGTTTGCGCTTTGCTCAAGATGAGTGCTCCGAACTGTGCTCAAGGTTCCTTTTAGTTCTTATGGAAGGGAGAGCCTTCCGTTCTTAATGGAATGTGCTATGATCACAAACAAAGTGAATGGACACTGTGCATGAAAGTGTATGAGACTGAGAGATAGAGAGAGAAGAGAGATACGACACTAGAGATGTTGTAAAACCCTCCTCCGAAGGCCCCACTCTCGTCGGCGAGAATGGTCTACTTATGATTGCACAAAGTGGTACAATGCGTATGCAATGGATTGATGCAACCTGGGACTATGCCGATGACGACGACGGTGATGACGACGACGACTTTAGGGCTGAAACCTGTGGTCTTCTATCTGCTGAATTTCTGCTAATCTTTGGGCTGTTTCGGGTGGCTGAAAATGACTGTTTTGGCTGCGTTTTCGAGGGCTGAATTTAGGATCCTCTACAACCAACTAGGGCTGAATCTGCTACTGAGGGGCATGCTGAAAACGCTGCTGTACCTGATGCATTTATGGCTGAAAACCAAAAACGCTGGGCTGCCTCTGCTAGCGTTAGTGAAACGCTGACCTGTTTGTGGAGGATGCGACCTTGCAATGCTGACAAACGCCAAGCTTGTGGGCGATGGTGAGAAACTGAAAACGCTAGGCTGGATGAGGGTGTGGGCGATATGGAAATACACAAACGCCAGGGTTCTGATGGGTTCTTGCTGAGAAGGTGCCTGTTGAGCGGGAGCTCCTGTTGCCTCTTCTGCTTATATATTTTCTTAGCAAAATTGCCCTACCTACTTTTGTTGGAAAGTCACTTAAAAATAATAAGTGAAAAATGTCAAAAATAGGGAAAATAGGCTAAATGCACTGGGAAATTCCCCTAACTGATATTCTAATGGATTCTGATGGGAATTCTGATGATCATGCTGTGTGCAACTAGAGGATATGCATCTATGCTAAGTGACTGGGCATGCACGGTCTACGACTAGACTCACAAAAGTGCTAGATCACTTCTAAATCTAAACTGACTGGACTGACTGAACCCTGTTATGTTGTAGCTTGTCATAGGGTTGGATGTGTCATGTGACAGAGTTAGAAACAGAACATCACGCACGTCGATTGTTTCTCTAAGGGTTTGCCTAGAGAGCTACCTCTTGAAGATCTGAAGATCACACGATTACTTTTTAGTTTGCTGATTCTTGGTTTGAATCTCCTTCATCTCAAAGTCAACTTTCCGATGAGCAAGGTATACCTGCCTTGAGCAAGTGCCATCAGTGATCACCCCTTGTATGTTAAACGTGTTTTGCTTTAGACAAATACCTCTTCAAAATTAAGAGGCCGTCTACAACAATACTTCACTCCCAACTGCTCATCCAAGGTGACTAGTTGAATAGAAGCTATTGGAAGATATGCATCTCACAACTTTTGTTGTAGGTCTACACGGTGTCATCCTCCTCAAAACCTAGGTGGCTCCAAGTACAGAGGATATCTACATCAAAAGCCTGTGTAAGGAAGCGAAGAGTTGTTTGAACTCTGATCTCCAACGAAGCCTTTGGAGCCTATACCTATATTAGTACCGCAGAAGAGCATTGTGCTTTAGGAAAGAAAAAGCCTTTCTTACCTTGGAAGCCTCAATAAAGTTGCCCCCAAAGAAAGCTATATCAAACCATTGAATGAAGGCCACTCATCCTACTATCCACGGAAAGCCTTGCACTTTTTCTCTCCAACCAAACATGTTAGCTAATCATAAAGTGTGACCATAAAGCAATGTTCCTGTTACCAGCAAAAGTTAAACCACCCAAGTCCCCAAAATCCCCATATCCCTAGAGTGATTCGCTGGCAGCAGCGCTCTTTTTTGGGTCTTTAGCTTCGATTCCAGCTCAGCTCTTCTCTTTACCCTTTGGTGCAAGCATGCCATGTCATCTCTTTGTGACACAGCATCATTGACATAATCAGTGGAGCCATGATCCTTCTAATTGATCGACACCTCCAATTTGCTCCCCTTCTTCCACGACTTCTACCTCCCACTTCCAAGTCTTCGTACTCCTCTTCCTCCTCATGTTAATGAGAGGAGATGCATGCCATGCTAGAGTCTATGTTTGCAACAGGGTCAAATTGCTTACAAAAAAACAATCGACTGAGCTCTGTTACCATCGAAACTGATTTGGTACTGGAAACACAAGCCAAGATGAACGTAACAAACTTCAGATCACACAAGGAACTGATGAGAGAAGCCACGCACAAGACGCCGCACCCCTGGCGGTATTTCTTAATTTTATTCATGAGCAAGTGTGTACAATCACTCTATAAGCCCACTCACTGAATCTAAATACAGCTGTCATGCAATCTAAATACAGTTGGCATGCAGGCCTTCAATTTAAAAGTTCTGCTCTGAATGCAAATAAATGCAACTTCTCACAACACTGCAGTTGCTAAAAAGCAAGTTATGGCACGTGGATTTGATCCTCAAAAAGCTGGTGCACACACCCGCCATGTCCATATCTTCTATTCACGCTGCCACAGCACCACAGCTAAGTCAATATCTGTACGGATTGCAGCCTCTTAGTCCGTAAGCTCTTTCTGTATGTTCGTCAACAACAACGGAGCCACGTCATCATTTTTGTCACATCTCATAAGGTCTCTATGGCCAATCTCAAAAAGGATGCAACCTTCTTTCAAAGCAATGGACATTTTACGCAATAAATAACTTTTGGGCATTGATCTTTTTTACAGAGGCCGATGTTGACACACAAAAAGCTAAAACAAACTTATTGGGGTTGCAAAAATCTAGTGCAATTCTTGAGACTTCCTGTCTCTGCCTTGTGGCTTTATCTAGAACAATTCTCTACCCGAAGAGGCCTTGTTTTCTATGTTAGTTGCTCTCAGTTTCCTGTTATTCATAATCTCTCTTAGGTATGTGTGAGTCTTTGAAGACAGATAAGATTTTCTGTCCAAATGGATAGCGCAAGGGATGCCATCAAAGATAGGACATGATTGAGAGATTATAATAGAAATTGCTCCCTGCTTGAAATAGCGAGTCTTTAAAGAAACAAGCATAATGATGGTTGCCTCCTATAGAAAAGAGGTATATTCCCACGATGGGCCTTACTCTATACTCCTCTTAACCTGATCTTCCCTAAAGTTTACCGAGAGCATCAAGCATCTAAAGACCATCTCATTGCACCATAGTCAACCTAAATATCTAAACCATCTAGAACCACTTTTAAGTCATCTGAGTTGCCATGGACATTTGAAAGGCATCTTAGGTAAGCTCTACATAATTATCTCTAGGTAAACATCTCTCTTTGCCCAGGACCAAGACATAACGCTATCCCAAGATAGATGTTTTTCAAAATGTAGCTAATGAGAAACGGTGTGGCAATCAACTATTAAAAGTGCTCGCCTTACTTTTATACCAAGAACGTCCTCCAATTACTTGATGAAAAAGGCAATAGCTCACATTCATTGGAGAACCCAAACCCGAACCTTCTTGAAAACCCTGGGCAAAGAAGAAACAACTTGGGCCTGAAAATACTCCTAAGGATACCTCAAGCAACCTACTAATAACGTAGGCGCATAAATAATTTTCTTGGAAGCATTCTCTCACGACATAGGATGAGAGTCGATAGCAATGTACCATCTCCATTCTAAAACCTCTCCTGTTTCTCTATGTATAAGCTTGTGTCACCTTACAACAGAATTCCAGCACTAGCATCAAGGCCCTGAAGTTTGTCTGCTGCAATATGAATAGACTCCCACACAAAAATCTGTTGCCTATGTACTATTTCTTCAAAAGCTAAGGACAACATTAACAAGCAAGTGTGAGGGATTATAGCACTTCCAATGTGGAGTTGACTAAGATTCTAGGGGCACCAACCAAATTACTACAATGCCGGTGACTTCTACGTTCCCAATAAACACTAACAGTTTCGTACACTAATATAGGGTCATTTCATTATGTCTGATTTCATTATGTCTGATTTGTAATTCAATTCCATGTTTAGCTGAATAATTCATAATTGATTATACATATGTAAGCCATGAGACTTTGGCAAGAGTTGCAAATAACATGAACATCCTGATTCATCACCATCATTCGATCGATCACCTTCAACTCTTATGTTTTGCAGCAAATTTTCTGCACAACCCTAAAACGTGAATGTTTCAACACCCCTGGGATTCATTCTCATACTCCATCTTGAAAAAGAAATGCAAAGTTTCTAAAAGACATATCAATAGCCGCCATTCAAACGTTCAATCAATCCGTTAGCACCCCACACCCAGAGAATCTTCACAGGTGGAAACCAGATCCATAAAGCACAGTCTCAATCCTTAAGAATACCACAACTAATAGTCCAGCTGAGGGAGAGAGTATTCTTATAAAAGGAGATACGTGTCATTTGATGATGCAAACCAACTTTTGATACGCATCATACAACATCTCTTCAAACATATGGTGTTCACTTAACGTTCTCTCGAAAAGCATGAACTTCATGGAAGCGACCATACCTCTCCTGTCTCGACCGTAAGAACATGGGGCACGAAACCTTGACCATTTGCACCTACCATCATGCACACCACATCGCTCAAGTTTAGAAAGAAACAATTAATTAGGTGAATCACATCAATTATGAAACCCTGTAATACATAAATCAACTCGATCACAAAATGCTTTGCTTGCACATCATGTGAAAATGTAATTTTTAGCACCTTAACCATGTTAGAATGTGACCAAGTACAAAGGATGAGTTAGAATGTGACCAAGTACAAAGGATGAGATCGTCTGACCATAATTAGAAAGCTGAGTCTTTTTGGATGGGCCCCTGCTCACTTTCTTCACATTAGGAGATGGAGAGCTTTGGGGCAGAGGAGCACCATTCGCATCGACAGTGTACTTGCGGGGTCTACCTCTCTTCCGCTTCACAGGATCAGATCGTGATAGCATGACAGCAGTGCTCATCCCTGTTCCGACACCCATAGCCGAAGGGGGGCTGGAGGTTGTGTTCAAAGAGTGTGGGATCATATGTGGTGGGGTTTCAGGAGGATAAATGCTTGCATTGAGGGTAGAACTGGGGTTAGGGTTAGGATTAGAGTTATGTCGCATTGCAGCAGGTGAGTGGATCATGGAGGGAAGAAGTGGGTTTCGCACGTTGGTGCCGCTTTGAAGTCGCTGCTGCTGCTGTTGCTGTTGCTGTTGCTGTTGCTGTTGCTGTTGCTGTTGCTGTTGTTGCTGCTGCTGCTGTAGTTGTTGAGCTTGTTGATGAGGCGAAGGTTGTTGCTGGGTTTGTTGATGCTGCTGGTGCAAAAGCTGCTGCTGAGAGAAAACGCCGGGGCCACTATGGAGGTGATGGTAGAATGAGCCAAGAGAGCCCTGCGGCTGTGCAACCATGGAGGAGGGGGATTGGGCGGGGAGTTGTTGCATCTGCATTTGCAGGCCAGGAGGGTGAGGGGAGTCCCTGGCCTCCATGCATGCAGAGGTACGCGCAAAACGGAAAGATCAAGATTGAGGAATCGCCATCGCCCGCATCGTCACTATCATCACCGTCGTCGAGACAATTATCAACTCGTTGCAACAGGCCAAGAACATGTTTTCTTTTCCTTCATCTGTGTGCGTTTGCGGGCGTGTGTGTGGGTGGAGGAGGGGGAGGCGAGAGACAGTTGCTTCCTTGTCTAGGTGGCACATAAATAGGAGGTCCTTATTTGTACATACATCACCTTTTTGTACCCACCATTTTTATATGCTAATAAAGTGGTACAAACATCCGCCCTTTCACACAAAAAGGCTTTTCTTTTTATGGTAATTTTGGTCCAGGGCGCTTTTTGCTCTAAGGGGAAAGGCAGGGCCCATAAAGTAGTGGAGATTACAAAAGTAGGTGAATTGACTATCAATAGGGCACCAACATCATTAAAATGGGTGCTTTTTGACCTACATAAGGCCCCCGCGCGACCCGTGGAACTCTTGTGAGCAATTTTGAACTGATGGATTAAGCTTGTCTATTAGTGTCTCATGGCAAAGTTACTAAGCAAAATAATTCAATTTTTTATTTACGATGTGCGTTGATCAAAGGGGCAATAATTAGGGGAACACGCCCCTTTCTCATAGTCTTATGTCGGCCATTATGACTTTCCACCTTGTTTTACTAGAAGCTAAGAGATTGAAGAGGGCAGTGAAGGTCTCTCTCTTAATGTTGAAAAGGGTCCAAAATAGTATGCCAACGGAAGACTCTGTATTTTAATGCTAGCTAAGGTTATTATGATTAGGGTGGATAACACAAGTGTAGCATTCATCACATGAAAGAGAGAATAAGAATACAAAGGGTTTCATATGTGGGAGAAGCTTGGACATCTAGGGTTGACATACTTTTGCGAATCGGGACGTCGTCATAGCCAAGAAACACATCTCATACTTGCGTGCACGTCCCTCAGGACCGAGGGTGCCAGGCATATATATATATATATATATATATATATAGATAGAGAGAGAGAGAGAGAGAGAGAGAGAGAGAGAGAGCATTGGGTACAATCATCCCCCTCTAGGCATGTATTTATATTAATTCCAAAAAGGGACAACTCATAAATGAGATTATCTACATTCCACTTTGGACATAAAAGACTTTATTGAACTAACTAAAAACCCTAAGTCTTATTGGATAATTCCATGTCCCGCTATCTATTGTCAGCCACCTGCCCACGACTCCGCTACCTTGACCTGCTACATCACGCACACATGACCATAAATGTTAGTGTCCAACTTCTCAGAATCCATTCCATAACATACCCCAGGGTAACAAAAGCAACTGACTCAGTTGTTCATAACAGTAGCAAAGTAATATGTGGTGGGCCAGTTCCACATGTAAATATCACGGGGAGTCCTGCCTCACTAGGCATAGGAACTGTCATAATAATCAATATCTAATTCTCCTAAATGATTTTCTCATATTAAACTGATCATTTAATGTGGGGAAGTGCCAAGGGAGAAAAAGCTAGAATATTGGTTAAGTTAGCAGACCGGCCACAGTAGGGATCCAAAGGAGGGAAAATAGGGATCCAAAGGGGGGGCCATCTGCAAAAGAGCCATGTGAAACAACGGGCTAAAAAGACCCTAAGGTTCAGCCCATTAAGACTTCCAAAATGCTAAGGTTCCAAAATTCAAAGGTTGTGTCCAAAGGTCAACCTTAGGGAAAATTGGATGCTTAGTGTGTGCCCAAAAAGTCTTTCTACATCCCTACATGGGAGGGGGCGAACCCCAAAGCTAGGGGATGAGAGAGAAAGCCACACACACACACACAGGCTCCCTTTACACAAAGGGAATGAGGGACACATGTCAGCTCCCTAGGCCAGATGCCCACAAGGTATGCCCAATTCCTATTGGAAGACCCTTGAAGTGGACCAATGAGAATTAGGCTAGAGTAAATCTAGTTTAATTAATTTAAAAACATTTAATAAAAGAAACCAATAAGAATTAAGTGTCCTAGAAGACTATTGGGCAGTCTCCCAAGGGGTCCAATGAGCATTCAGGAGCCCCATGGCTTGCCTGATTCCTATTGGCCAGGAGGCAAAGGGGTCCAATGAGAGTTTAGTTTAATTATTTAATTATCTAAAGCTCTCACAAAAGGGGAAAGGGGGACACATGTCAGAAGGCTATCACTTATGCTGCTTAATCCCTATTGGCTTGACCTGGGGAGGTCCAATGAGGCAAAAGCCAGACTAACTTAGCAGCTAGGGCTCGCCCAAGAGAGAGAGGGGGCTGATTTTTGCTTGGCATTGACACACACACTCTCACACTTGACCATGTGTGAAGGGAAAATACTCTATCTCCTCCCAAGCTTTAATGGAGAGCTCATCACCTACTCCAAGCTTGTGAGATAGAAGCCTACATCAACACTCTCTTGGCATGTGGATGCAAATCCAACCAAGAGCCAAGCTTCAATGCATGCTCATCTTCTCTACCAAGTTAATTACTAAGCTAAGCTATGCTAATATGAGTGATTATGTGAGGAGATGTACTTCTTTCTCGTAAGATACTTCTTTTTCCTCTCAATCTACTCTCATACCCTGCTAGCTCTCACCATCTTCGAAGGTGTGTGTGGTCTTGGGTCTGAGAACGGGGATAATTCAAGTTGTGTTTGATTAAGTGTTTTGCTTGGTGTATGAAGCTTCCATCTTCATTGCACTAGCTCGTCTTGAAGGAACACAAAGAATTGTATTGTACAATGTCTCTCTTGATGGGAGAAACCATAATACAAAGCCTTTTGGAGGGGGGACCGGCTCCATGCAAATCCGGTCCTCAACTGTTGTCAATAGCTTAATTGCTCTCTCTTTTGAAAGTATTGTCGATGCTATCTAACTAGGTGTTATGCTTTTTGTTGCTCTCTCCACCCAAGCACTCTTGTAATTCTCATTAGGAATCAACTCTAATGAAATGCTCACTATGTTCATGCTAATTTCCGCTACACATAAGATTTTAGGCCATTAAATGTTACATTGGTATCAGAGCTCAAGGTTTCTCTTTTCTTGCTCAAGAAGGGAGGTCCTCAAGCTAGCTACAAATGGTTGGTATTATTAATTGCCTGTGAGTAAGTAGAATAGGGATTTTTCAGCCTTGCAGTGCGCCTGCCTTTGTGCAGTTAACGGGGCATCACCGTCGAGAGCTATGGTCTTAATAGTGGAGTCCTACGGGGCTTGCCTACGGCTTAACCACTATTGAGCTATTAGAAGCTTGACAGGAGCCGGTGCTGTTTTGGTGTCGAAAGACCCTCTCTTCTATTCCTTGCAATTAATGGTATTCGAGCCGCGGGTACAGTAGCTTGAGTGCTTTTTCTAAAGGGGTAAAGAGGAGTAGCAACTAGGGCTTGAAGTGCCAAAGTACACCTAAAAAGTTTACACCTAAAAGTTGTTAGAATGGCTAACAATATTAAAGAGAGTGAAATTAATGTTGATAACTTTGATTTTGCTCATGAGCAAGCTACTAATGATGCTTCAATGCTTGTTAATTATCTTGTTTCTAGGCTTCAACAAGCCATGGGCAATCCATCTCTCCAAAGTGAAGTGCAACGGCAGCTCCGTGCTCACGGGATTCTCCAAGCTCATCACCATGACGAGAGAACACCTAGGAAGCCTCCTTGTGAGACTACCAAAAGAGGTCTCTCTCCGATTCGGGAAGAAGAAGAGAATCCATATGAAGGGCTCAAGAACTTACTTCTTGATGATGCATCTCCTTCCCAAAGGAGAACTCAAGAGCCTCCACCGAAGGAACGAGAAAGAAGCGAGTCTCCCGCCACCTCGGCGGAGATGGCTCCACGAAGACGGCGGGCTAAACGCTCTCCATCACCACCAAAGCGGAGAAGACCATCACACTCTTCTCCACGCCATAATTCAAAGAGGGATGATAAAAAGCAAGAGAAGAAAAAGGCGAGAAAGAGGACACCCTCTTCTCCATCTTCTTTATCCTCTTCCTCTTATGAAAGCTATGGTGAAGACGACAAAGATCAAGACAAGAAAAAGGCGAGAAAGAGGTCACCCTCTTCTCCACCTTCTTCAAATTCTTCATCTTCTGAAGAAAGTGATGGTGCAACTTTTGAACCATCAAAAAGAAGAGGCCATAGGAAATCCTATGCCGCATGGAAGAGGTCGTCCAAGCTGAAGAAATTCAAAGAGGGAGGGAAGAGCATCTCTTTCCTTACCTATGATGGCACCTTCGGTGCTACAGACAAAGTTTTGGCCTTTATCCAGCAATTCGAT
This sequence comes from Adiantum capillus-veneris, assembly GCF_014529385.1. Lineage (NCBI taxonomy): Eukaryota > Viridiplantae > Streptophyta > Polypodiopsida > Polypodiales > Pteridaceae > Adiantum > Adiantum capillus-veneris. Next base: position 151,200,606 of record NC_140936.1, on the reverse strand, counting down.
GCGGCGTTTGGAGATGAGGGCTTCACGGAGTCCTCTAAGCTACGCCATGTAGCTATGCACTTTCAAAAGTCCGCCAGACAATGGTGGTCTAGCCTACGAGCCAACGGTGAAGCTCCACGAACATGGAAGGCTTTAAGAGCTTCCATTATGAAGCAGTTTTTGGCCACCGATGCCAAAGACAAAGTACTCACCGAATGGCGAAGCTTAAAGCTCTCTCCCAATGAATCCATCCACAAATATGTAGACAAGTTTTGGGACCTACAACTCAAAGCCACTGTCTTCAAAAAGTTGGATTTTGGAGAGCAAAAGCAAAAATTTTGTGCGGGCTTAACCGAAGAAATGGCGGAGTATGTCAACTCCCAAAGGCCACGTACCATATCGGCGGTAATACACCATACTATGGTGGCCTCGCGAATCAATTTCCAAACGGGGGGTAAAAGAAATAATAAGCCCCCGGAAAACAAAGGTTCCAATGAGCCTAAGGGGAAGGACAATGTCCAAAAGTCTCCTAAGGGCAATTCCAACAAAGCTAAAGAGAAGGGAGTTTACAAAGGAAAGAATAAACTCTCTCCTGAAGAGCTTGAGCGTTATCGTAAAGATAACCGGTGTTTCAAGTGCGGCGAACAAGGGCATGCGTACCGCGCTTGTCCCCAAAAGAACAACCGCCAAGATCCTCCTAGAGCTTCTTTGGTTGAAATCCAAGAGGAGGAGATTCACCAAACTCACCACAAAGGATCTCCTCTATGCCATGCTTGGGGAAAGGTAAGAGAACATGATGCTTTTATTCTCTTTGACCCTGGTTCTACTCACAATTTCATATCTATGGAGTTAGCCACCAAGCTAGGCATACAATCCTACGAGATGGGAGATATCCTACCCGCAGACAGTGCCTTCAAGGGGCAAGAAGCTTCAGTCACTCCCTTAATCGGGAAATTGAGGCTTCATGTCCAAGGCTATGTGGACAAAGAGGATTTCTTTATCTCTCCTCTCAAGCATGAGGATGTAATCCTAGGGGCACCATGGTTTGACCGTCTGGCTGCCCATGTTAAATTTCCTGAAAGGAGAATCTCCTTTAAGTTCAGGGAAAAGGACATGTATATAGATGCTAGGGAGATGGGTAACACCATCCCCATTGTACATACACCAGCTTTCAACAAGTCAATAAAGAGCTCTATTTCCGTGTACATGATTTTTGTTAAAGATTCTCAAAATGAACCTAATGCTTTAGCAAAAGAAAATAAAAGCAACCAAAAGGAATTAGAGTTATCCAATTTTCTCAAGGGGTTTCAAGATGTCTTTATTGACGACATCCCTTCTGAGCTACCTCCTAAACGAGGTAATGACGACCATGCAATTGAACTTCTTCCAGGAAGTTCACCGCCTAACAAACCTCCTTATAGAGTTTCTCAAGCTCAACAAGAGGAGATTATGCGGCAAGTGCATGAGTTAATTGAGAAGGGCATGGTTAGGCCTAGCTCATCTCCATTTTGCTCACCTGTGCTATTAGTGCAAAAGAAAGACGGCACATATCGTATGTGTGTCGACTATAGAGCACTAAATAGGATCACTATCAAGAATAGGTTTCCCGTTCCACGGGTAGAAGACCTATTTGATAAGCTACAAGGATCGACCTACTTCAGTAGGATTGACCTAAAAAGTGGCTATCATCAAATAAGGATAGTTGATCAAGACATTGTAAAGACCGCATTTCGTACTACATTTGGTCTTTACGAATACATTGTCATGCCTTTTGGCTTGACTAATGCACCAGCCACATTTAACCGCTTGATGGAGAAGCTGTTCAGACCTCATCGAACCTTCACTGGAGTGTTCTTTGATGATATTATTATCTACTCTAATTCATTAGAGGAACATAAGCAACACCTCCAGGTAATATTTCAAGTTTTAAGAGAGAATAAACTTTATGTTAATCGAAAGAAAAGTGAATTTTTCTTGCAAGAGATTCAATATTTAGGTCACATTATCTCTCAAGATGGAATCCAAATGGATCCATCCAAGTTAGAGGTAATAAAAGGATGGCCTAAACCAAGGAATCTTCATGAACTAAGAAGCTTTATAGGTATGTGTGCATACTATAGACGCTTCATAGAAAAGTTCTCACAAATTGCGGGACCATTACATGACCTAACAAAGAAAAATGTTAGGTATACGTGGTCTGCTAAGGAGAACAATGCTTTCGAAAAGCTTAAAGAAAAGCTTATCTCTCAACCTGTGCTTACACTACCGGATCTCTCAAAACCATTTGAGGTCCAATGTGATGCTTGTGGTGATTGCCTTGGGGCTGTTTTGCTCCAAGAAGGGCACGCCATAGGCTATGAGAGTCGAAGGCTCGACCCTGTTGAGCAAGCTCTAGGCATATACGAAAAAGAACTCCTTGCAGTTCTACATGCCTTAGACTCATGGAAGCACTATTTATTGGGGACTCCTTTCATTCTGCGAACGGATCACCAAAGTCTTAAGTACTTCATGACGCAGACCAAGCTCTCCGACAAACAAATGAGGTGGGCAAATTTCCTTTCGCAATTTCATTTTCATATTGCTCACATTGCTGGCAAGCATAATCAAGTAGCCGATGCACTCTCAAGACGACCGAGAGTGAATGCGGTTTCCATAGCAACTCACAATGATCTATCTTTAATGATAGATGAGTATGCTATTGATCCCGATTTTAGAGATGTGATTTCAGCCCTTGCCTTAGGGAAGAAAGAAGAACCATTTACTTTACAAGATGGCTATCTTCTCTATGGCAATAGACTATGCGTTACTAACTCACTACGTGAGAAAGTAATGTATGAATCTCATGCTCCCCCATATGCGGGGCATAGAGGGATTCAGTCTACCCTAAAGGGAATTGAAACATATTTCTATTGGCCTACCATGAAAGTGAACATACATGAGTATGTTTCCAAATGTGTGGTATGTCAAAAGACAAAATTTGATAGAGGGAAGCAACTTGGATTGCTTCAACCCTTGCCAATCCCTAATTCACCATGGGAGAGCATATCCATGGATTTTATCTTTGGATTGCCTAAGTCTATCCATGGGAATACGGGAATATGGACGATAGTAGACAGGTTCAGTAAACAAGCTCATTTTATACCTGTCAAAAAGACTATCAAAGCCCATCAAATGGCAACCCTCTTCATTTCACAAATTTTCAAGTACCATGGCTTGCCAATGTCCATAGTGTCGGATAGAGATCCTAGAATGACCAGTAATTTCTGGAAGGGTCTCTTTGAGAATTTAGGAACAAGGCTAAACTTCTCTTCGGCCTATCATCCACAAACTGATGGCCAAAGTGAAATAGCTAACCTAACTATTCTCGATCTACTAAAATCCTATGTAACGGAAGTAGATCAAAGATCCCAATGGGAGAAGTACTTACCCTTAGTAGAGTATGCTTACAATAACACTGTACATACTTCTACAGGAAAAGCACCTTTCGAGGTAATTGAGGGAAGATCAAAAAGTCCCTTGCTACTTAAGGTACATGGGAAGATCTTCGCTGCAGATGAGTATAGCCGAGACCTACAAGAATCTTTCCAAAAGATTAAGGATGCTATCTCTATCTCACAGCAAAGGCAAAAGGCTGCTGCTGACAAGCACAGAAGAGCCCAAGCCTTTAAAGAAAACGATTGGGTCTTGTTAAAGTTTCCCAAGGCTCGATTAAGGCACACGACGGGCAAGAATCCTACGGGCCACCAAAAGTACTATGCTAAACTAGCAAAAAGGTACTATGGTCCCTTCCAGATTCTTAGGCCAATCAATGAGATGGCCTATCAACTTAAGTTGCCCAATCATTGGCTCATACACAATGCTTTTCATGTGAGCCTCTTAAAGCCTTACAAAGGAGAGCCACCTCAAGAACCAACTATTGAAGACCCACCGGAGATCGAGGACCACGAGGAGGTGCTGCAGCCCGAGTCCATTCTCCGACATGAAGACAAGGTATTAAGAGGCGGTAAGACTATCCGACGATATCTTATTAAGTTTAAGAATTATCCTTTTGAAGATGCTAGATGGATGCAAGGCATACAATTAAAGGATAACCTAAACCTTGTCAATGCTTACAATGCTTCCCAAGAGTAAGCAAATGTACAAAATGTTAAAAATGAACAAAAATTTTTGTCTTATAAGACTCTCTTTTTCTTTATTTGTGCACAAAAATGAAGTAGTATGCATGCTTAGATCAAGTTTGCGGAGACGACGTCTCCCGAACACCAAGTAGAGCTTGTCACTCTACTATGGAAGACTGATAGGACTAATGTGCAGACATGCTTGCGGCAGCCTCAGGCTCTCAAGCGCCAAATGGACTAGTCATCCATTATGGAATGATGTCGTAGGGTAACATAGGGATCCTCTACCCGCTAAGAAAAGGACTCATGCATATGCTTTATCTTCTCTACACCATAGTCGAGGACGACTATGATTTCAAGAGAGAGGTAATGTCATAATAATCAATATCTAATTCTCCTAAATGATTTTCTCATATTAAACTGATCATTTAATGTGGGGAAGTGCCAAGGGAGAAAAAGCTAGAATATTGGTTAAGTTAGCAGACCGGCCACAGTAGGGATCCAAAGGAGGGAAAATAGGGATCCAAAGGGGGGGCCATCTGCAAAAGAGCCATGTGAAACAACGGGCTAAAAAGACCCTAAGGTTCAGCCCATTAAGACTTCCAAAATGCTAAGGTTCCAAAATTCAAAGGTTGTGTCCAAAGGTCAACCTTAGGGAAAATTGGATGCTTAGTGTGTGCCCAAAAAGTCTTTCTACATCCCTACATGGGAGGGGGCGAACCCCAAAGCTAGGGGATGAGAGAGAAAGCCACACACACACACACAGGCTCCCTTTACACAAAGGGAATGAGGGACACATGTCAGCTCCCTAGGCCAGATGCCCACAAGGTATGCCCAATTCCTATTGGAAGACCCTTGAAGTGGACCAATGAGAATTAGGCTAGAGTAAATCTAGTTTAATTAATTTAAAAACATTTAATAAAAGAAACCAATAAGAATTAAGTGTCCTAGAAGACTATTGGGCAGTCTCCCAAGGGGTCCAATGAGCATTCAGGAGCCCCATGGCTTGCCTGATTCCTATTGGCCAGGAGGCAAAGGGGTCCAATGAGAGTTTAGTTTAATTATTTAATTATCTAAAGCTCTCACAAAAGGGGAAAGGGGGACACATGTCAGAAGGCTATCACTTATGCTGCTTAATCCCTATTGGCTTGACCTGGGGAGGTCCAATGAGGCAAAAGCCAGACTAACTTAGCAGCTAGGGCTCGCCCAAGAGAGAGAGGGGGCTGATTTTTGCTTGGCATTGACACACACACTCTCACACTTGACCATGTGTGAAGGGAAAATACTCTATCTCCTCCCAAGCTTTAATGGAGAGCTCATCACCTACTCCAAGCTTGTGAGATAGAAGCCTACATCAACACTCTCTTGGCATGTGGATGGAAATCCAACCAAGAGCCAAGCTTCAATGCATGCTCATCTTCTCTACCAAGTTAATTACTAAGCTAAGCTATGCTAATATGAGTGATTATGTGAGGAGATGTACTTCTTTCTCGTAAGATACTTCTTTTTCCTCTCAATCTACTCTCATACCCTGCTAGCTCTCACCATCTTCGAAGGTGTGTGAGGTCTTGGGTCTGAGAACGGGGATAATTCAAGTTGTGTTTGATTAAGTGTTTTGCTTGGTGTATGAAGCTTCCATCTTCATTGCACTAGCTCGTCTTGAAGGAACACAAAGAATTGTATTGTACAATGTCTCTCTTGATGGGAGAAACCATAATACAAAGCCTTTTGGAGGGGGGACCGGCTCCATGCAAATCCGGTCCTCAACTGTTGTCAATAGCTTAATTGCTCTCTCTTTTGAAAGTATTGTCGATGCTATCTAACTAGGTGTTATGCTTTTTGTTGCTCTCTCCACCCAAGCACTCTTGTAATTCTCATTAGGAATCAACTCTAATGAAATGTTCACTATGTTCATGCTAATTTCCGCTACACATAAGATTTTAGGCCATTAAATGTTACAGGAACTCTAACATACATGTAAATAACAACAATAATTTCCAGATCACTTGCATAACGGAGAGACCTGCCTATCAAAGGCATAGGAGCTCTAACATGTGTTTTGAATCAATTCCATAAAAACCAACCAATGTACAAATCAAGTCCAATCGTTGTGTCCATTGTATTGAGTGACAATCAAACCATTCCACCAAAGTTGATGCTATGCATTGCCTAAATGTGCCTCGTCAGGCCTAAATGCGTTACTATGATTGTGGTATGCAAAAATCAAGTGTTGGTACATGGGACTCAAAGTGGCTATAGGAAGCCATTGACATTCCTCGACACAGTGATTCTTATATTTAACAAGATATCGATGATATTGTGTATTGATGCGTGTAGTAGTGAAATCATGATCATTAATTGATTTTGGAAGTAATAATTATTCATCATCTTCGAGTAAGGGTGGGTCGTCAAAAACAGGTGCAGTAGGTGGGGTACTGGTAAATTTTCACAACAAACTAACATGAAAAGAGTCGTGGATGCGCCAGTGACGTGGAATGTCAAGCCTGTATGCATTGGGGTTAATGATTTCTGTGATCTTGAAGGGATCATAAAATCTAGGGGCTAACTTGACATTGGGGTGCTTTTCAATGTTCTTCGATTGACGCTTTTCAATATGCAACCAAACATAATCATTTAAATTGAACTCAATGAACTTACGCTTTTTGTTTGCTTGTGCGGTGTAGCGTGCTTGGGCTTTATGGATAGCTGTGGTGACTTCGTGCAAAATGCGAACATGATCGTGTGCAAGGGTGTTAGCCGCAGGAATATTACTAGTGTGGGTGGTCATAGGAATAGGCAACTTCTTACCATAAACAATCTCGAAAGGATCTTTGTTAGTGGCAGAGTGGGGAGTGTTGTTGTAAGCGAATTGGAGGAGAGGAAGGTGTTGGTCCCAATTTGCTGCATTGTCTATTGTGTAGGCCCTAAGGAGGTCAAGGATAGTACTATTGGTAGCTTCGTCTCTCCATTACTTTCAGGGTGGAAAGCAGATGTGAAGTCCATTTTGGAGCCTAGAGTGCAGACAAAAAATGAATGCAAAATCGACCATCACGATAAAAATTTAATACTTTAGGAAAACCATGGTGAGGAAAAATGAGATTCAAAAACATTTTTGAAGCTTGAGGTGCAGTTAGAGTCTTTTTACAAGGAATGAGGTATGCTTGCTTGCTAAACCTATCTACAACAGTCCATATCATATCATTGTGCGAAGAGGGTGGGTGGAAAACCTGTGATAAAATCCATTGAAATCTCTTCCCAAGGGCTCTTTGGAATAGGTAGTGGCATAAGAAGTCCATGAGTTTTACCATGGTGTCGCTTGACACGTTGACAAACAATGCAGTGTGAGACAAATTGTGCAACATCGTGCTTCATGTCAGGCCAGAAGAAATAGCCAGTGCAAGCAAATAGAGTGCTTTGAATACCACGGTGACCCATATACTTTGGTACATGCATTTCGTGGATAGCAAATTCTCTAAAGTGTGCAGTGACACAAAGCTTTTGACGATAAAAGACAAAACCATTTGCAAAAGAACAGTCATCGACATGCAAGTAATTATTGGCAACCAAATCAGACCAGGCATGTGAAAAATCCATATCTATTTCATAAGCAGGAATCATAGCATCAAAAGATTGAATTTCAGTATAAAAATGATTAAGATACACTGCTTGAATGTGAGCAAACGTGTAAGAGTGAAGGTGAGAGGGTGGCGGATCATCTACTGGCCTACAACTGAGGGCGTCAGCTACGACATTGGATTTGCCAGGTTGGTATTGTATCATTAGGTGAAAGTTTTGAATAAAACTGGACCGTTTAATGTGTCTATCGAAGATAGTAGATTGAGAGAGAAGGTGCTTGATAGCCTGCTGGTCAGTTTTAATGAGAACGTCGGAGCCCATAGGATAATGTTTCTAGATATCTAATGCATGAACTACTGCGAGGAGTTCCTTATCATATACATTGTGATTGGCTTCACTAGGCTTAAGCTTCCTACTTTCATATGCAATGGGGTGGTCATTTTGCATTAACACAACACCTATTCCAGATCTACTAGCATCAGTGATTACAACAAAGAAAGGTTGGGTGAAATCGGGAAATTGCAAAACAGGTGCATGTGTGAGAAAATACTTGAGTGTTCGAATGATTTTTGTTGACTTTCGCCTCAGGAGAAAGGGATAAGCTTACGTGTGACAAAGGTGAGAGGGAGTGCAATGTGAGAGTAATTCCTTACAGATTTACAATAAAAACCAAAGAGACCTAAAAATGATCGAACTTCGTGTACAATCTTGGGGATTGGCCAATTTTGGATGGTCTCTATCTTCTTGGGGTCGGGGTGAATACTGTCACTAGACCTAAGTACTCTATTGCTTTCTAAAAGAAGTGACTATTATTAGGGTTAGCATAGAGATCATGATCACGTAAAAGTCAAAAGATAGTTTGCAAATGTTGTTCATGTTCAGTTTGTGATTTGCTGAAAATCAAAATACCATTGAAAAAGACAATAACAAAATGCTAGTGCTCTAAAAAGATTTTGTTCATCATGCGAGAGAATGTTGCTGGTGAATTTGTGAGACCAAAGGGGAGTATAATAAATTCATAGTGCCCGAATTGTGTGCGAAATGCGGTTTTAAAAATATCATTTGGGTGCATACAAATTTGATGATACCCTGACTTGAGGTCTATCTTGCTAAACATAGAAGCACCTTTTAATTTATCTAGGAGGTCACCTACATGGGGAATAGGGTAGAGGTTCTTCACAGTGACCTTGTTGAGAGCCCTATAGTCAATGCACATCCTAAATGTTTTATCTTTTTTCTGGACAAGTAGTATGGGAGCACCAAAAAGAGAAGAGCTAGGTCTAATAAGGCCTTTTTCTAGGAGGTCAAAGACTTGGCATTGGATTTCATGTTGGTGCATGGGACTGTGACAATATGGTGCACGTGCAATGCTTGATTGCCAGGGATGATTTCTATTGTGTGATCTATGTCCCCTCAAGAGGGAGGTAAGTGAGGTGGGTAATCATTAGCAAAACAATCATCATATGCATGCAAAAATTGTTGCTGTTGAGGAGAGAGAGAGAGGGATGTTTCTCTTCCTCAACCTGTGTGACATATACCATATACGCTTTGTTTTCTTTCCTAAGTGCACGTTTAACTTGAGTATGTGAAAGGAGTGGGTGCGACTCAAGTTTGGGGTTTCCTGTGAGAGTGATTTGTTGACCTTGAAAAGTGAAGTACATCGTGTGCGTCGTGTAGTCAATGTTGGGGTTATGCTCATGACAAAAAGGCATACCTAAAATTACGTTGGTGGATTGCAATGGTGCAAATGAGAAAATTACGCTTTTGGGTGTATGCACCTAAAGTGATTTCAACATCATTAACCATGTAAATACCATCAAACCGTGTACCTTGGAATGCACTTTTCACTTTAAAGGGTGACTTTATTTTAGGTAGCTGTAATTTTTGTGCAAGACGTTCAGAAATAAAATCATGTGTGCTACCGTCATCGTGCAAAAGAGAAACTGTGGTATTGTGTATAGAAGCAGTCATTCACAACAAAGAGTGTATAGTAATAGGAGTACCTATTGCATCGACAGTGTTGAGATCAACAGGTGAGGGATCGGTAGTATAGTCATCGTAGAGTTCCGTATTCGTGTCAAGAGTATGAAGCTGAGCCACTTGATTGGGAAGTTGGCGGTGGAGAGGGCAATTGGCCATGACATGGCCAATCCTATGGCAGTGATGACACACTATGTGAGGACGATTGTTTGTGGGAGGTGCAGTGGTGGGTGCAGCCGGTGGAGATACAAAATTATCAGGTGTTTGCCCAAATGTAGGGCGTCGTGGACAAGAATCAAAGACAATGCGTGGAGGTGGCGTATGACGTGGAGCAGTCAAAGCACGTGCAGGTGCAAATTGTGAGTGTGTGGTGTCTAATAATTATTGGGGTTATACATGCAATTATTGTTGAAGTGTGAGAAATTGTTGAAAGGAGGTGGTTGGTGCTGCAGTGGATTAACTTGCAGCATATGTGTGATCGAATTGGTCTCCTTTTTAGCATCATCTGCATAAGAAATTGCCTCATAGAGAGTGGCTGGCTTCAAAGAATGGAGCTTGGATTGAATACTGCATTAACATCCGTCTTCATACTTGATTTGGAGCGTATCTTCGGGAACATCATCCGTCATGCACATGAGTAGTAGGCATTGCCAAAATTTGTCTGTGTATTAGCTCACTGTCTCGCCTTCTATCCAAGAGAAAGCGGAGTAGGCACGTCGAGCCTGCAAGTAGAATTGGGGTGGGAGAAATTTGTGCTTGATTTGGCTTTGAAATTTGAGCCAAGTGGCTTGGCGGTGTGCGCTATTGCGGGTGACGTTCCACCAAAGCGAAGCCTTATCGGTCATGTGGTTCGTAGCACACTTGATTTTGTCCTTGTAAGGACATGGGTCCTATGGGCAAGGCCACCGGCACGGCCGGACAATGTGTACGCTAGGGGGAGGCTATAAGATAGCACGATTGTGTGGTGACTAGCACACGCACTAGCACCGGCCTTTCACTGGTATCTAAGCTATTTTTGGGAGGAGGCTAAAAGCAGCTTGAATGTGCATGCGGCTAAAAGCAGCTTGCATGTGCAGCACGTCGCACGCACATGCACAGCTCGCAGAAGATGCATAAGGTAGCAATGCATTACTTAAGAATATCACCATTCTTGAGTTTCATGGGGAAGAGCGTGATCGCAACAAGGATGCGGTCAATACGTTCTTACACAAATGGAGTGATATTCATAGATTGAGACACACCACGGATATAAAGACGACTCTGGAAAAAAGTCTATCTCTTAAATGCAAGGCCTATAAGTGGTGGATGACATTTCCAATATATGCTCGTCCTCCATCTTGGGATACGTTTCAAGCTTCTTTCTCCAAAGAATTCGGACTCCAATGAAGAAGATAAGAATTGGTTAGCATGGGATGCATGCCGCATGTCTGGCCTCTCTCTCACACAGTACCTTTCAAAGTATCAGGAAATCATATTGAAACTAGAAGGTCTAGATGAATTCCAAAAGGTACGGGGTTTTAATAGGGGTCTTGACAAAGACTATCATCTTCATGTCAAGACCCAACATCCAAAAACTTTGGAAGAAGCCATCAGTCACGCGCAAAGATATGATGATGACCGAGAGAGGAAAGGAAATGTTCCCTACTCTAAGAATACTTTTGCTAAGAGCAATGTGGCTAAGAGCCAATGGCGAGGTAGATCTCCCACAGGTTCCAAGAGGAATAAGAGACAATCTACCTCTCCACGCCCACAAGAGGCTAAGAAGCCTAAGCACTCACGAGATACTCCACATGGGTCTCTTAGCACTGCTGATTTTGAGCGTGCAAAGAAACACAATTTGTTTTTTAGATGTCTTTCGGACCAACATAGCAAGAAATATTGTCCTCTTTTGCAAGGCAAAGAAAAGGCCATGCACACGGTGCAACGCCTCACATTAGATTCATCCCCTAAATATTATGGTGTAGAGGTTCTTCATATGGAAGAAAAGCACAAGTGTTGTGTGCCTGCTTCAATGTGGCAGCCCACCTTTGGCCCCCATGATTTGATTCACATGCATAGCACTATTAACGGACAACGTGTTCGTATTTTAGTGGATGATGGTGCAACTCATAACTTCTTGAACTATAAGCTAGTCAAGAAATTGAAGCTTACAGAGACTCCCTACTCTCACAAGTACGTGGTGGAGCAGATGTCTGGGAATGATAAAGAAGTATGGGACACGGTAGTTCAAGGGGTTGAGCTTATTGTTCAAGATCATATGATGACCCTTGACTTCCAAGTTATGAACATGGACCTTGCTGATGTAGTTTTAGGATGGGAGTGGCTGCATGGTTTAGGAAACACATTGCACACTAGTTATGAAAACAACTCCTTATCCTTTATGGCCAATGGTAAACATGTCCTTTTGCTTGGTGAGAAAAATATACCATCTTCACCTCTTATATGTACAGCCGAGCTTTCTATTTTGCAGAAAACAAATTTAATCGATGAAGTCTTATTGTGTTACTGCTTGTCTCCAAGTCTTGTGAATTCTCAAGAGCAAAGTGCGGTGAATTCTAGTAATGGTATGCAAAGTGCAATGAATTCTACCGATAAACAAAGTTAATAAATCTAACGAGCAAAGTGCTCTCAATTTTAATTCTATAGAGCAACGTGCAACTGTTGTAAAACAAACATTACAGGAATTACAAGATTCTCCATCCCAACATAACTCTAGTTTACTTTCTCCTTTTGCACGGCAAAAGCTAACTCACTTATTCATGGAGTATAGTGATGTGTTCTCAAGTGATTTACCACCGGGTTTACCCCCTACACGTGATGTGCAGCATGGCATAGATGTCTTGCCAGGTACTAAACCAGTGAGTAAACCACCTTATCGTATGAGTGCTAAAGAAGCCAAGGACGTTGAGAGTCAGTTGGCTGACTACCTCGCCCCTAGTTTCATTAGACCTAGCACTTCGCCTTGGGCATCACCAATTCTATTGGTAAAAAAGAAAGATGGTATGCGCATGTGCGTAGATTATCGCGGATTAAACGCCATAACCATCAAGAACAAGTATCCTCTGCCAAGAGTAGATGAGTTATTTGATCAACTCCATGGGGCAAGATACTATACAAAGATAGATCTTCGTTTAGGATACCACCAGGTGCGTATCCTTTTACAAGATATCTACAAAACTGCCTTTAGAACACGGTTCGGGCATTTTGAATTTTTGGTTATACCTTGGTCATGTCATCTCTTATTCTAGCATCAAGATGGACACTGACAAGGTCGCTTCCATTCTTCGATGGCCACATTCCAACACGGTTGAGGAGCTTCAAATATTTTTAGGCATGGCTGGATTTTATCGACAGTATATCCGTGACCATGCCAAAATCAATGTTCCAATGACGAATCAACTTAAAGCAAAAGGTAAGACCTTTTCTTGGGAAGAAGCCCAAAAACGCAGTTTCAAACAGCTCAAGGTAGCTATAGCCACTGCTCCCATCCTAGCAATCGTCTGACCCACTTAAGCCGTTTGTGGTAGAGATTGATGCTAGTGATAAAGCCATTGGTGCGGTACTTCTCCAGGAGGGAAGACCTATAGCCTTTGAAAGTAAAAAGTTAGATAGAGCTCAACATAATTATTTTGTTTATGAGAGAGAGCTCTATGTCATAATTCACGCTTTACGAAAGTGGCGACACTATTTATATGGTGCCGAGTTTGAAGTAGTTTTTGACCATGAGAGTATCAAATGGTTTACTACTCAAACAGACTTGAAGGGCTGTAAAGCTAGATGGGCAGAAATCCTTCAAGATTATGATTGTAAGCTACGATTTCGCAAGGGGCGATATAATGTAGTAGCGGATGCACTAAGTCGGATGCCTCATATTAATTCACTTGTTTTCACGGAACTAAAGAGTGGATTTTTGGAGTCATTACATGGCAAGTGTGTACAAGACAATCATATGCTAAAGTGTGGAGTGCAGTTTTAAAAAGGGATCCCTCACACTCACATGTCTCTCAACAGCTAGACCAACATGTCTCTGCACACGCAGATAGAAACTCCAACACACAGAGCTCCACCCCTACGCATGAAGAGCTTAAGCAATGGAAGAATTTTTCCATTGATGATGGCTACTTACTCCACAAAGGTAGAGTATGTGTGCCAAAGGACTCAGACACTATGCGCCAAATCTTATTTGAGTGTCACGATAGTCCAAGTGCTGGTCATCTAGGTATCCATAAGATGTATGCCTTAGTTCGATGGCAATTTTATTGGGCGGGCCTACATCATGATGTTCAAGAGTACGTACTAAACTTCCAAGAGTGCCAAGTTATTAAGGTAAAGCTCCTCAAGGTAGGTGGCCTTTTACATCCTTTAGAGATTCCACAAGGTAAGTGGGAGAGTATCTCTATGGATTTTGTAGTAGGACTACCTACTACAAATCGTGGACATGATGCCATTTGGGTAATTGTAGACCGTCTCACAAAGATGGGTCGATTCATTCCCACTAAGACTACGGTTAAGACACCGGAATTAGCACGTCTATTTGTAGAGCATATATATAAACTCTATGGTCTTCCAGCTAGTATCATTAGTGACAGAGATCGAAAGTTCAATAATCACTTCTGGAGAGTTGTGTTCCAAAAGTTGGAAACTAAACTTAATCTAAGTACGGCTGATCATCCAGAAACGGATGGTCAAACAGAAAGAGTTAATCAAGTGCTAGAGGATATGCTACGAGCGTACATTAGCAAGAAGCAAACCAATTGGGAAGACTACTTACCTATATTGGAATTTGCTAATAATAGTTCAAAACATGTGACTACACGGTTTAGTCCATTGATGCTTTTATATGGATTTCAACCTAGATCACCCGTTACGGTGGGGTTGGCTAAAGAGAAGATACAACAAGCAAAGGATTTTCTCCAAGACCATTTTGACATGCTTCGAGTTGCTCAACAGAATGTTAAGCAAGCTCAAGATTGATATAAGAAGTATGCAGATGAGCATCATCGTCTTGCTACTTTCGAAGAAGGAGACAAGGTTTTCCTCAAAGTTCTGGAGCATTCAGAAATTCTAAAGACGAGAAAAGTTGTTATACCTTCACCACGCTATTGTGGACCATTTACCATTCTCAAAAGTATAGGTCAAGTGGCCTATAAGTTAGCTCTCCCAGAGCACTCACGAGTTCATCCTGTTTTTCATGTTAGCCGTTTACGAAAACAGCTAGGACAGAATGATAACGTCATTGACATAGGTGTGTTAGTTGACCTTATCGAATCGCCAAGCATTCCTCACGAGCCTGAAAAGATTTTGGATTCTCATGAGCTTTGCACCAGACATCATGTCAGACGACAGATGTTGGTAAAATGGCTAGATAGACCTAAAGAAGGTTCTACATGGGAGAATGTCTTCGCACTTAAGAAACGTTTTCCTACGTTCATTTTCGAGGACGAAAACAATTCTCCAAGGGGGGGGGTAATGTAAGGACATGGGTGCTATGGGCAAGGCCACCGGCACGGCCGAATAGTGTGTACGCTAGGGGGAGGCTATAAGATATCACGGTTGGGTGGAGACTAGCACACACATTACCACCACCATTTCAGTCCTTCTCAAAGAAGGTTTCATCAGCAAAGTAATCATCAAATTGACTAAGCCAAGAGAGGACGATGTTACCAATTTTGCGGCCATCATAGCAGGAAAAAGTGAAGGCACGTTGACTGATTTTCTGTTCTTTACGATCGGCTTGGTTGTCAAAGGTGGCCTTCAAAATTTTGGCAAGTCTCTCGTCGCTGAGCTCGACGTTGCGGTCGCGTTTTCACTTTCAACAAGTTGATGTTGGAGCTCTTGGACATCTTGTTGGAGAAGCTCGATCTGCTGGTTGGTAAAGAGTGGGTCAAGTAGAACTGAATCATCGATCGACATGATGTAGCGCATCAAAAGTGCGGGATGGTATGCACGACACCTTAGTCGTATGCGAGGCAAGGTGAATTTTCCTCTTCTACGAGTAGCTACAAAGCAGCTTGCTTCTGCTTGAATCTGCGATGATTAGTTTCGGTGGAGCAGGCGTCGTCTTCAATTTGCATCAATTAGAGGCGATGAAATTGGGGGAAGCCATCAGATCGTCAAAGAGATGCCCGAAGTTGAAGATTGTTGCATAGCCCGATGAGGAGAAGGAGGAGTCCATAGTGGTGAAACGGAAGAAGGGAAGCTTTAAATCTGTAGAAGTGTTACACATCTTCGCAGGAATGGTCCCATAATGAGTTTTGAATATGAATAGAGAAAGTTAAATAAAAAGTTAAATAAATATAGTGGAACAAACCCTACTGTGGCTGAGTTCGGCAGAGCATGGAGTGGAGCGGCACTAACTTCACCCATCAGCCCGCAACCAGGGAGCAGAACCAACCGAATACTTGGGTAGGAGCAATAGAGAATCGGCAATGCGCAGGAGGAGAGGGAGTCTGAAGAGTGTTGGAGAGTGTTAAAGGGTGTGTGTGTGTGTGTGTGTGTGTGTGTGTGTGTGTTTGTGTAAAAGAGCCAAGGTGGCGAGAGAATGAAAAAATAATGCAAGTGGGGTGCTATGGTAGACAAGGATAGGAGGGAACCACCGGTAAAGAGGGAGAGGGACTGGTCGTGCATGACAGCATGAGAGAGGAAAAGGTGACAAAGGGGTTGGTTGGTGGCTTGAAGAAGGAGGCATTCCACAGTGTGCTATAGTGAAGGAGGGTTGCATGCAAAAAGTAAGGGCAAGAGAAGTGGGGGAAAAACGGGCGATAGTCCTGCCTCCAGCAGTCCATGCAGCGAGGGGTAGTTGAGGGAAGAGGTCGTGAGGGGGAGTGGAAGCAAAAAAGACAGGGAGTGAGAGTTCACTGGGTGACCACCATGCAATAAGGAGCTGGAGAGAGTGGGATGGCCGAGTGGTTTAAGGCTCTTGACTCAATTTCTGGTTCTTGTGAGAGAGCGTGGGGAAAATGGGTGGCACAGGCGGCCACTAGAGAGAGAGAGAGAGAGAGAGAGAGAGAGAGAGAGAGAGAGAGAGAGAGGAGAATGGGTGGCAAGGAGGAAAAGAGAGAGACTGAGAGATAGTGGTAGGCCACCTTTGGCATGGCGTTCCCGCCTGGGTGAGGTCGTGACCGCTGTAGTTGCATGTCTGTGCAGGTCGCACGCTGCCAACAAGTAGGAGCTTAAGGCTCATTTGATGAATGTAATGGAAATCGTTTTTTTTTTTTGTGTAAAAAAATTTGGCTATTGGAAGGGCCTTTTTCCATAATCGGTCGAGCAAGAGGCCCCAAAACCCATTCTGCGATGCCAAAAGAAATTCTTTGCCTTCTTGTTGCATCAAGTTTCTCGAATGTCGTCTCACTGATCACTCATGAGCTAGTTATGATCTTATGTTGCTCTATGGATTTGCCTCATCATCGACACTTCGCTTGTACATGTCCTCATTTGCCATTCGCCTGCATCTCTGTAGCACAAACGGTCGTGCTCCCTTCTTCATGAAGGGGAAGATATGGGTCCAAATCCCATCAAAGATGAATTTTATTTGCTACTTCATGCAATTAAGATGTGATTAGTATCAATTTCTTTACATAATCATACTACTTAAGATCAAAGTTGCACTTATCTTTGCATGCGTAGCCTTCATAGTGTTGAAATTGATTGGAGCGTAGGCTTGGGCTCTGATACCACTTTTGCGAATTGGGACGTCGTGATAGCCAAGAAACACATCTCATACTTGCATGCACGCCCCTCGGAACCGAGGGTGCCATGCACACACACACACACACACACACATAGAGAGAGAGAGAGAGAGAGAGAGAGAGAGAGAGAGAGAGAGAGAGAGAGAGAGAGAGAGAGAGAGAGAGCATTGGGTACAATCATCCCCCCATGCCTAGAGTGAGCTGGATTCCTCTAGGCATGTATTTATATTGATTCCAAAAAGGGATAGCTCATAATGAGGCTATTTACATTCCACTTTGGGGATAAAATACTTTATTGAACTAACTAAAAACCCTAAGTCTTATTGGATAAATCCATGTCCTGTTATTTGTGTTGTCAGCCACCTGCCCACGACTCAACTACCTTGACTTGCTACATCACGCACACCATAAAACATACTACATGACATCAACCTATCAACCTCCTATAGGTGGCAAAAATTGTGCAAAACTCGCCCCACAACTCTAAGAGTGTTACCTTGACTTTAGCAAATGGTATGTGAGATGCTTGCCAGTATACATGACTCATATTGGTGGGCACTCATAGATACATGCACCAAGTGGGACTTCACTTAGAATTAGCTAAAGAACACAAACGATATCCAACAACCCTCCCCTTGGAATGTGATTGATGATGACCAATGCGTTACCATATTATGGCTAGAACTGTTCGGACACTTTTTTTAAGGTTTCTTTCCCATGGCTTGCTTAGTTCTTTGAATTTGACTTTTTATACCATTTATTTGGGTCCCATTCTCTTTGATGGAGCATTATTATTTTCTTTGAAGACAAGAGATACTCTTGGAAAAGCATGGCTTAAACGTGTATGTCCCTGCTCTCATTCTTCGACCATCGAGCATTGGTAGCAAGTTCCTTATTGCTGGTGTACTATGTAGATGGCATTGGTTGTGGTTGGTTGCCTTTGCGTTAAGCTTTGTGCCACACGATTATTCTTAGTGGTTCCATGTTGAGCTACTACTTTATGTAACCTGATTTGAGTGTTACCCATGTTATATACTTGTGCTTCAAGTAGCTTGACTAGAATCATTCATTCCTTTACTTGCCTTTGTTGGGTAGCTAGGTAGAGTTCCGACTTTTGTACCCATATTTGTCTCGTTTCATGGTTCTTTAAAGGTCTTTTCTTCTGTCTTTTGCATGTGTTTTTTCTCTTGATTGAGATGTTTGTCTTGCGCTGATAGCTGGTTGAATGTTTCTCTAGGGATGAGTACTATCCAGACTATTACCTTAGGTGGTTTGATGGCCCAAACATTAGTGCTTTTTTTTTGTTTTTGCATGGGCTTGAGATGCTTCTGGGATGGTCACTATTGTCGTTGACTCTTTGTGTTGTTGTGCAAAGAATATGTTTATGTCTTTTTGTTAGGACTAGGCTCTCTTTAATGTGATGGGATTCTATTATGTAGAATGTATCCTTAAACTCCCCTAAACTCAACTTGAGTATGGCTTCTCCCATGCCAAAGTAGAATTGGTGTCTTAAAACTTGTGTACACTATATCTTCTAGATCTTTCATTGGTGGATTTCCCATCATTACGGAAGTGCTATAAGAGGTTAAATTCTTTGTAGCAAAGGATCTATTAGAGCTGAACATGTAACCTTGAGTTTTGGTTTTCCATATGCAAGGAATCTGATAAATGTAGAAGATTTTTTATCTTTTGTCTCATCCTTGTTCTTCTCTTGATCTTGAATTTGTTGAGCATCTTGTGATTTTTCATGTGCTTTCACTTCCGCTTTATTTAGAGTCAGGTCCTCTAGAACAACTATCACTGATTCTTCTAGTATGCTGATGTTAACATCTCCATTTTGTCACTCTGTTCCTATGGTTTGCATTTTTTGCAGCATGATACATGACATAACTATTTGTCTCAACTTTTTTGCTCTCAAACTCAAATTTCTCATTAGTTCCTTTCAAAACACTCAAACATAAGTTTTAGGGAACTATGTCATAGCACGTTAAAAACCTCTGTGTGTGTGTGTGTGTGTGTGTGTGTGTGTGTGTGTGTGTGTGTGATCTTTCAAACCTCTTGGGATTGTTCCTACAACATTAAAAACTTGTGTGTGTGTGTGTGTGTGTGTGTGTGAGTGAGAGAGAGAGAGAGAGAGAGAGAGAGAGAGATGTAACACATTCTTATAGTTGGCTTCTCCCTTGAAAGTTTTGAAACTTCTTGAACACTAGGAGAGGGTAAATTTAGAAATTTTTTTGTGAGAAAAACCAGAGGTGTTGAAATTAAAGAAGAAAAATACATCTCGTGTCTCAAAGGTAGGGAAACCCACGAGAAGAGGGTAAATTTAGATATTGATTAATGGAGCCCTTTTCCAATGGAGATGCATAATTATTTAGTTGACAATTGATTGGATTGCAGTGGTTGGGGATGCATAAGCGCCATTTTTGCTAATGTTATTTCATATCATGCTCATCAGCAGGGATGCCCTTTTGTCTCTCTTTTTTATGGCTATGGCATTGCTTTTTCATTTCCAATTTGCTTAGAAAGATTTTTGTGAACCATCAAGAAACCTGAGAAGTCTAATTTGTAAAAGTATGTTTACATGAATTAGATGTATTTTCTTCAATTCAAGGAAATTATCTATCTAGCTCTCAAAGGTAATCAAGCTAACGAAAGTGACAATGATGACTTAGTGGAGAATCCCCCAACAACATGAAATAATTATTGAGAACTTTTTATTATAAAAGAAAACAATTATATCTTTTACATTAGTTTTTACTTTTTTTGGGTCAGAGCTGACAAACACTAAGGAAAAGACCCTCCAATCATTGGCATGCAGACAAGCAGAACCACGTTTCCTTCTCGACTTGTAGGCAAGGATAAAAGAGCCTCCAACTATTGGTGTCGCACATCAACAGTGGATGGAAGCAAGTTTTCCCCTCTTTTCTTTTTTTTCTTTTTTTTGGGGGGGGGAGGGGGCTTGTGACTAAATGGCACGGGGTCTTGAATGAAGACCCCGCCATGGAATCACGACGGACGGCAGACGGGGGGATCTTGAGGCAATCGGGCGGTGAAAAAAAAACAGCGACAAGTCACCCCTAGGGATTCGAACTCAAACGGGCATTGTGGCAGGCTAGTGAGCTAACCGAGCGTGCATGTTCATTTCATCGAAATGGATGTATGTTCATGTATACTTATGCTTGTTTGATTTTACACCTCAGATGTTCGAGTTTACAAAATATGTCCGAATTTACTTTTTAAACATTCGGCGGCTGGGTGCGCCTCTACTTTTGTGCGTGCAGTTCTTGTCCGTGGATCCCATGGTGGGGTCTTCATTCAAGACCCCGTGCCATTTAGTCCTCCGAGGGAGGGGGGGGTATGCGGGCAACTATGCACTTCCCTAAAAATAGATTAGCTTCTTATAATTGCTATCATTGGAACTCTTTTGGCCAATGAAGTCCACATCAGTGTATTCTACATTCCTCTATCAAGAATATTACAAAAAAAAAGTGTGATAAATTTTCCACAAAATTTAAGGTTGAACCATTCATTCTGCAAACTCATATTTGAACCCTTTCTTTCCCTTTTATTTATACACTAGTATGTGACCCACGCGTTGCTGCGGCCGAAAAAAGCATAGATTCTATTCTTCTAAAATGATCCTCCCCTCTAAAGTGGAAAGATTTCAATGCCTTTCCTGCTACGAAATACCAATTAGATCTCCCTAATCTTGAAAAAAGAAAAGGCCTTTCAAAACATCTTAAGTGCATAAGTGACGGGTGAGTTTAAGAAATGAAAAGACCCATGAAAATGGAAAGTCAATTGACTTTGTGTCCATATATAAAGAGATCTTCAAATGCACATCGATACATATGTGTTTTTCTCTTTCTACATGTATAGTCTATTGTATTCTAAAAATGATGCATGCCACAACCTCTTGATAGATTTTAACAAACATGAATATATGTAAGATGATGCAAAGCATTCTTTAAAACCAAGCTTGGGAGCTTCTCATAAAGATTATCTTTCATGAGGTGCTAGCCTTTGTTCAACAAACTTAGGAGTGCTCTCCTTCTATTGGGGTGGGTAGAGAGAGAGAGAGAGAGAGAGAGAGAGAGAGAGAGAGAGAGAGAGAGAGTCCTCCTTTTGGTCTATCTTGATCTAGCAATGCTACCAAACTTGATGATAGAGATTAGATAAGTTAG